>NC_058410.1:108023401-108062608 GCF_002201575.2 Neomonachus schauinslandi | reverse complement strand
CTTTCTTTCTTTCTTTCTTTCTTTCTTTCTTTCTTTCTTTCTTTCTTTCTTTTCTTTCTTTCTTTCTTTCTTTCTTTCTTTCTTTTCTTTCTTTCTTTCTTTTCTTCTTTCTTTCTTTCTTTCTTTCTTTCTCTTTTTCTTTCTTTCTTCTTTCTTTTTTAAGATTTTATTTATTTATTTGAGAGAGAGAGAGAGAATGAGTGGGGGGATGGGTAGAGGGAGAGGGACAAGCAGACTCCTTGCTGAGCATGGAGCCTGATGCGGGGCTCAATCCCAGAACCCTGAGACTGTGACCTGAGCCGAAGTCAGACGCTTAGCCGACAGCCACCCAGGCGCCCCTGCTCCAATTCTTTATTCATCCTTCGACTCAGATCCAACCTCCTCCAAGAAGCCTCCCTAGGACAATCCAACTACAGGAACCAATCCTCTGGCCTCCAAACTCCTTACAGATCCAACTGCACATGTTTCTACCTGTATACTTGGCTGGCTGGTTCTGGACCTGCTCTCTGTCCCTATCCAGATTGTAGTTCCTAGAAAGGGGAAGAGAATCCAAATGTATTGAGATCCAACTATATGTCAGGCACTGGGCAGGATGTTTATGATCCACCGTCTCAGCCTCTAAGAATGGTTTTTGGATGGGAAATCTGAGGTCCCATGGAGTTAAATAACATACTGAAGGTCTACTTAGCTCTTCCCGAACCGTCCCCTTTTTAATGCTATATTGCCTCCTCTTAGGGAGGGACTGTGTCCTATATGCCTGGGTCTCCTCTGCAAGACCTAGCACTGTGTTGTGACCACCAGCAAGGATATCAGTCCCTTATGGAGGGCTCACTGGGTCCCAGGCACTGTATGAACCTGATAGGTATTAAATCATCTCATTTTCACATCAACTTTATGAGAAGTATACTATTATTTCACCCCATTTTACATAAATGGAAACTAAGACTCAGAGTAGCTAAATAATTTGCCCAAGGTCACACAGGCAGTCAGTGGTAGTAGCGGGATTCAACCCGGGCAGTCTGGCTGCAGGGTTCCTGCCCTTAACTAATTCATTCTTCTGCCTCTTATGCTTCTCCCATGAGTGTGTGTTGATTTATTAGTTGTTGATTTATTGTGGAAGAGGCACACAGAGACCGCCCAGTCCTGGAAGGTAGGGTGGGAACTTGTACCCTGGGAAAGGGAAGTCTGGTCTGCAGGGCGTTTTGAGGGATACCTCTGCCTCACCCTGGGCTGGGACTGCCGTGCCCAGGGCTGAGTCATCCTGAACCTCCAGGGCCAGGGAGCCGTTCAGCTACCAGCCGTTGTCCTCGAAGGAGGCAGGTGAGCTCAGTGCAGCGCCAGGTCGGAGCGGCTCCTGACATGTTGGCTGATCTGCCTAGGGGACTTCACCAATCACCTCTACCTCAAAGGAATAGGGGCTCCCCTTGTTTTTTGTTAAGAACAACAACAACAGCAAAAAAACCCCAAAACGACAAAGCAGTGACCCGGGCCAATATGGGAGGAGTTTCTGCCAGGTGCACTCAATTAGAAAAAGTTGCTCAAGGAAATGGCAAGTTAGAAGAGGGGTGGGAATGGAATGCCACAGGTCAGATGAAAAGCTCCAAGAAGGAAGCATTACAATGCTTTCTTCCTCCTCTTCTTCCTTCTCCCACTCCTCTTCCTCTGCGACACTGAAATGTCCCCATCTGGGAACTGAGGGGGTGAACAAAGTTCTGAGGGAGGCTCAGCTCCCCTCCCTTCCCCCCATCACCTCCCACCCCCCCGACTCCACCCTCACCCCCCTCACTCCCGGCCTGACTACCTGTCTCCATTCGGTGGCGCAGTTACCTTCAAACTCATTGAGAGGACAGGTAGACGCAAGGCACCCCTAGGGTGGGGAAAGGCTCTGGAGTCAGGCTGCTGCAGTGTAAAGCCTGGCTCCAGGCCTTATGACTCCAAGGGAGTTACTGGAACCTCTCGGTCTGTTTCCTCTTTTGTCCAATGAGGATAACTAAACGGGCAGAAAACGTCTCACCCTGGCTTAGCACATGGCGAGCCCTCGAAGACGGTAGTTTCTGGGGCGCCTGGGTGGCTCAGTGGATTAAGCGTCTGCCTTTGGCTCAGGTCATGATCCCAGGGGATCTGCTTCTCCCTCTCCTTCTGCCGCTCCCCCTGCTAATGCTCTCTCTCTCTCTTAAATAAATAAATAAAATCCTAAAAAAAAAAAAAAAGATGGTAGTTTCTGTTGTCGTTGTTTTTGTTGTTATTATTGCCTCTCTCAAGGGGTACCCAATTATTATTATTATTATTATTATTATTATTATTATTATTGCCTCTCTCAAGGAGTACCCTTTCTGCTATGGACATGCACCCAGAACCCCTCAGAGGAAAGCAAAAGTCTGAGCAGCGGAAGCCCCCCTCCTGGGCAGGCAGCTCTAGCAAACGTCTATGATCCAGCTCATGATGTGAAGCGTGTGGTCAGGGGTGAGTGGTGAATGCTGCAGGGCCCAGGGCCACAGGGCTCCGCACTCCCCATCCCTGGCTTCATGACTGTGGGCAAGTTATACCACCTGCCTCAGTTTCCTTTTCTGAAAATGAGGATAATAATAGTACCTCCCCTACAGAGTGGTTGTGAGGCTGAAACGGGCTCTTTTGTGTAAAATACGCAGAACAGTGCCTCACATATGGTAAGCCATTAAAAAAAGTTAGTTGTGACTGTGGTAGTTAAAGACACAAACTTCTTCATGCATATGGACTATTTATGATAATAAATGTAATACAATGGATATGAAGGCACCTGCCAAATAAAACACACGAGGGATTACTCTTGAGGTGGCAAAGGTTTGGCAAATTCTTTGCCTCAGAGAGGGTGAAGAAGACAGCATTCTAGTCACTGAAACAATCTAGTACACCAAACGTGGTCTGAGAGGTGGGGGAAGAAAAAAACTAAAAATAAAATAGACATGGTCTAATACACCATTCTTGGATTTCCTCGTTTTCTGAGAACTGAAGGAACCTATATGTGAATCCTGTTTTCCCCCAACTTTCTACTTTGAAATATTTCAAACCTCCAGAAAAGCTGCAAGAATAGTCATGCCCTTCACCTAAATCCATGTGTGTTTTGTTGAACCATTTCAGACCTAATTACAAACATCATGACTCCTCATCCCTACATATTTCAGCCTGTGTCTCCTAAGAATGCAGCCGTCTCCCACGTAACCACAAAACAATGATCACAATTAGAAAACTAGCACTAACACAATACCATAAACAATCTATATACAAAGGTGCCCAGTTGTTCCACCAATATCCTTTCGTGGTTTTTTTCCTTCTCAACCCAAGATCCCCTCAAAGCTCATGCGTGCATTGTTCCCTAACTCTTCAATCTCTTTTATTCTAGAACAGTCCCTGACCCTTTTTTTAAAAGTCTTTGAGGACGCCTGCATGGCTCAGTCGGTTAAGTGTCTGCCTTCGGCTCAGGTCATGATCCCAGGGTCCCGGAATCGAGTCCCACATCGGGATCCCTTGCTCAATGGGGAGTCTGCTTCTCCCTCTCCCACTGCCTCTCCCCTCCCCGACCCCGCTCATTCTCTCTCTCTGTCTGTCTCTCGGATAAATAAATGAAATCTTTAAGAATAAATAAATAAAAGTCTTTAATAACACTTATATATATATATTTTTAAAGATTTTATTTATTTATTTGACAGAGAGAGACACAGTGAGAGAGGGAACACAAGCAGGGGGAGTGGGAGAGGGAGAAGCAGGCTTCCCACTGAACAGGGAGCCTGATGTGGGCTTGATCCCAGGACCCTGGGATCATGACTTGAGCTGAAGGCAGACGCTTAACGACTGAGCCACCCAGGCGCCCCAACACTTACATTTTTGAAAGTCAACTATTTTACCCAGTGTGCTCTGATTTGGATTTGTCTGATTGTTTTCTACTGATTATATAAAGATTAAATATTTTTGGGAGAGATACTACACAGGTAGTGTTGTGTCTAAATGTATATTTTAGGGGCACCTGGGATGGCTCAACCGGTTAAGCATCCGAGTCTTAACCTCAGGGTTGTGAGTTCAAGCCCCATGTTGGACTCCATGCTGGGTGTGGAGTGTACTTAAAAATAAATAAATAAGTAAATAAATAAATAAAATAAGTAAATAAATAAGTGTATATTGTATAGTAGAAAAATCAAGCATTGAACCAAATTGAACATAATTTTGTTTTTTCTTCAAGGATTCAGGAGATGCTTCAGGGTTTACAGTGTTTCAGGCCATACTTTTGAGCATCTGTAGTACAATATCTCAAATCAGTAATCTTCAGAAGTATCTCTCCATTCCTCAGTAAAAACTGAGCATATCATTTCTATATAGGATACTTAATTTGTAAGTGATGTCCGTACCTGCTACTCTGTGATATCATGCACACTGTAGAACACATTAAGAAGTTTTAAAGGGGGGCGCCTGGGTGGCTCAGATGGTTAAGCGTCTGCCTTCGGCTCAGGTCATGATCCCAGTGTCCTGGGATCAAGTCCCGCATTGGGCTCCCAGCTCGTTGGGAGCCTGCTTCTCCCTCTGCCTCTCTCTCTCTCTGTCCCTCATGAATAAATAAATAAAATCTTAAAAAAAAAAAAAAGAAAGAAAGAAATTTTAAAGGGTAAGACAAAAATACGTAGAATAGAATTTTTCACATTTTCTTCCCACTCCACAACAGAAAATCTTACACCCAGAGCTGGTTATTTGCCTAACCAGCTCCGGAGACAGGCCCCACTCACTGTTGATCAGGGAACTCTTTCCCAAGGCTCCTGGCTGGCTCAGAGGGTAGAGCATGTGACTCTGGATCTCGGGGTTGTGAGTTTGAGCCCAACATTGGGTATAAGAGATTGCTTAAAAATAAAATACTAAAAAGCAAACAACAATGACCAAAAAAAACCTCTTTCCCACTGAGACTGGGTGAACCTTAAAAATGTCAACACAGGGGCGCACAGTTCACTCAGTCGAGCATGCAACTCTTAATTTCAGGGTTGTAAGTTCGAGCCCCGTGTTGGGTGTAGAGAGTACTTAAAAAAAATAATAAAATCTTTAAAAAAAGAAATCTCAACACAGTCAACACAACCCTGCAGGCAGCGCTACCAAATCAGAGAAATCAGAGCTGCCATGTGAGCTGAACTGTTTTCTGTTTCTCTTTCACATAGGAGGCTGCCTTCGTGGCTGTTCCACATGGATGTCCAATAGGCACCTCTTATTTTTAATATTTTATTTATCTATTTGAGAGAGAGAGAATCGGGAGGGGTAGGCAGAGGGAGAAGCAGGCTCCCCGCTGAGCAGGGAGCCCGATGTGGGACTCGATCCCAGGACGCCGGGATCATGACCTGAGCTGAAGGCAGACGCTTAACCGACTGAGCCACCCAGGTACCCCCAATAGGCACTTTTAAATTCAACTTCTCCAAAACTGAGTTCCTAATCTTTTCCCTGTTCCAAGCCTGCTTCTCCCACAGGCTTCCCCACATCAGGAAAAAGCAACTCCATCCTTCCAACACAAGGCCAAAACGCGTGGTGTCATTCCTGAGTCCTCTCTTTCAAATCCCACATCCATCCCTCAGCCGAGCAGAGACGCTCTACTTTCGAAATATCTCCAGAACCCACCCTCTTCTCTCCTCTGCCTCGGCTACCTCCCTGGTCCAAATTCAATCCTTCCTTGTCCTTATTGGTCTCCTACATCCACCCCATTACCCATTTCTGGTTGATTCTATGGCCCAAACATATCTCCAGTCCTCCCCTTTCCCCCAATTCCACTGCCACCGCCCTGGCATAGTTTCTGGGGCGCCTGGCGCATTGCCTGGCTCACAGTTGGGATAGCCTCCCAGTGGGTATCCCTGATCCATGCTTGCCCCTCCGGTCTTGGCTCAACACAGCAGTGCTCCAGCAGCTCTTCAGTCCGGTCCCGGTGACTGCCAAAGTAGTCGCAATGTGCACTAGACCCTGCGCGATCTGCTCCCACCCCATTTCCCGCTACTCTTTCACCCCCGGGCTATTTCTGGAACAGACACTATTATGTGTCGCTGACATCCTATATCTGCACCCCACCAAAGCAGAATGGTGCCTGGTCGTAGTAGGTGTCCAAAAGAACTTTTTTGAATGAATGAATGAATGAAACAAACTAGATGTAAGAAAAAGGCCAGCCTGAGCCACAGGATAAACGGCAACTTGGTGGTGGTAAGGGAGCTGCTGGGGAGGGGTGGGGCTGGGCACAGGGACAGCACACGACCCACCCAAAGCTGAGAGGTGCTGCTTAGCTCCAGCCTTTTGCTACACTGTGGTAATGAGTGTGGCTGCACATCCCTTTCGTTTTCCAGGCACACATGAGGCTGTAGGGATTGGATCGGAGGGGCGGGGAGCAGTTTGCAATCTCTAGCACATACATTTTTTTTTTTTAAGATTTTATTTATTTATTTGACAGAGAGAGACACAGCGAGAGAGAGAACACAAGCAGGGGGAGTGGGAGAGGGAGAAGCAGGCCTCCCGAGGTTGAGCAGGGAGCCCGATGCGGGGCTCAATCCCAGGACCCCGGGACCACGACCTGAGCCGAAGGCAGACGCTTAACGACTGAGCCACCCAGGTACCGCTCTAGCACATAAATTGCTTGTGAAAAGAAACCTCAGGTGCTAGCCTGAACCTGTTTAGTCTCTCTCCTTACCATAAAATTAGAACACTGGCTATATATGTAACATATTTGCTTTTTCTCCCTCCTGGCTGTCTGGATTCTGAATACACGAAGCTTTCCTGTCCTATTACTCTTTCTGAGATTCCTGTTCAACAGCTAGGGGTGAGATGAGCATGTGGGCCGCCAGGGTGGATGAGTAACCTGCTACAGCAAAATACCTGGCGAACAGAGACCTGTCCTTGGGCTCTTCTTAGCTGGGAAGCAAAGAAGCCAGCATGCTTCATTCTAGGCACCAGACAGTCCTGGCATTGGTTTAGCATCATGACTAAGTAAGTGAGCTCTAGAGTTAGGTTGATGCCTGGCTCTGCCATTTGCCAGCTGTGTGATCTTGGGCAGGTTACTTAACTTCTCTGTGCTAGGCTTCTCATTTGCAGACTGGAGAGAGTAATAACACTTACCTCATAGGGTGGTTGCAAAAATTAATATGGAAAAAAATATCGACAACAGCGCCAGGCTCATAGTAAGCGCTCAGTAGCTGTGATCAACAATCAACATTTATCAACTGTCTTCCCTGCCTCAGGCCTCAGGAAGGCTTTAAGATGTCCTAGAATAGTCTTTTTCTTTTCTTAAGATTTTATTTATTTATTTGAGAGAGAGAGAGAGAGTGCTTGCGTGCGCACGTATACACACACACACACACACACACACACACACACACTCGAATCGGGAATGGAGCAGAGGGAGAGGGAGAAGCAAGCTCCCCACTGAGCAGGGAGCCCCACTGAGGGCTCCAACCCAGGACCCTGAGATCATGACCTGAGCCACAGGCAGACACTTAACCGATGGAGCCACCCAGGCGTCCCAAGATGTCCTAGAATATTCTGGACATGAATCAGAAATGAGAAGCCTCCACTTTAAGAGTTTCCAGTGTAAAGTGGATAACTATGATGATCCTGCATCATGGAGAAATCCTGAGATGTCATTCAAACAGAAGACTTTTACCTGGGTATTTGTTAACACCCACCAGAGGCATGCGGGGTGCTTTATGTGATGGGAAGGGTGGACTGCATTGGGAGTGGTGGTGGCTGGTGGTCCTGGACACCTGATTTGCAGGAGACAGCCTGTGGTGGAAGAGGTGGGGCTGTAGGAGCTCAGAGAGTAAGTGGGGCATAAGAAGGGAGAGGCAAGGAGTAGTGTGCTTCAACTGTGGGGTAACCACCAACTTGGCACACCACAGAATTTTAGGTAGTAATAATAACAGTAATAGTAATAATAATAATACTTGCTAAGCACTTTCTCTTAGCCAGGCGCTGAGAGCTTTACCATATTTGCTCTATGAGATATAGGTGCTGTTAACGATCTTCATATGATGGATGCAAACAGAGAAACACAAAGAAGTTAGGTATCGTCAACACAGACAGCCAGCATACGGCTGCCTTGGTCTGGGCTCCGAAGAAGCAGACTCTGACAAGGATTCCAGGGAAGTAATTTACCTGAGAGATGGTCCCAGGAAGCACCCACAAGGGAGTAGGGAAATGAGCCGGGAAAGGGGAGGAAGGCAGTAAAAAGTGCATGACTGGGTAAATTACCACTGTGGGCAAATATAGCTCATTTCTGCTGGAGATGAGGAAAAGCGCTTGCCTGGAAGTCACTGCACCCAGAGGGGAGAGGCGAGGGAGCCGGGATACGTGCCCACCAATTCCCAACAGCCAGAGGCTGAGGGCTGCTGGGGATGGAGGGAAGGGCCTGGAATTAATCAGCTACCACTTGCTTCCTGTGGGAGGGCACAGTGGACTCGGACAGACAGAACAAGCCATCAGGCAAAGTCACAGTGCTGACACTTGGAAATAGGGTTGGTGCACTCTGCAGTGGTGGGCTCCATGGGCAGCGGCGGGGTGGAGCCCAGCTGTATATACCACACTGGCAGAGCTGTTATTCCAGCCCCCTCAGGGGTCAGGGCGGCGCAGTGGATTGGGCGTCTGCCTTTAGCTTGGGTCATGATCCCGGAGTTCCGGGATCCAGTCCCGGGATCGAGTCCCGAGTGGGGCTCCCTGCTCAGCGGGGAGTCTGCTTCTCCCTCTGCCCCTCCCCCACTCATGTTCATGTTCTCTCTCTCTTTCTCAAAAATAAATAAATAAATAATCTTAATAGCATGTCCATGCCAGACAGTTGGGAATTCACAGAAGAGGAATGAAAGGGCAGAACTTGGAATCTGAAGACATGCACTTGAGTCCCAGGCCCTGGTTCTGCCCTGACGACACACATGGAACCAGGCAAGCACACTTCAACCCCAGAAGCCTGTTTCCCGGCTACAAAAGAGGGATAACAACAACACACACTGCTTAGAGGGGGATTCTGAGACCAGCAGAGATCACGCACCAGTTAAAAAGCACTAAGGAGGGGTGCCTGGCTGGCTCAGTCAGAAGAGCGTGTGACTCGATCTCGGGGTCGTGGGTTTGAGCCCCACATTGAGTCTAGAGATTACTTAAATAAATAAAATTTTTTTTAAAAGCACTAAGTAAACTGAAGGGCTATAGGCAAATCTAAGGGGTAATTCCAAGGAATCCTTTGGAGGACCCACAGGGATGGGGACTCCTACTTTGCTCCTCCTTGTGTGACTCAAAAGTCCCCACCATCACCATTCCAAATTCTTCCTGGCAAGCAACCCAGGTTTGATGAGGTGTCAGGTCGTCGTATTTCAGAGGAGGCTAGACACTCATCTCAGAAGCTGAATCTAAATTACTCCAAACAAACCAAATCATGATAATCCCACACCTGGTTTAGAAATGGGCACCTACCAAATTCTAGCCAATAAATGTGAAGTAAGTCTGCTGAGAGGCTTCAATAAATGGAGTACAAGAGAAAAAAATTCATTTCTGCCCTATGTGAGAATGGAGTAAGATATATTAATATTTATTGTATGCTTACCATGTGCAAAGCACTAGTCTAAGAGTTAAAAAACAAAACCAAACCCTGATTCATTTAATCCATATAATACCAAACTTTTGAAAAAATACTATTATCATCCCATTTTCCAGAAAGGTTAAGCAATTACCCAGTGTCATATAGCTATGGAATTTGGAACCCTCGTTAGCTGCAAAACCCACCCTCTTCACCACTGTGTTGTGATGCCTGGAGCAACTGCAGCTATCCTGCAGTAAGAGAAGAAGCTGACACCTGACAATGACACAGCTGCAATATCAGAATAAATTCGTCTCCCTGATAATGTTGAACTGCTGAATTAACCAATCCTTAACCAACAGATTTTCCTTATTGTTTAATTTAATTCCTCAAATACAAAATCCTTTCTCTACTATCACCCACATGATGGCACGACCCTCAATAGCAACCAGGCAAAGAGTTCTATGGAAAATTCAAGAAAGAAGCAATTTCAATATATATATATTTTTTGAAGATTTTATTTATTTGTTTGAGAGAGAGAGAATGAGAGAGAGCACATGAGAGGAGGGAGGGTCAGAGGGAGAAGCAGACTCCCTGCTGAGCAGGGAGCCCGATGCAGGACTCGATCCAGGGACTCCAGGATCATGACCTGAGCCGAAGGCAGTCGCTTAACCAACTGAGCCACCCAGGCGCCCGAAGCAATTTCAATATTACTTAAAGTCTTTCAGAAAATATAAAAAGAGGGTTCCCTTCTCTACTTTTTTTAGTGTCACTTTGATTCCAAAACCAAACAAGAACAGTATGAGAAAAGAAAATTACACTCACGAATGCAAAATCCAACACGAGATATTAGCAAACCGATTCCAGCAATATATAAAAGGATACTATGTTATGATTATGTTGACTTTATGCCAAAAATGCTTGGACAGTCTATTTTTTTAAATGTATATCATTTATCACACTAAAAGATTAAAAGGGTCAAGAAACCCATATGATCACATCAACAAATACCCAAAAAAGCATTTGATAAAATTCAACACCCGTTCACAGCAAGAAAAGAACTCTTGGCAAAGCAGGGATGGATGAGAACTTCTTTAGTCTGATATAGGACATCTACAAAAACCCTATAGTAAACATCCTATCTCATAGGAATATATCAATAGTAAAGCAGGCAAAATGCCAAACATTCAGGCCAGTGGAAGAACTTCAAGGGCAAAGGCTGAGAAAGACCCAGAAGTGCCAGTTCCTTCTCCATGTCCAGTCTGCCCAGTCCTTTTCTGGGACCAGCAAGGTCATCTGTTCCCAATGTTCTCATGGTAAACCATCATCTTCCCAACTGGTACATTTTTTTTAAATTAATTTATTTTATTATTTTAAGGAGAGAGAGAGAGAGAACGCTCATGAAGGCGACTGAGTGGGGGGAGGGGCAGAGGGAGAGACTCTTCAAGCAGATTCCCTGCCAAGCTCAGAGCCCCAGGCGGGTTTGGGTTCCATCCCGGGACCCTGAGATCAGGACCCAATCTGAAACCATGAGCTGGAGGCTCAACCGACTGAGCCACCCAGGTGCCCCTCAACTGGTACTTTTTTTTTTTAAGATTTTATTTATTTAGGGGCACCTGGGTGGCTCAGTCGTTAAGCGTCTGCCTTAAGCTCAGGTCGTGGTCCTGGGGTCCTGGGATTGAGCCCCACATCGGGCTCCTTGCTTGGCGGGAAGCCTGCTTCTCCCTCTCCCACTCCCCCTGCTTGTGTTCCTTCTCTCGCTGTGTCTCTCTGTCAAATAAATAAAATCTAAAAAAAAAAAAGACTTTATTTATTTATTTGACAGAGAGAGAGAGAAGTAGAGGAAGATGGGGAAGCAGACTCCCCGCTGAGCGGGGAGCCCGATGCAGGACTCGATCCCAGGACCCCGAGATCATGACCTGAGCGGAAGGCAGACGCTTTACCAACTGAGCCACCCAGGCACCCAACTGGTCCATTTTTATGAATAGCACCATCTTTCTTCTGAGTCCTCAGATTTTAAACTCTGGCGCCATCTTGGATCTCTTTCTTTGGTTTCCGACATCTAATCCATTACCTGAGCCAAAATGAGACCACCCCTGAAACTAAGATCCCACCCTTCTTATCCTTCCAGTGGGCTTTTAGCAAATTTCTCAAAACCTGCCACCAAAGTAAACCCTTTACAGTAGAGAAGAGAGAATGCATCTGAGGAATCTGGTAGCATAATCCCAAAATTAACCCCCTGCAAACCTGAAATTTATTTGAAGTCTAACATTCTGCCTTAGAAATTTATATATACATTTAGGATTCTGGTGTAGAATAGAGCCATAATTGTTGTAATATAAAAATAATGGTTTAAATCACTTATGGTGAAGGAAAATTAAAACTCTCTAGCCATGTATACAGTAAGACTGGCAGGAGTTTCAAACCCTCTTTTGAAGGTCTGGGCTTCTAGTACTATTGCAAAAGCTTCCCAGAGAGCCTCTCGGTCTTCACACTGCTTCCAGATAGATCCAGATCAATGGCCCAGAGCCATCAGATTAATCTCTCATAGACACTCCTTTCATCTCCAGTCCAAGGACCTGCTTATCGGGTCAAATTTAAAAGTCAACCAGCCTGGCTTTTAAAGTTCTTCTTCAAGAGGCTCCAACCACCCTATCCAATTTTATCTCAGCCAGAGCACTCCAGTCCACCTCAAGGCCTTATCATCCACCACTGGCATCTTGCCCCTTTCTCCAAATCCCGCTCTTCCTTCAAGGCCTAGCTCCTGGGCCACCAATCCCATGAAGCTTCCAGGGCTGTCGGACTGAATAATCAGGGAAATTTAGAGCCGGAAGGATCAACAACAGTCAGAGAGGGGAGCTGAGTTGCCCGAGGGCACACAGCCAGCTAAGGGTCCTTTTAAATTATTCTCATTGTTTCCTGTGAACAAAACACTGGAAACTCTTTGGGGGGCGTGGTGCATAGGTCACACATCCTTTCATTCCCAAATTCAGTTAGCCCGCTGTACAGAGGTGCTCTGCATAAAGCTGTGCACTTTGGTTCCAAGACTCCCTGCTCAGGAGGTCTTTCTCCCACCTTCTGTCAGCCATTTGCCCTCGCAAAATCCGGTTTAAGATTCCTCTAATTGTAGGTTATTTACTTTTTCCTTTTAAAATTGTCATTAGTAAAAATTAATTAATTAAAATAAAATTGTCATTAGTGTTGTTACCACACCGACCAAAAAATTCATTTTTAGAAAAGATCCACACTTCCTCCAAATTCACAAATCCAGGCCAGGTGACTCATTTCTATTTTTCTTTTTTTCCATCCCCTCCAGGAGAGTTTGTATCATTCATTCTCATTCATTCATTTATTCCACAGATCCTTACTGAGACCCTATGACATGTCAAGATACTCCTGGGGCCCTAAACGGTACAAATATAAGACAGTTCTTTTTTTCTTATTAAAGAGAACACAATCTCCTGGGGGAAATAAAATGTGCTTTGCTTTCCTTCTTAATAATTTACCTTTGCTTGATTCTTTAATTGACTCAAGTATGGGGGTTTTTGGGCTTTGACTCATCGCGTGGCCAGAAAAGTTCCCTGAAATCAGGAATTGAATCTTCTCACTTTTTTTTTTTTTTTGGTAAGTAGGTAGAGTTCAGATGTTCCAATTACTACTGATTGTCCTGGCGTAATTATTAATGGTGGACCCTTTTGCCATCAACAGTGTCCCAGTTTGGAATAACAAGTGTTGGTGAGGATGTGGAAAACTGGAGCCCTCTTAACCGCTGGTGGGAATGCAAAACATTGTAGCCACTTTGGAAAATGGTTTGGCAGTTCCTCAAAATGTTAAACACAGAGTTACCGTATAATTCCATCCCTGAGCATACATTTCCATGTATGAGCATACATGCAATTCCATCCCTGAGCATACATGCAAGAAAAATAAAAAAACATCTATCCACACAAAAACTTGTATACAGATGTCAGAGCATTATTATTATTCAGTGGAAGCACGTGTCCACACGTGAACAAACCTAATGGAGATGATGCGGTACATCCACACAATGGAATATCACTCAGTCATTCACGCCAAGAAAGTTGATCCTGATGTATTACTGCAGCAGGAAGAAACCCTGCAGCCTGATGGTAAGTGAAAGAAGCCAACCAAAAAGACCACAGTTCATATGCTTCCAATTATACGAAGTGTTCAGAATAGGCAAAACTATAGAGACAGAAAATAGATTAGTGGTTGCCCGGGGCTCGGGTGGTGATGGTAACGGGGAGTGACCTCTAATGGGTACTGGGTTTCTTTCTGGAGTGATGAAAATGTTCTAAAATGAGATGATGGTGATGACTGCACAGCTCTGTAAATATACCAAAGAAACCATAGAATTGTACACTCGATATAGGCGAATTCTATGATATGAAAATTAGATCTCAATACAACTTTTTTTTTAAAGATTTTATTTATTTATTTGAGAGAGAGAATGAGATAGAGAGAGCATGAGAGGGGGGAGGGTCAGAGGGAGAAGCAGACTCCCTGCTGAGCAGGGAGCCCGATGCGGGACTTGATCCCGGGACTCCAGGATCATGACCTGAGCCGAAGGCAGTCGCTTAACCAACTGAGCCACCCAGGCGCCCCCAATACGACTTTTTAATTTTTTTTATTTTTATTAATTTATTTTTAAGTAGGCTCCATGCCCAACATGGGGCTTGAACTCACAGCCCAGCCAGGTGCCCCTTGATAAAACTTTTTTTCAAGTATTCCAGTTTGGAGAATAAATTTTTTTTTTTTTTTAAGATTTTATTTCTTCATTTGACACAGAGAGAGAGAGCTCGAGCACACTAGCAGGGGGAGCTGCGGGCAGAGGGAGAGGGAGAAGCAGGCTTCCCACTGAGCAGGGAGCCCGACATGGGGCTCGATCCCAGGACTCCAGGATCATGACCTGAGCCAAAGGCAGATACCCAACCACTAAGCCACCCAGGCACCCCTGGAGAATAAATTCTATGATTACCTCCTTCCTAGGGAGGCCCTGCCATCAGTAATTGAGAGCGTAGGGACTTCTGAGTTAGGCCTGAATCCACCCCTCATGTGTTGTGTGACCTGGGGGAAATGATCTGCTTTTTCATCTGCAAAACAGGGCAGTCATGCCTACCTAAGAGGCTTGTTGTAATGTAAGATAATGCATGACGAGCGCTGGGAGGACTCCAACTCCATGTGCAAAGTGTTCAACTTTTAGCAAAAGTCTTTACAGAATGGATGGATGGACAACTCCATGTGCAAAGTGTTCGGTATTTATTTATTTATTTATTTATTTATTTAATTTATTTGCCAGAGAGAGAGAGAGAGTGCACAAGCAGGGGGAGAGGCAGAGGGAGAGGGAGAAGCAGACTCCCCGTTGAGCAGGGAGCCCAATGCACAACTCGATCCCAGGACCCTGGGATCTGACCCGGGCTGAAGGCAGACACCTAACTGACTGAGCCACCCAGGCGTCCCCAAAGTGTTCAACTTTTAGCAAAAGCCTTTACTGGATGGATGGATAGGTGGATGGATGGGCGGATGGATGAGCCAATGGGTGGAGCAGGCCTGAAGCAACTCAAGATTCAGAGAGCAGATTACGCCCATTCCATAAAACAAGATGTTCTCTTAAAAAGGAACTTAAGGAGAAGAAGTGGACCAAGTTCACCACAGCCACCCATCCTGGTTGGCCATTCAGCCCCCTCATTAGTGTTCTGAGCCCCACAGTGTACAAAACCCTAGGCTGAGCTTCCTGGAGAATAATGGGGGAGAAGTCAGGATCCCCACTTTCAGGAGATATCCCTCATCAGTGGGAGGCTGGACACGTGTCCACACAAGACCATGCAAACAAACCCAGCCTGAGCAGAAGTACTCTTGATCTCTGAGTGGCTCTGCACAGACAACCAAGAATAGGTCAACTGCGTGTTCCCCCTGGGACATGGCCTCCATCACTTCCCATCAGCTGCTGAGTTATGTCAAACGGTCCCAGAGATGCCTTCACCAAAACACTCCTCCGCAGCTCCTTCCCTGGCTCCTCTTCCTCCATCAGCCTTGAGAACTGTAAACATCTTCCAGGGCTTAAGCTAAGGCCCTTGTTTTCTCTTCTCACACACACATCAGAGACCCCCCTCTCTTTCTTCAGCCTCAGCCTCATGTTTCTCCGGTTCTAACCTCCAGCCCGAACTCCCAGCCTACACCCCCACCTAGATGTCACACAGCTGCCTCAAACTCAAAGGGCTCAAAACCTGTCCCTCCTCCTTTGTATTATGTGTCAGTTAACTGTGATCCACTGAGTCACCCAAGCTAAAGATGCTGACATCATTCTTTTTCAGTGCCTCTTGTTCTGACCTAACATTTGGACTGGTGCAGTCCTCTCTCTCCCCACTGGTCTCTCTCCCCCCATGCACCCCTCCAACCCCACTCCCTACTACTGCCCAGGCATTCTTTCAAAAACATCAGGAATGCACACATGCTTCCTTTGCTTCTTAAAACCTTAAAATCCCTCAATGACTGAGATAAAATCCAGACCACTTATCTGAAATGGGCATGCCAAGTCTGCCATTAAAAAAAAAAAAAGGCTGTCATGATCTACCCTACATTCTCCCTCCAGCCTTATCTCCTCTCCCTCAACAAACACATCCTCTGAGTACTTATACTCCAGATGGACTCAACAGTCCAGCACTGATGCTTCTGCACAACTCACACACTTCCTTCTACCTAAATATCTCATCCACACCTCTCTTGGCGATGCTCCGTGTCCTTCAAGGCCAGCTCAGATACCACCCCTGCAAAGACACTTGCCTCAGATCCTCCTGTTGAAGTCTGAAGGAAGGTATGGGGGGAGGTACAGCAGTTGTCCACAGAGGCCGCTCCGGCTACTGACCAAGGAGGGGGAATGTGAAATATGGCCAAGTCACCATATTTCAGGATCCGGTCCTCAGCTTTGCACAAGTGTGCTTTTTGAGACTGCCTGAAGAGTAGATACAGTTTAATTGTCTCCAATGAAGGCCACAGAAATGGCCTTCACACACAAGAGCAAACCAGAGCCACCAAGTGAACCTGAATACCAAGCCCGCTGATGAGCCCATGCTTTCCTTGACACGGGAAGCAAGCTCCAGCTAGAGGGTTGCATGGTGAACACAGAGCCAGCCCGCCCTCAGCCAAGGCAGCCACTGTGCCCCGCAAAAGACAGTGTAGAGGAATGGTTGAGTCAAGAGTTACAGAGTGTGGGTTTGAAACCCAGCTCCTTCACTTATTCTGTGACTTTGGATCAACCTACCTAGACTCTTGGCTTCCTCATTTGTCAAATGGAGCTAATGATCCCCTGTGCCCTGGCTATTCCCTCTGCCTGGACCACTCTTCCCCTGGATACCCACATAGCACCCTCTCCTTCTCTCAGGCCTCTGTTCCATTTTCACCTTTTCAGAGAGGCTTTTCCTGACCTTCCTAAATAAAATAGAAATTCCTCCCCTCATTTCTAGCACCCGCCATGCTGCGTATCCTGCTGTATCCCAGGTGCCCGGATCAGGGCTTAGCCATCCATGTAATAAGCACAGCAGAATGGATGAATGAAGCGTGCCTACCCCATAAGAGTTGTGAGGATATGAAGTGTTTAGAATGGGGCTTGGCCCACACCAAAGATCCATAAATATTAAATCTTATTAGGAAAGCCTCCTACTGAGAGAGCCTGTCACATACCAGGTATCCAGAGATGCCCAAAAGGAGTTGAGAGCTCAAGGGGCTCAGTCTTGTTGGAAAGACAGACAGAAGCCTCAGGAACTTAGTGATGCCGCAGCGAGGCAGGAGAACCTGGCATATTCGGGGCGTGGTCCAGCACGGCCAACAGGGGGGGTGCAAGACAGGATGGTGCCAGGAAGGGGGGCAGGACAGGAAGGCAGGGCAGATCATGAAGGGCCTGTGGCCACAGCAGAATTTCAGCTGTGCCCTTAAAGGCACTGGAGAGCTGTTAAAGGGTTTTCATCTGGCCCAGAACCTGAGTACACAAGCGTTTGGAGTTTGGGGAGGAGTAAGTAGAGAAAGCAGTTTAGAGGTTCTTGTAATAACCTTGGGGCACCTGGCAGGCTCAGTTGGAAGAGCAGGAGACTCTTGATCTCACGATTGTGAGTTCAAGCCCCACGTTGGGTGTAGAGATTGCTTAAAAATAAATAAATAAAACTTAAAAAAAAAAAAGAGAGAGAGGTGCTTGCAATAACCTCATGAGAAATTCCAAGGGTGGCTTATGAAAATAGGAGAAACGCAGGAAACTGAATCACTGGAACTCAGTGGCCACGTGGATGGTAGTGGAGGGACAGTCCAGGGTGACTACGGATTCTGGCTTTGGCCAGAATTGGATGGAATCTGATTAGGAATCTAAGTGAAAGAACAGATTTAGTAAAGAGGGTTCTCTATTTTACTTGTTGCTTCTGAAGTGCCCACGGAGAAGTCCTATGCCCGCTGGACATAATAAATAGGTACTATTAATAGCGTTCTTACTGAGTGCTTGGAATGCCTATTGTCTGTTTTCATCCTTACAACAATCATGTATGGTAGGCATTAATACCCCATTTCACAGGTAAAGAGACCGAGGCTAAAACAACAGTGTAAAGACATTTCTAAGGTCCACAGCCAGCAAGCAACCCAGCTCGGATGTGAGCTTCCGGTCCTTCCCAGCTCCCTGACCTTAACCTTGATGCCTAGAGTCTGGACATCTGGAGTATGCACCTCTGAAGTCCTCAGAGAGTGGAGAGTGGAATGCAGAAAACACCTTTTTTTAAGGGACAGGTGTAGAAAGAGGAGCCACAGAAGGATACAACAGTCCGAGAGGTCCGGAGAGAACGAAAGGAAGCCCAGGGAAAGAGCTGAAGCCAGATCACAGATCACGATGTTGCCAGGGCCAGGGGTTGGCCAGGCGGGACCCGGTCCCTCAGCCCACGGAGGGTCAGACCAATTGGCCCAAGCACCCTCCCACCCCCACCGACGCATTCTTTATTTAGATATGTTAATAGAGGCCACAGGTTAAGGTCGAGGCTTCTGTGGCTCTGGAAGCCTTTGTGTCTCTTTAAATCAGTTTGCATATCTTTGCTCTGACCTATTATGTATCGATTTTATAGTTTACATCAGAGGGAACAATCTTAATTTCAATTTCTGGGAAGTTTCTTCCAGGCTGACCTCCTGCCATGTGGAATGTAGCACAATGCATTCAGGCCTTCAGACTCAGACCCAGATTAAACAATGGCTCTGCCGTGTGACCTTGGCCAAATTACTCAAACCTCAGTGTTCTTACCTATAAAACAGGGATAATATAAGCTGCCTTGTAGGGATGGTTACGAAGGGGAGAGAAATGTACCCACTAGTTTATAGTAATGTGCTGTTATTATTAGGTTGTCTCTGCTTACTGTTGGACTTCATTCCTCATTACCCTCATTACCTGGTGAGCTTCTTAAGAATTCTGATGCCCCCTGGGTGGCTCAGTTGGTTAAGTGTCTGCCTTCAGCTCAGGTCATGATCTCAGGGTCCCGGGATCGAGTGCCGCATCAGACTCCCTCTGCTCCTCACCCCTCTGTGCTCTCTCTCTCAAATAAATAAATAAAATCTTAAAAAAAAGAATTCTGATGCCCTTGTTCCACTCCCAGGCCTGGGCATCAGAATCTCTAGGTATGGGGCCCAGGTTCTGTATGTTTGTTCCCCAATGATTCTGAAATGCATCCAGGGCTGAGAACTACAAGACAGCTTCTAGCCAAGAATTACTCTCCTTCCCCTGTTGTCTGGAGATCTTCATACTGAATTTTAACAGTCCATCAGTAAACTGCCTTTGGTAGTAAGTCTGTCTACACCATGACTAGAAATTCTCAGAGGGCCACTCTCCTCCAGATGAATTGTGGTTATTCCCAAATCAACTCGATTGGCTCATGTCTCATCGTCCATTAAAATAATCTCATTTTCAGAGAGCAACCCAGAGCTTTCTAATTTATTAATTTATTCACTCATTTGCAGTTGCCCCCTTAAACTCTCTAAAGCATGAATAACTGGGAATCCATGCAAATTCTGGGGTGAGGCTAAAACAAATGGAAAGAGAAGTTCAGCACGACATCACCCAGGTCTCATCCAGGTATTAATAACTGCTCCATAATGAATAAGAACAAGAACAGTTACATAGTGCTTACTCTGTGCCAGGCATTGCCCTAAGTGCTTTACATAGATTAATTATTTTAACCCTCAAATGTACTGTTATTCCCACTTCATAGAAGAGGAAAGATGACGTGACTTGCCCAAAGTCACACAAATGTAAGACTTAGAGGCAGAATCTGAACTAAGACAATCTGGGTCCAGGATCAGGATTAACCATGTAACATAAGCTAAGGAGAGCTGGGCTGGACGGGCCCCTGGTGGCCCGTAGCCAGAGACCACTGAGGAAGAAGGCCTGGTGCTGTTCCCCGGGGCCTGGGGAGGAGTCAGGAGGAGAGGCGAGCCCCAGAGAAACCAGACTGGAGGGTCACAGCTGACCCCAAGCCCAAGGCTTCCTGGATTCCCTGGCAGAGGAATGAGCAACATGAAAGGGAAATTCCTCCAGGAAAAGAAAACATTTTTGGGGGTTGTGTTTTTTGTTTTTTTGGGTTTTTTTTTTTTTTTTTGCCTCATCTCTGATTTCAGACCCATGGTTTCTTTGCTGAGTCACGAAGGACATTATGAAAGGGGTGGGGGTAAGAGTATCATCTCCCCACTCCCAAGGACAGGCTGGGGGCTTCTGCAGCCCAGCCCCCTGCCTCTGGAAGGTTGATGCCATACAGCTCCAGTTCTAGAAAGGGTTCACCAAGAAGAAACAGATTCTACTTGCTCATCTTCCCGAGTCTCTTCAGTGAATAAATAAGAACATTAATGAATGCTTGAATGATAATCAAGTCAATAAGTGATTCAAGAAACATTTACTGATCCCCTTTATTGAAGGCTTTGGAATTGGACACCCCTAGGTTTGGTTCCCAGCTTTTGCCACTTATGACAAGCAAGTGACAGAGCCTCAGTTTCTTCATCTATAAAATAGGGGATATCTGGGGTGTGTGGCTGGCTCAGTCAGTAGAGCATGTGGCTCTTGATCTTGGGGTCATGGGTTCAAGCCCACGTTGGGCATGGGGATAACATACATACATACATACATACATACATACATACATACATACATAAAATAGGGATATTCGTTTCAGCCTACAGGCCTGAAGTGAGTGCCAAGTGAGGTAAGAGAGGCAAAGCTCTTGGCATGCAGTGGGCATTCCATAAATGGTACTTCCTGGGTGCCCAGCACTGTGAAGGGCCAGAAATCAAAGAAGAATACAATTCAGCCCTGTAGGAGTGTGCTGTCTGGTTGGTGGGAGGGGAACAGAGATATAACGAATCTACACAATCGGCAACTGCCAGAAGCGAGAAGAGAGGCCAGTTCCTAAGCTAAGGACACCGAGAGGACAAAGACAGCTGCCAAACCTGGGCAGGCATATCGGAAGTTCTAGCTCAAGTTTCTGGTCTAGGGCTTCTCAGATAATCACCTGCAGCTCTGTGAAAATGCATATTCCCAGTTAGCTGTCCTGGGTAGGGCCCGAGATTATGCATTTCTCTTCTTTCTTTCCCCTCCCTCCTTCCCTCCCTCCCTTCCTTCCCTCCCTCCCTCCCTTCCTTCCCTCATCTCCAGGCCCAACGTGGGGCTTGAACTCTTGAGATCAAGGGTCGCATGCTCTACCAAGTGAGCCAGCCAGGTGCCCCCACGGTGCCCGCCCCACCCCGATGATGCACTTTGAACCAGCTCTCACAGCAGGTGCCAGACCATGGGCCACACTTTATGAGTCCACAGCGAGGCAGTTTGAGCTGTTCTCACTCACACACTTTTCTATTAATTCTTTGTATCCATTTTAGGGCAACCTGCTCAAAGTGACTTGCAGAACCTGTTAACTAGGCAGTTACCGGAGCCCCTCCCCAGATCCTGGAATCAGGCTCAGATACACCCTGCTGACTCTAATGCTCACTAAGGTTCATATCCTTGAAGGTGGTTATTCATTTGCTGCCTCCAGCCTTCCTCTTTCCAGGCCAAATCATCCAAATGCTTCAAATGTTTTCACATCCGGTATTTTGTAATGAATTCCCTTGAAAAGGTCATAGACTTGTGAGAAAGAACTTTAATTATGAATCTTTCAGTAATATAACCATCCTCATTCCATCTTAAAGGGTTGGGAGACAGGAGGCTGTACTAGAAAAGAGAATTTTTTGCCGATTTAACCCACGATACTGATAACAAAGATAACATTTAGCTGACACAAAATTGGATAAGAAGTGTCACCAATTCGAAGATTATTTTAGATGAATCACTGGCACCAGAAAACATGAAATGTCCTAAAATCTTATGGAAGAAACTTTGATGGAGGTTTTTCCAAAATTGACAGTTATCCTGATATTTATATGACATTACCAATAATGACTTGTGAAGCTGAATTAAACTTTTCTAGACTATCAATAATTTTTTTTAAACCTTTCAATCAACGACACTAGAGAAACACTGAGTTATCTTTTTTATTTTCTCCATGGGAAAGATTACAAAATCATTGTCACAGGGGAATGCAACCAAAGAGGATGTAACCAGAAGACGGAGGACAAAGGTGTTACAGAGGAGTGTCAAGCAGTTATCACAAATATTATGTTATTTTTTTGGATTTTGTGATGTTTGTGATATTTGGGCTCTGACATGTTTTTCAAATATGTTGTGACTTCATTGCAAAATCTAAGTAAATATCCACTCTTGTATCTGTAATATTAATTTGTGATTTTGTATTGCTTTCCTTAAAGAGGGCTTCCAAAATTGCATAAGCTTTAGACCCAACAAAATCTGAATCTACCCTGGGTAGACCGGGAAGCACGTGGGCTTTGGGGTCAGCCCTGGGCTTACATCACAGATCCAGCTCTCGCTGGGATGTGTGCTGTGTGGCCTTTGACAAGTTACTTAACTTCCCCGAACTGTAGTCTTCTCCTTTATCTAGAATGGGATGGTAATATCTATCTTGCAGGCTTGTCTGAGGATTAAATAAGATATCACATGTAAAGTGGCTATTAAGTGGCCATCTCAATGACCTTGTGGTAAAGAGACAATTGAGACAGCGAGGGGTTCATCTGAGGTCCCACAGCTGAGGAGATGTACTTCAGATCTGGATTTCAAGTTTATATTAACAATCTTCCTTTCTCCATCTCCCACCCCTTTTAAGACAGGAAGTAAAAAGCATCCTGTATTATCTTGAGCCCACCCCCACTCTTCACCAGAAGAGAGGCCACCGAGCCGCTCGCCTCCATGTGGGGATGTGCAATGAGCACCCCACCGACAATGCCTGTGGGAAATAATGAATCAGATGAAATGAAGAAATACTTGGCCTTTTGTTGAAATCACATATTTGGTTACCAGTTTTGTGTTCTCCTTTTTCTACCAACTCAAACAACCCCAAGATTCTTCTCTTCTTTCCACAAACTTGCGCTGGTCTCCTTACAAGCATTGTCTCATTTCCTTCTTACCATGGCCCCATGTGATAAACAGTTGGAACTCCCATTTTGTGGATGAAGAAACTGAGGCTCAGGGATGGATGTGAATCCTGGGCTGTCTAATGTCAGAGCTCAGACTCTTTTTTTAAATTGGTTAATTAATTAGAGAGAGAGAGCGTGAGAGAGAGTATGCACAAGCGGGGGCGGGGGGGTAGAGGGAGAGGGAGAAGCAGGCTCCCCACTGAGCAGGGAGCCCGACGCGGGGCTGGATCCCAGGACCCCGGGATCATGACCTGAGCCGAAGGCAGATGCTTAACTGACTGAGCCACCCAGGCACCCCTGGAGCCCAGACTCTTAATCACTACGCCATGCTGCCTTCCTGCCAATTGCCCCCACTTGTATTTTTCCGTACAGTGGAATTAGGATTTCGGTGTGTGCTGGAATAGGGAGTGGGAAATCAGAGGATTCTTGTGGTTCCCTATCTCCACGAACCCTAGCCATGCCCAGCCATACCAACCTACTTCTCTTTCTCTATACCTATCCTCCTGGCACATGCTTTTGCTCCCACTGCTCCAGAGAGAGTACAGCTAAGAGCTGTTTGCCTCTAGAGAGCCACAGGGTGGGCATCAGGCCTTGGTTCTAATCTGGTTGGGCCACCATCTTGCCCTTAGGCATGTCCGTTGATCTCTCTAGACCTCGTCTGACATACTTTAAAAATAAGGTAGGAAAGAGATACTTCCAGGATCCTTTTCCGTCCCAACAACCTCTAAGTGAACCCATCTGGTAAACACACATGCAGGTAATTGGACATATTCCTGCTGATTTTCTGCAGATTCCCCCCGAGAACTAGAGGTTCCTCTTTTTATAGTGTATCATGAAGGCTGCAAAGTAGATGTGGCAGTTCACATGATGTGGCCACAGCGTTCAGACAGCCCTGGCTCTGAACCACAGCTCCACCAGTCCCTGGCTACATGGCCTTGGCAAGCCCTTAACTTCTTGAAGCTTCCTTTTCCTCCTCCATAAGATGGCGATTTCGTAGAGGTCCCCACCCCACAAAGCTGTGAGCATACAAGAAGAGGTGAGGCCTGGACTCATGCTGAGGACGGTCATCAATGTGTACGATGTGCTCAGGCCTCCTCATCCGTTTTCGACCTGGGACATAGGAACCAAAGGGGAAACTTCAACGGGAGCAGAGTTGGAAAGGGCTGAAGGAGCAAGGGACATGGGATGGACAGATGGTGTGACTCCAGATGGCCGCACATGGCTGATCTGGAGAAGAAAATGGCTCACCCTCTGCCCAGCCCCACCCACGTGTATCTGGGCAATGTCAATGAGACACTGGGCTGGAAAATGCTAGAGAACACTAAAATATCCAAAGTGGGAATTACAGATATTTCTGAAATGCATCCCCAACTTTCTATCTCAGCAGGCAACACCAAATCCCTGGGCTGAAGCACAGGGTCTGTTCTTTCCTTCTCTCCACATTGGCACCATTCCTAATCAGAATTTCATTCCCCATTCAAGCAGTCAACTCAAAGCCTCCAATTCTTCCAGCGTCTGAGAGCTCAGCCCATCTGCTCTAAATCCTTGAAAAGAAACAAATAAACTGATAAACCAAACAACATTCCTACCATTTCTCTCTCTTAAAAACAAACAAACAAAAAAACTTGGCATTTATTTATAATAGGGATAAAATGGAAACAACCTAAATGTCGAACAACAGAGAATTCATCAAATAAACTGTAACCTCATAACAGATTATACTATAATAGGGGAATGTACTATAATAGAATGTCGTGCTATGTTACATATAATGCTATATTGCACGTTACTGTTGAATATTAAGGGCAAACACGGATGCAGAATTGAGTGGTGATTACCAGTGTGAACCCTGGAGGTGGACCGACCTGGGGTTGACTCCCAGGTCCACCACATACCAGCCGTGTGACCCTGACAAGTTTCTCTCTGCCTTAGGTGTGCGTCGGAAAAATGACAATAATAATAAAGCAAGCTCCGACTCCACAGTCGGACTCCACTCCTGCTTGGTTTAAATCCTGGTTCTGTCACTTTCTAATAGCTGTACGATCTTGGACTGGTTAATGAAGCCTTCTATTCCTCGGTTTCCTCATCTGTAAATAGGATCTACCACCCGGGGGTTTTGGGGGGTGAGAATCAAATGAGATAACATGTTAAATCCTTAGATTAGTACTCAGCGCAGCTAATTGGAGACTATCACCCCCCCACTCCCATGGCACCTCTCACCTGCCTGGTGATTCCTAAATATAAACGCAAGTCCAAGTTGCCCAGAACACACCACCTTGAAAAAGAACACTTGAGCTACTCCAGATGGGCACCATCAACCTGGATGCAGCCCACGTGGGCCCCTTGGCAGGGGTGTCTGTCGTGGGCAAGAACCGGTTAAGCAGGCACTAGCCTTCTCCCCTGCAACAGGGGCAGCTGGAGGGTGCTGGGGCTCACTTCAGTCCAGTGGAAAAACAACAGCCTGAGCTCAGGGTATGGTGAGCCACATGATGGTGTGCACTCCCCTTGAGCTTTACTGGAAACTCAGCGGCTGTCTGCAGCGGGCTCCTGATGGAGGGTCCCAAGTGCCCCGGTTACCACTCAACAACAGCCCGACTTAGCCGGGGTCACAGAGAGGCAGCCACCTGTTGAACCACAGCCCCGCTCAGTTCCCATCTTAGTTCTTCCTCTGGGTAAACCCTGGCACTATTATCAATTTAACCCTCAAAGTGGGGGGGGGGGGGCGGTCGGTGGCCAATCTGCTATTTCTCTTGAGACTAACTGTCAATTTCCCACGGTTCTTGACTCCCAACAGAACCCGGGTAATTCGTAGGGCAATAGGGTTACACTTTTCAGAGCCTATGCACACATGGTCCCATTTGATCATGATGGTCATAGTCTACATGTTTATAATGCTTGAACATGTGAGAATGCGCTTTCTCCGCCACTGACGGACTTCATCTTCACAAGAACCCGGGGAGCTGAACCGAAGGAACTCCAGCGGGGGCAAGGTAAGACCACTGGAGGTACGGGGTGTTGCCTGGGAAGGCAAGCTCCAAGGCCACAAGGGGGGCATGACCTCAGCAAGGCCTGGGCCTACCTCCTCAGCTTCTCAGGCTCCAAAATAGGACCTGCCAACATGTCCAGGGGGGCCTCCACTCCTGGGGGAACCTCAAGGTAACCAGTGCCCCAAGACAGAGGCGCACCCCACACAGCCAAGTGAAAACCAACAGTGGGAGACACAGCGACCGAGTGGACAGGACAGAGGCACCTGAGGCCACTGGCCGGCACATTCTCTCCTTGTAGACCCTTCCCCAAAGGCAGCCAGCAGCAAAGCAGAAGGGGGTTCGGGGGGGGTAGAGGAGCAGAATTAAGGGAGGCAGCCAACAAGATTCCTGTGTTGGGGGCATGGGCTGGGAGAGGTGACTTTTTCCACAAAATGGAAAATCACTAGGCCAGGTCCGGCCCCCTCTCTACTCAGTGACCTCGTGCCTTTTTTTTTTTTTTTTTTTTTTTTTTAAGTATCCAGAGCTGGGGCGCCTGGGTGGCTCAGTAAGTTAAGCGTCTGCCTTCGGCTCAGGTCATGATCTCCGGTTCTCCTGCATCGGGCTCCCTGCTCCGCAGGGAGCTGGCTTCTCCTTCTCCCTCTGCCCCTCCCCTCCCTCTCTCTCCAATGAATAAATAAAATCTTTATAAATAAATAAATAAATAAATAAATAAAATGTCCAGAGCTAATGGACCTTTCTTTGTAGATATGTTAGGTTTGGGTCCAGTGACAATCAGGTGTCATGGTTTGGAACCAGCCATTCTCTTCAAAGGTAACTCGGCACACTGCTGCTGTATCCATTCTGTTTTGATCTCAGGGTCTATGTCTCAGAGTCGGAGTCTTCTTGGCAGCTCTGGCTGGACGTGAGGGAAGTAGGGAGAGATGCCGCTCCGTGGCTGCTAGGTGGTACTATTATCCTCATTTTATATACGAGGAAGTTGTGCTAACAAAACTGTCCTTTGTATACGAAGGATGTCAGACTCTAAGCTCCGTGGGGTAGAGACCCTGGTGGACTGACCTCAGGAAGATCTCCTGGCCCCACGGCACAGAGCACAGAGCCTCCCCACCTGGAGCCCTCAGCATCCGCTTGCAAGTTGGCATACAAGGATGCGTGAAGCTGCTGTTTGCTCGAGGCCTCGGGGCAGCTTGTCCCTCACACAGGCTGGCTGCCCAGAAGGTGTACTGGAAGAACTCTACGATAGTTGCAGCAGCAGAGCTGTGCAGAACCATTCACCTCTTTCCCCAGTCCTTCACCTAAAAGCTCTCATTTGCAGAATGACTCACTGGGATGAGGGGGTCCAACCTGTGGCCCTGAAATGAGAGAATCTCAGGCTCAGAAGGGGATTCAAAGGCACCTTGACTTCAGCCTCACCAAATTATTCACTTTCCCCACAACCCTAGTTCCCAGAAATTTACATTTCAAAGACCAATAAAATTTCCCCCAAAATTTTGGACACCAAAAAGTAAGACTACCGCCAAGTGAGGCTATTAGGGAAAAAACCTCTGGTCTATATATATACCATATTTCATAAAACAAAGAATACCTGAACACCAAACCCTTAGAGAAGGCTCAGAATAAAGGAAAGTACTTTTTTTAAAATCTAATCTTTATTACTATTTTTTCCTTTTATTTATTTTTTTAGTTTAAATTCAATTAATTAACATACAACGTATTATTAGTTTCAGAGGTAGAGGCCAGTGATTCATCAGTCTTATATAACACCCATTGCTCATTACATCACGTGCCCTCCTTAATGTCCATCACCCAGTTACCCATCCCCTCACCCTTCTCCCCTGCAGCAACCGTCAGTTTGTTTCCTACGATTAAGCATCTATTATGGTTTGTCTAATCTTCATTATTACGATGATGATTTTTTGTAAACTCTACAACCAACATGGGGCTCGAACTTACAACCCCAAGATCAGGAGGTAGCATGCTCTACCAACTGAGCCAGCCAGGCACACCTAAAGGATAGTACTTTTTGTCTTTTTAAAATATTTTATTTATTTATTTGAGACAGAGAGAGAGAGCACAAGCAGGGGGAGTGCCAGGCAGAGGGAGAAGCAGGCTCCCCGCTGAGCAGGGAGCCGGATGCGGGACTCAATCTGAGGACCCCGGGATCATGACATGTGCCGAAGGCAGACGCTTAACCAACTGAGCCACCCAGGCGTCCCAAGGATAGTACTTTCAGTGAAATGAACTTAGTTACACAAAAAAACGCAGTACATCCTCTGATGAAAACTAGTTTGGAATCACAGCCCTGTACCAGCCCCCAATGATCCATGCAGCACTTGTTAAAACTTCCTCAGTGTTGGGAGCTCACCATTTGAGACAGCCCGACTTAGTTTCAAAAACTCTAACTACTAAGATTTTTTAAAATATATAAATATAGGGGCGCCTGGGTGGCTCAGGAGGTTAGGTGTCTGCCTTCAGCTCAGGTCATGATCCCAGAGTCCTGCTCAGTGGGGAGCCTGCTTCTCCCTCTCCGTCTGACTCGCTCCCTCCTTGTGGTCACTCTTTCTCTCTCAAATGAACGAATAAAATATTTAAAAATATATAAATATATTCTTATAAAAAATTAATCTGTTAGGGATAATGTTTCAGGAACCTTCCTCCCTTCCCTCCACTGCACATTCTGCAACCACCTTCAGCAGCGATTCCAGTGAGGCCAGGTGAGGCGTAGGAGTAATCGCTACAGCAGCCAGCGCCCTACTAGCCGAGCATTGCTCTAAGTGGTTAATATGTATTCACTCAGTTCCTGCCTAGAACAACCTCATGGGGTAGGTATAATTAGTATTCCTGTTGACAGATTTTTAGGAAGCACAAGGACTACTTTGCCCAAGTATGTGGCCAAGTTCACATTCCAACTCCAGCAGCCTGGCTCCAGAGCCCCTCCTCTTAACTATCACACTTGTTGTATAAGGCTCCCTTACACAGCCAATCTGAATGCAAGAAATACCTCCACTCCCCTCCTTCTCCCATGGCTGCTGCCCCAGTTCAACTTCTCCTTCCATTTTCCCTGGATTGCTGCAGTAAACCCAACCCATTTCCCTGCCTCCACTCTCTGCATCTAATGTACTCCTCCCTCCTGTCTTGCACACATTCACTCATTAATTCACTTACTTACTGTGCGAGGCTTGAACTCAGAGCCCTGGGATCAAGACCTGAGCTGAGCTTAAGAGTCGGATGCTTAACCGACTGAGCCATCGAGGCACCCTCTTGCACACATTTAAGTTGCTGGGTTAAGCTGATTCTCATCATAAAAGTAGTTATGTTCAGTTAAAAAAAGTTGAGAAATAAGACAAGCAGAAAGAAAAGAAAGCAAAAAGAATCCAATCTTATTCATAGTCTTACCAACCACCTAAACCATCTCTACGAACATTTTGATAACTTCCTTCCAGCCTCTCTTTTTTAATACATGACGCCTTTTTTATCCATATGTGAGATTTTTTTTTTTTAAAACTTGGCTATAATCACACTACATCTAAACTTTTAGTGAAAATTATCTCATGGGTATTTTTCATGTTATTAAACACACAACTGTTATTGTAAAGTTAAGCTCTGATCATATTAATTATATTTCAAAAATTTCCAAACTTCCTCCCATTCCTATCATATAAATTTCAAATTCCTTAGTTTGGCATTCACGGCCCTGTATAATCTACTGAAGTGTTTTTAGTTTGTTTTTTTTTTAAGATTTTATTTTTATGTAATCCCTACACCCAATATAGGGCTCAAACTCACAATCCTGAGATCAAGAGTTGCACACTCCATTAACTGAGCCCACCAGGTGCCCCTATTGCAGTGTGTTTTATCTCCCATTTTTCCATACCCTAGCCCCCACCCCAATACATATTCTTAGCATATGGGATCTTCATTGCTTCAACGCTTCCTACACACATTCTAAAGGACACATCAATTTTGATTGGTCTGTGCTTAAACTGAACTCTTCTTTCACTCCCAAACCTACTTCCAACACCCCCCACCCTCCCTCTACCCAAGCTCCACCATCACTGGCTCAGGGCAAATACCTTGGAGTTATATATTACTCCTTTTTTTCTCACATGACCCACATCTCATCTATCAGCAACTTCAATAGGCTTTGCCTTGGAATATCTATCGTGAACCCAAACACTTTTCAGCATCTGCCCCTTGACCTCCCAAATTCAAACCGCCTGTATTTCTCACCCATGCAAATATAATAGCCTATATCTAGACCTCCCTGCTTTTCACTCTGGTCTCTATGCACACTGCTTCCTTTTTTTTTAAGATTATTTATTTATTTGACAGAGAGAGACAGTGAGAGAGGAACACAAGCAGGGTGAGTGTGAGAGGGAGATGCAGGCTTCCTGATGAGCAGGGAGCCCACCCTGGGATCATGACCTGAGCCGAAGGCAGACGCTTAATGACTGAGCCACCCAGACGCCCCATCACACTGCTTCCAATACAGGAGCCAAAGAGTCCTTTAGAAAAGTAAATTTTTAAAAAAGATTTTATTTATTTATTTGAGAGAGAGGGGAAGAAGCAGACCCCCCGCTGAGCAGGGAGACTGACAAAGCCTCGAATCCAAGACCCTGGGATCATGACCTGAACCGAAGGCAGATGCTTAACTGACTGAGCCACCCAGGCACCCAGCATTGGGATTTTTAAAAAGCTCCCCCAGGTGATTCTAATGTCCAGCCAGGACTGAGAACCACCAAGGCTCTGGTCAACTCTTGACCAGGAATCCTATCTCTAGAAATCTATCCTTTAAAAAAAAATTACTAATAGATAATCTGAATAGGCCTCTATAAAAGAAATTGAATCAATAACTAATAACTTTCCAAAACAGAAAGCACCAGGCCCAGATGGGTTCACTGGCAAATTCTACCAAACATTTAAGGAAGAAATTATACCAGTTGTCTAGAATCTCTTTCAGAAGACAGAAGCAGAAGGAATACATCCCAACTATTCTTATGAGGCCAGCATTACCCTAATACCAAAAACCAGACAAAAACATTACAAGAAAAGAAAAAAACTACAGATCAAATCTCTCATGAACATAGATGCAAAAATCCTCCACAAAATATTAATAAATTGAATCCAACAATGTATAAAAATTATACATCATGACCAGGTGAGAATTATCCCAGGTATGCAAGGCTGGTTTAACATTCAAAAATCAATTAATATAATCCATCATATCAACAGGCTAAAGAAGAAAAATCACATGATGGTATCAACAGATGCAGAAAAAACTTTTGACAAAATCCAGCACCCATTCATGATACAAACTCACAGCTCCTAGGAATAGAGAGGTACTTCTTCAACTTGATAAAGAACATCTACCTAAAACCTATAGCTAATACCATACTTAATGATGAGAAACTCAGTTTTCCCATTAAGATGAGGAACAAGGTAAGGATGTCCCTTCTAGCCACTGTTTTCAATATTGTACTGGAAGTTCTAGCTGATGTAATAAGACAAGAAAAGGAAATAAAAGATATACATATTGGGAAGGAAGAAACAAAGCTGTACTTGTTCACAGATGACATGACTGCCTATATGGAGAATTTAAAAGAATCAACAACAAAAAGTCCTAGAATTAATAAGCAATTGTAGGGGCGCCTGGGTGCCTCAGTCGTTAAGCGTCTGCCTTCAGCTCAGGTCATGATCCCAGGGTCCTGGGATCGAGCCCCACATTGGGCTCCCTGCTCGGCCAAGAGCCTGCTTCTTCCTCTCCCACTCCCCCTGCTTGTGTTCCCTCTCTCGCTATGTCTCTGTCTGTCAAATCAAAAAATAAAAAATCTTAAAAAAAAAAATAAGCAATTGTAGTAAGGTTGCAGGATACAAGATTAATATACCCAAGTGAATCACCTTCCTATATACTAGGCAAATGGAACAAATGGAATTTGAAATTACCATTTACATTAGCAGCCCCCTCCAAAATGAAATATTTATTTATTTTTGATATGAAATATCATATAAACAGATCTAAATGAGAAAAACTCCAAAACTCCAATGAAAGCTATCAAAGAACTAAATGTTCATGTATAGGAAGATTCGATATTGTCAAGATGCCAGTTCTTCCCAACTTGATCTGTAGATTGAACACAATGCCAATAAAAATTCCAGTAACTTATTTTGTGGATATCAACAACCTGATTCTAAAGTTTATATGGAGAGACAAAAGACCCAGAATAGCCAACTCAACATTGAAGGAGAAGAACAAAGTCAGAGAGGATTGACAATACCCAAACTCAAGACAGTGTGGTTTCGGTGAAAGAATTGACAAAAAGGTCAATGGAACAGAATAGAGAACCCAAAATAGACCCACATAAATATAACCAACTGATATTTTTTTCTTTAAAATATGGAATGCTTCATGAATTTGCGTGTCATCCTTGCACAGGGGTCATGCTAATCTTCTCTGTTTTGTTCCAATTTTAGTATATGTGCTCCCGAAATGAGCACTATAGCCAACTGATTTTTAATAAAAGAGCAGAGGCAATACAATGGAGCAAAGATATTCTTTTAATAAATGGTGCTGGAACAATTGGACATCTATCCACCAAAAAAGGAATCTAGATATAGGCCTACGGTCTTCACAAAAACTAACTCCAAATGGATCACAGACCTAAATATAAAACTCAAAACTACAAAACTCCTAGAAGAAAACACAGGAAAAACCCTAAATGACCTTGGATAAGGTCATGACTTTGCAGAAGGAATACCAAAGGTATGATCCATGAAAGAAATAATTAATAAGTTGGACTTCATTAAAATTAAAAACTTCTGCTCTGCAAAAGACTATGTCAAGAGAATGAGGAGGCAGGCTACAGATTATGATAAAGTATTTACAAAAGATACATCTGATAAAGGACTGTTGTCCAAAATATGTAAACTCTTGGGGTGCCTGGGTGGCCCAGTTGGTTAAGCGTCTGCCTTTGGCTCGGGTCATGATCCCGGGGTCCTGGGATAGAGCTACGCATAGATCAGGCTCCTTGCTCAGCAGGGTGTCTGCTTCTCCCTTTCCCTCTGCCTGCCTGTGCTCTCTTTCCCTGTCAAATAAATAAATAAAATCTTTAAAAAAAAAAACCAAAACCAAAACCAAAAAAACCCCAGAATGTATAAACTTAAAGCTCAACAATATGAAAATTAACAATCTGATTAAAAAATGGGCAAAAATCCTGAACAGACACCTCACCAAAGAATATATACAGATGGCACATAAGTATATGAAAAGTTGCTCAACATCATATGTCATCAGGGAAATGAAAATTAACATAAAGATGAGATATCACGTGTATAGGAAAAACCTTATAGTCCTCCTATATGTTTATCCTTTACTCTCACATGACTACCATACTCACATTGCTTCCGACACCAGATGTGTGGGGTTTTTTTTCCCCCACGCCAAGCAATTCTGCAACACCACATGGGTGTCCTGCAATTTACCTCAATTCTCACGCTCTCTACTTAGAGATAGTGTCAGATCCCACAGGTTAAGGGCTCACTCCCACAAGACTTCCCTCCACTTCAGATGCTAATCACAAGTAGTAGTCCCAGGTTACCCAGAACTCTGTCCAATTGTCTACAGGTCAGAGGTTCCCATGACCTCCTCCTTCCTGGATTCGATTAATTTGCTAGTTCACAGATCTCAGGGATACAGTTCCTTATGCTTACCAGTTTATTAAAGGATATGATAAAGGCCAGATGATCAGCCAGGCGAAGAGATACATAGGGCAAGATCTGGGAGGGTTCCAAGCTTTTGTCCCTGTGGAGTTGGGGTGTATCACCCTCCTGGCACGTGGATCTGTTTACCCACCTGGAAGCTCCCCAACCATCATGGAGGCATTAAATATTAAGTCCATTTTCATCCCCTCTCCCCTCTTTCCAGAATGGGAGGACAGGGCTGAAAATTCCAAGCTTTGAATCATGGTCTTTCTAGTGAGCAGACCCACACAGGAGCCATCCAGGAACCCACCCAGAGTCACCTCCTTAGAACAAAAGACACTCCTATCACCCAGGAAATTCCAAGGGACTTAAGATCCCTATGTCAGGAACCTGGGTCAAAGATCAAATATTAGAACAAAAGATGCTGCTAGTGCTCTAATCACAGGAAATTACAGGGGTTTAGGAGCTCTGTGCCAGAAAGCAAGGTGCAGAGACCAACATATATTTCTTCTGTTATTTCACACCACTACACACCTATTAGAACAGCCAATATCCAGAACACGGACAACGCCAAACGCTGTAATACTATGGAGTAACAGGAATTTTCATTCATTACTGGTGTGAACACAAAATGGTAGAGACACTTTGAAGACTAGTCTGGCAGTTTCTTACAAAACTAAATACATTCTTACCATAATTCCAGTAATTGTGCTCCTTGGCATTTACCCAAACGAACTGAAAACATGTCCATACAAAAACCTGCATGTGATGGGGCGCCTGGGTGGCTCAGTCGTTAAGCGTCTGCCTTCGGCTCAGGTCATGATCCCAGGGTCCTGGGATCGAGTCCCACATCGGGCTCCCTGCTCGGCAGGAAGCCTGCTTCTCCCTCTCCCACTCCCCCTGCTTGTGTTCCTGCTCTCGCTATCTCTCTCTCTGTCAAATAAATAAATGAAATCTAAAAAAAAAAAAAAACAAAAAACCTGCATGTGGATGTTCACAGCAGCTTTATTTATAATTGCAAAAACTTGGAAAAAAACTAAGATGTCCTTCAGTTGGTGAATGGATAAACTATGCTTCATCCAGACAAGGAGGAAACTTAAATTCGCATTCCTAAGTTAAAGAAGCCAATATGAAAAGGCTACATATTATACAATTTGAACTACGAGACATTCTGGAAGATGCAAAACTATGGAAAGAGTAAAAAGATCAGTGGTTGCCAGGGGCTAGTGGGGAAGGACAGATGAATAGATGGAGCACAGAGGATTTTTAGGGCAGTGAAACAACTCTGTGTGATACCATAGTGGTGGATACATGTAATGATACATTTGTCAAAATCCATAAAATGTATAACACCAAGGGTGAACCTAGTGTAAACCATGGCCTTTGGGTGATAATGATAATAATGGGACAATGATTAGAACAAATGTGCCCTTTGGTGCAGGACATCCACGGTGGGGATGACAGTGGGGGAGGTTGTGCATGTGTGGGGACAGGGAATATATGAGAACGCTCTGCACTTTTTGCTTAGTTTTTCTCTGAACCTAAAAAATAAGTTTATTAATTTAAAAAAATTACTTATGCATAGGAATATACAAGGGCTTATTTATGGGGCACCTGGGTGGCTCAGTTGGTTGGGTGTCTGACTCTTTTTTTTTTATTATTTATTTTTTATTTTTTTTATTTATTTATTTGAGACAGAGAGAATGAGAGACAGAGAGCATAAGAGGGAGGAGGGTCAGAGGGAGAAGCAGACTCCCCGCCAAGCAGGGAGCCCGATGCGGGACTCGATCCCGGGACTCCAGGATCATGACCTGAGCCGAAGGCAGTCGCTTAACCAACTGAGACACCCAGGCGCCCCGGGTGTCTGACTCTTGATTTCAGCTCAGGTCATGATCTCAGGGTCATGGAATGGAGCCCCGCGTCCAGCTCCGAGCTCAATGTGGAGTCTGCTTGGGATTCTCTCTCTCCCTCTGCCTCTGCCCTCCCTTCCCCGACTCATGCTCTCTCTTGTGCTCTCTCTCAATAAATCTTCAAAAAACCCACAAAGGGTTATTTATGATAGCAAAAATGTGTAAACAATCTTACAGTCCGAGGGCAGGGAAATAGTTATGTGAATTACATCCCACAGCCACTCAGTTCTATCTGTGAAACATTTATAATAAGCAGGGCAAATGCTGAGAAATTGAAAAAAAGCAGCTATCTATACTTGCACAAACGGAATGATAAGATTATATATTGCAAAAAGCCTAGGAGGATAACATGCTGAAATGTTAGCAGTGAGTTATCTTTAGGTTTTAAATTTTGTTTTTATAAATGTGTGTTCTTTTTATTGTAAAACTCATGATAAAAAACTTAAAAATACAGAAATGGATAGCAAACAGAAATCACCCATAACTCCATTATCTGCCGGTAACAGAGGTCACCTTCAATTGTGAGAGAGTGGGTGATTTTCTTTTCTTTCTGTGTTCTCTTATTTGTAGACTTCCTACTGTTAGTAGAAATTTTAATACTTTATTTTTATTTTTACCTTTTTTAAGATTTTATTTATTTATTTATTTATTTTTGATGTAGTGTTCTATGATTCATACACCCAGTGCTCCATTCAGTACGTGCCCTCTTTAATACCCATCACCAGGCTAACCCATCCCCCCACACCCCTCCCCACTAAACCCTCAGTTTGTTTCTCAGAGTTCATAGTCTCTCATGGTTCATCTCCCCCTCTGATTTCCCCCCCTTCATTTTTCCGTTCCTGCTATCTTCTTCCTTTTTTTTAACATATAATGTATTGGGGCGCCTGGGTGGCTCAGTTGTTAAGCAGCTGCCTTTGGCTCAGGTCATGATTCCAGGGTCCTGGGATCGAGCCCCACATCGGGCTCCCTGCTCTGTGGAGAGCCTGCTTCTCCCTCTCCCACTCCCCCTGCTTGTGTTCCCTCTCTCACTGTGTCTCTGTCAAATAAAAAAAAAAAAATCTAACATATAATGTATTATTTGTTTCAGAAGTACAGGTCTGTGATTCAACAGTCTTACACAAGATTTTATTTTTAAGTGATCTCTACACCCAACATGGGGCTCAAACACACAACTAGAGATCAAGAGTCACATGCTCTTCCAACTGAGCCAGCCAGGTGCCCCTCTTTAAAATAATCCTCCAGGGCGCCTGGGTGGCTCAGTCGGTTAAGCGTCTGACTTTTGGATTCGGCCAGGGTCATGATCTTGGGGTCCTAAGACTGAGCCCCGCATTGGGCTCTATGCTCAGCAGAGAGTCTGCTTGTTCCTCTCCCTCTGCTTCTCTCCCTGCTCTCTCTCTCTGGAATAAATAAATAAAATCTTAAAAAATACTACTACTACTAATAATCCTTGTAGGGGCGCCTGGCTGGCTCATTCAGTGGAGCGTGTGACTCTTGATCTTGGGGTTTTGAGTTTGAGACCCACATGCGGTGTGGTGGTTGCTTAAAATTTAAAAAAAATTTTTTAAATAAATAAATAAATAAATAAATAAATAAATAAAAATAATCCTTTTCAGGCATCAGTTCGAAGGCCACCATCAGCCTCTTCACGGAATCTTCCAAATCCTCCAGTTTGAATGGATCTCTCATCCCTAGCTACACTGATTTGTGTCTGTTTTAGCTCAGGACACAGCTTACTCTGTGCGCTTACTAATTGCGTACTTGCATTTCCTTCTCTCCTTGCAGGCAGAGACAAGTCTTACCTTTTCTATATCCTAGCTCTGTATCTAGAAATTTACTGATTAAATGTCTCTGCCATGTTCCCCTGTCATGTCCCTGCCAGCATATTTGTGTGCCCTCTCCCCAGCCAACTCGGTGGATGCTCAAAGAGGATCCGTCTTCTTTTAGGGGAGCTGGATGGCCTGAATCTCTCCCAGCTTCCTAGCTTGAATTTGTTCTCTCTCTCCCTCCCACAGACCAGGACACAAAGGGCGGGGCATTTTCTCCAGAAGGGCCCCAGTCATAATGCACCTTTGTATGAAGCAGCAACCTTTGCACTGGCTCCAATTAGTATTTTCAGAGAAATCCGTTTATCAGATTAACTAGCTGGCACTGACATGCAGAGCCTGACCCTGGGGCAGCGATAGAGGCAAACTAAGGTGGGCTGGTGAGTGGGTAGCAGAGCAAAGATCTGGCTGGTGGGGAGCAGTATGAGTGTTCTGGGGTAGATGAGGCAGACTGGGGGCAAGACAGCTAAGGGGGCAGAGATTAGGTTGGGGCAGCACTGACTTAGGAGGCCATGAAAATACCAAAAGGGATGGGAGGATCTCCTTTTTTTTTTTTTTTTTTTTTTTTTTTTTTACCAAAGCACTTAGAGCCATAGTGTGAGCTGAAAACCAGGAGCAGCACGAGAATCTGGCTGGACACCAAGAACAGCCTCAGTCTATTGTTTTAGGATTTCAGGTGATCATTTCTTTTCTGTCCCTAAGGATGGCCATATCCACAATTATATAGCGCTTACACTGTGTCACTGGCCTATGCTTTTTATTATATTAACTTGATCAATCTAAAAACCAGGGGAGAGAGGTATTATTATCTTTATGTTACAGATGAGGAAACTGGCACGAAAAGATGAAGGAATTTGCCCAAGTTCCCACAGCCAGACATGGACAATCTAGAGTGTGGAATCCATCAGAACCTGTGCTTTGCCCTGCTGGGGGCTCCCCAAGTGCTGAGAGACACAGTGAGATCTGCCCTTCCAGGATCAGGCCCCCCCAAGGCCTCTGCTCAACCCTTTCACTTTTCCTTTCTGGTTCTACAGGAGGAAGCAAAAGGGCTGGAAAGTCTGTAGCACTGAGGTGTATTTTTACTTGCCTTCAGGGGCAGTTTAGAGGTGACCAAGAAACAAGCTCTTTAAAAAAAAAAAAAAAAAAGGAGATCCTCCCATCCCTAATTGTGTAGTATTCAAAAGCTCCTTCTGGGGACGCCTGGGTGGCTCAGTCGGTTGGGCGTCTGCCTTTGGCTCAGGTCATGATCCCAGGGTCCTGGGCTTGAGCCCTGTATCGGGTTCCTTGCTCAGTGGGGAGCCTGCAACTCCCTCTGCTTGTGCTCTCTCTCTCTGACAAATAAATAAATAAAATCTTTAAAAAAAAAAAGTTCCCTCTGTCTATCAGCCCACCCAATTGCTGAGTTTAATTTAGCCTTGCAAAAAACCTCTAAGCACCTCCTGGAGCTGAGAGAAGTTCAGGCATTTAAAAAATACTTATTGTAGGGGCATCTGGGTGGCTCAGTTGGTTAAGCATCTGACTCTTGGTTTTCAGCTCAGGTCATGAGTCCAGGGTCCTGGGATCCTGCCCCTCGTCAGGCTCTGTACTCAGCACGGAGTCTGCCACTCCCCCCCTTCCTCTGTTCCTCCCCTTACTCGTGCACACACACTCTCTCTCAAATAAATAAATAAATAAATAAATAAATAAATAAATAAATAAATAAA
>NC_058410.1:107987470-108023391 GCF_002201575.2 Neomonachus schauinslandi | reverse complement strand
AAATAAATAAATAAATAAATAAATAAATAAATAAATAAATAAATAAATAAATAAAATACTTATTGTATATCTACTATGTGCCAAGCACTGGTCTGAGTGCCAAAATAATTTTTTTTGGCTGAAAGGATTATTATAGTCAACAAGATGGCAGAAAAATTTGAAGGTCTCCTCAAGCAGAGATGAACACATGGGACTACTGAGGTGCCTCCCCTCTGCTCCGGGGCCCAGGCCTTCCCAAGAAGAGCAGCCATAGGAACAGGTCGGGAGTGGCTGATGTCAAAGATGTCTCCGAGGCAGAAGGCGCTTAATAGAGGGCTTTTGGGTCCCAGACACTGTGTCACCACAAGATGTAAGAGCCCTAGATCCCCAAGTCACTGCTTGGAGGTTAGGAAGTGAAAAAAGCTGTCTGAATTTACGTAACCCTGTTACAATACAGTCTGTTGTATTGGGAGAATGACAGACGACAGTGCTAGTTTGTTTGGTGGAGCTGGGGAAATGGGCTCCCCCTGGTCTGGGAGGCTATCCCTAAATTGGTCAGTCTCCTCCCCACAGGGCTCATCTCTTCTGTAGGGTCTCCTGAAGCACCTTGTTTGAATTTCTACAATGGCACTTCTAGTGGATGTTTTGGGGTCAGTCTTCTATTGGGTGGTGAGCTCCTTAAGGGTAGGGCTTAATATAAGCCCATCATTCAGGTGCTCAAGAAACTGAGATGATTCAGTGGGGAGAAAGGAGGAACAATGTACCTTTGGACAGAACGTCTAAACCGATGGTAAGATACCCAAGTGGTCCTCCTCCACCAGCATTTTAAATAAGGTCTTCAAGGTCAGGTAAGACGTTAGAGTGTGATTTAGGCCATCAGAAAAGTGTCAACATTGAGAACTCTAATAGCAGGGGAGATCCTGTAGATCAAGATCATGGTAGCAAGGCACTGCGCCGAACTCTTTTCATCTTTTTTTTTTTTTTAATTTTCTTTTTTTTAGAGAGAGAGTGAAGGGGGAGGGGCAGGGGAAGAGGGAGAGAGCAAATTCCAAGCAGACTGCCCACTGAGCACAGAGCCCCATGCAGGGCTCGATCTCATGACCTCAAAATCATGACCTGAGCAGAAAGCAAGAGTTGGACACTGAACTGACTGAGCCACCCAGGCACCCCTCATCATTATTTTACTCCATTCTCAGAGTAACCCCAGGAAGTAGTGATTATTATTGCAACTTCAAAGATGAGGAAGCTGAGACTCAGGTTATATATGGTCACATTCTGGTAAGTTGAGGAGCTAGAACTCAGATAAAAGCAAGAGCAACACAATAAGCATAATCATAAACATAAAGAGGGGCTCCTGCGTGGCTCCGTCGGTTAAGTGTCTGCCTTCGGCTCAGGTCATGGTCCCAGGGTCCTGGGATCGAGCCTTGCATCGGGCTCCCTGCTCCGTGGGAAGCCTGCTTCTCCCTCTCCCACTCCCCCTGCTTGTGTTCCCTATCTCGCTGTCTCTCTCTGTCAAATAAATAAATAAAATCTTTAAAAAAAAATCATAAACATAAAGGCAGTGAATTACTATTTATTGAATACTTAGGATGCCCCAGATAATTTAGTACTTTTTTTTTTTTTTAAAGTAAACTTTACGCCCTACATGAGGCTTGAACTCCGGACTCCAAGATCAAGAAGAATCACATGCTCAACCAATTGAGCCAGCCAGGCGCCTCTAATTTAGTACTTTTATACACTTACATCTTGTAGCCATCCTATGAAACAGTATCTACAAATGCAAAAGTATAGTTCTAGTAATCAGCTAAGCTCTTAACCACTATGGCTTTAAATAAACTTTGGGGGACACTCACTATTAAAGGGCTAGAAAGACAATAATTTGCAAAAACACTTTACAGCTTTAAAAATGATTTCACATATCTTATATCACTTGATGCTCACAATGTGGTGAAGGGGGATGGGCAAGGCAAGTGTTCTGACACTCAGTTGAAAGATGAGGAACCTAAGACTCCAAGATACAGTCAATATTAGAATGGTCTTCTGACCTCTAATCCAAGCCTCATTAAAAGCACAGGTAGAAAAGAAATAATACATAGAAAGGCTGAATGTTAAATGATGGAAATAATATAATAAATATTAACTGAAAGGAAGTTTATGCCAAATACTTCTTTAAGATTATTTATTTATTTACTTGAGAAAGAGAGACAGAGATAGCGAGAGAGAGCATGGGCAGGGAGGAGAGGGAGAAGCAGGCTCCCCGCAGAGCAGGGAGCCTGACACAGGGGTGGATCCTGGGATTCCAGGATCATGACCTGAGCCAAAGGCAGACGCTTAACCGACTAAGCCACCCACGCGCCCCAGTTTATGCCAAATATTAACATGGGATAAAACAGATGCTAAGGCAGGGGTGCCTGGATGGCTCAGTTGGTTAAGCGTCTGCCTTTGGCTCAGGTCATGGTCCTGGAATCCTGGGATCCAGCCCCACATCTGGCTCCCTGCTCAACTGGGAGTCTGCTCCTCCCCCTCCCCCTGCTCATGCTCACTCTTTCTCTCTTGCTCGCTCACTCTCTCTCTCAAATAAATAAATGAAATATTTTTTAAAAAATAAATGCTAAGGCAAAAGGCATTATAAAAGATAGTCACCATATGATGATTTGAAAATCTGCTACAATAATAATTTGTTTGCTAGAATAATACAGTAATTCTAAATCTGTATATCCCAAGTAAGAAAAGCTTCAAAATACATAAAGCTAAACCTGACAAAACTATAAGGAGAAATTGATAAATCCACATCTGGGCAAGAGAGTTTTAATACATCTTTTTAAATAATTGATTAGATCAAGGGGCCCCTTGGTTAAGCATCTGTCTTTGGCTCAGGTCATGATCTCGGGGTCCTGGGATTGAGCCCTGGGTCAGGCTCCCTGCTCAACGGGGGAGCCTGTTTCTCCCTCTCCTTCTGCCTCTCTCCCCCCACCTTCCCCCACTCATGCTCTCTCTCTCTCAAGTAAATAAAATCTTTAAAAAATAATAATTGATCGGGGCGCCTGGGTGGCTCAGTCGTTGGGCGTCTGCCTTTGGCTCAGGTCATGATCCCAGGGTCCTGGGATCCAGCCCTGCATCGGGCTCCCTGCTCAGCGGGAAGCCTGCTTCTCCCTCTCCCACTCCCCCTGCTTGTGTTCCCCCTCTCACCGTGTCTCTCTCTGTCAAATAAATAAATAAACTCTTTAAAAATAAATAAATAAATGAAAATAATAATTGATAGATCAAGCAGACAAAAAATAGTATATGTATGTATGTGTATAGATATCAAGCTTGTTAAATAAATACGTATATGTGTATGTGTATTGGAGAACACGCATTCTTTCTGAGCATACAGATTTACTACATATTAGGTCATAAGGCAAGTCTCAAAACATTTCAAAAAAATGTGTGTTATAAAGACTGTATTAACTGACCCAAATGGAATTAACTTAGAAATTATGATCACCAACAAAATTTCCGCCCATGTGGAAATTTTAAAACACACTTCCAAATAACTTAGAGGTCAAAGAAAAAATCTTCATGGAAATTTTTTAAGAACTAGAACTAAATGAAAATCAAAATGCTCTACTGTAAATCTTATGGGATGCCTACACTCAGACCCAGCTTTTCCACTTCAAGATACCTACCCAAGAGAAATGAAAGTTTATGCCCACAAAAGACTTGTACAAGGGTGTTCACAGTTGCTTTATTCATAATAGTGAAAACCTGGAAATAATCCAAATGTGCATCAACAGAGAATGAATAAGCCAATAGTGTATATCCATCTGTAAATTGGAATGAACTCGGTAATTAAAAGGAACAAATTAATACATGCAACGTGTACTGAGTGACAGAAGCCAAACACAAAAGAGTATATACTGTATGGTTCCATTTAGATGAACTTCTAGCCAAGTATATTTCCAAACTGACTAACTCTGGTGGTGAAGGGTAGACCGATCCATAATGAACCCCATGACCACGGAACTTTCTAGAATGATGGAAATGTCCTATATTATCTCAATTTGGATGATGGCAACATGGGCATTTACATTTGCCAAAACTAAAAAAACTGAAGATTTTAAGATCTGTACGTACATAATTTGTATGATATGTATATTCAATAAGAAAAAAAACATATAGGATGCAACTAAAAAACACAGGGAAGTATATAGTCTTAAGCGTACATATTAGAAAAGAAAACAGATCCCAAATTGATCAACCAAGCTCAGAAGTTAGGAAGTTAAAAAAGAGCAGCAGAATAAATCCTAAGAAAACAGAAAGGAGAAAGCAATAAAATAAGAGCAAAAATTAATGAAATGGAAAATAAATAGTAGAGAAAATCAAGAAAGTCAAAAGTCGTATGCTCAAAGGACTAATAAAATAGACAAAACTTAGGTAGTATTGATCAAGAACAAAGATATAAATAAACAATGTTAGAGATTTTAAAAGTGATATATTTAAGGCCATAGCTGAGTTTTTTTAAATTATTCATTCATTTATTTATTTGACAGAGAGAGAGAGCACAAGCAGGGGGAGTGGCAGAGAGGGAGAAGCAGACTCCCCGCTGAGCAGGGAGCCAGATGCAGGGCTCAATCCCAGGACCCTGGGATCGTGACCTGAGCTTAGGCAGATGCTTAACCAACGGAGCCACCCAGGCACCCCTGCAGCTGAGTTTTAAAAATGAGAACTATATGAACAACTTTATGCCAATAAATTTGAAGCAAATTGGAAAATATTACAGAAAAATATAACTTACCAAAACTAATCAAAGAAGAAAGAGAAAAACTATATAGTCCCTATATAGTCCTATATGCAGAATAACAATGTATTTTATCACCGGAACCAGGACATCTTTAAAAGTGAAAGGGGGTATTATTAATAAATACGCCAGGGAATAGGCAAAACCTGGCATTAGCCCCAGGCAAACCAGGATGTGTAGTCATTTTACTTATAGCTGTAAACAAAATATAAAATCTTCCGACAAAGATGATACCAGGTCTAGAAGGTTTTCTAGGAATGCTTGACCAAACATTCACAAACACATCAATTCCAATTTTATGCCACTTTTTCTTAGAGATTAAAAAATAAAGAAACCCTCTCAACTTATTCAATGATATTAGTAAAATCCTAATTCCAAACCGGCCAAATATAGTATGAGAAAGAAAACTGACAGGTTAAATAATTTAGGAGCATAAATGCTGATCATGTTTTTTCAAAATATAACCAGACCAAACCAAACCCAGCAGTATATTAAAAAGATAATACAGGGGCACCTGGCTGGCTCAGTTGGTTAAGCAGCTGTCTTCAGCTCAGGTCATGATCTCAGGGTCCTGGGATAGAGCCCCACATCTGGTTCCCTGCTCAGTGGGGTGTCTGCTTCTCCCTCTCCCTCTGCTCCTCCCCCGCTCTCTCTCTCTCAAATAAATAAATAAAATCTTTTTAAAAAGAAATAAAAAATAAAAAGATAATATATCACATGACAACTCAATTTATCCCAGAAATGCAAAGAAAGTTTAACATTAAAATATTTATGTAATTTAGAGCATCCACAATGAAAAAAGAAAACACATAGTATCACTTCAATACATGCAGAAAAAGCATTTGATAAAATTCAACACCTGTTAAAAAGCATTTACTAAAAACCTATACCAATCATTATTATTAGTAGGGAACCCTAAGAAGCACTTCCGGGGGTATGGACGGATGGGCAAAGTTGAGTGAAGGGGAGTGGGAGATATAAGATTCCAGTTATGGAATGAACAAGCCACACGAATAAAAGGCACAGCCCAGGGAATACAGTCAATGGCGGTGTAATAGCCTTGTATGGTGTCAGATGGTGGCCGCCCCGTGGTGAGCACAGCATAACCTATAAACCTGTTAAGTCACTTGTTCTATACTTGAAATTAATGTAACATTGTGTGTCAACTATCCTTCAATTAAGAAAAATGGGGATGGGCGACTGGCTGGTTAAGTCGGAAGAGCATGTGACTCTTGACCTCGGGTCCTGAGTTTGAGCCCCACAATTGGTGTAGAGATTACCAGCAAATAAATAAATATATATATATATATATATATATATATAAGAAGAAGCGGCATTTCCTTCAAACTCAGAACACATCAAGGAGGCCCGCTGTTCCTGCTTCTAGTTGACATTACATTGGCGCAATAGCAGAAAGCAAAGGAAAATAAATTCAAGGTATAGATTAGAAAGAAACAATAATGTCATTAGTAATACACGATATGATTGTTTGGCTAGAAGCCCTTCAAATCCATAAGTTACTAAAATTAATGAGAAGAATGATCAACAAAACTGAGTATGTCATAGTGTTTATTGGAGGGATGGCACCAAAAGGGAGACACAGGAAATGTCCATGGAATTGCTGATGCTGTATTTACGTTGTAGGGTGGGTATCACAGGTTTAGTTTTATTACACTGCTTCATAATTTATATATATATTTATATATGTATTTATGTTCCTCTGGATCATATAATTCATTATTCAATTAAATGACTTTTTACTTTCTATATTACACATTTATTAGTTGTTCTGTTCTTTTACAATGCAAATGTCAAAATGTCTGTATTTGGAAGAAAAAAAAATGATTAAAGAAAGAAAAAACAAAAGCCAATGAACAGAGGCTGGATGGGTTTGATGGATGGGCTGGTGGGTGGCAGGGAGGGTGGTTAATAAGGCCAAGTCCAATTAACGTCAGGACAAGGGCTCAGTCAAGGACTGAGAAGAGGCTGGGAGATTGGGGGGGTTGGGGTAGGGGGAAGACCGATAGCAGTGACCTTTAAGAGGGCAGTTTTTATAGGCTGGCAGGAGGCGGGGCCCAAAAGCAGAGGGTTAAATCATGAATGAATAAATAGCAAAAAACTGGAAACCACCCAAAGACCTAACAATCAGGGCCTGGTTAAACAACCATAGCACCATTCATAGAAGAAATGATGCTGTGTCCACACACAGACGGGCTTACAAAATTGGGTGACGTAAAAAATTTCAGGACACAAGATAGCATTTGTGCCGATTACAATCATGAAAGGACATGCGTGTGCGGTGAGGAGCAGACAGGATTGGACAAGATCGAGTCCTGTTTGCGGATGCTGTTTTAAGGCTAGGGGATTTTTTTTTTTTTCCTTTTTGGGAATGCTGGCCATCAACAAACAAAAGCATGTCATGTTTCTTTAAAACCCACAGAATGGCTGTTGAAGAGATGGACGCAGCAAGTGAAGGCCACTCGGTGGAGAAATATGTCGGTGCCAGGAAGGAATGAGATGGCAGAGCAGCTGGGGGAGTGTGAAGGGCTTTGGGCAGCAGCTGGTGGTGGGGAGGGGAGGGAGAGGCCGTCTGTTTCCTTGACTGCCTCTATTTCTTTTTTTAATTAAAAAATTAATAATCTTCCTTTTAACAAATTCAAACGGTCGAGAAGTGTGCTTGTGTGGGGGTGTGGATGGGTGGGGGGGGGTTGTGTAGAGAGAGAGCCCTCAGCCCCATCCCTACTCCCCACTGTTAATAGTTGAGGGTAGCTCTCCAGAGCTGTACCACCTTCTATTATATGCAGCTCACTGGTTTTTAATTACAGAGGGAGATAGGCTTTCTCAAGTATAGCGTTAGAGGAACGAAATGGGGAGATGTCCCATCCTCCAGAGCTGACTTCTCTTGGAAAGTGTCCTTCCAGACTGTTTTGTCTGTGTGCGTGTAAATGCCTATATATATTCACGTATGGCTTTATGGTTGGTTGTTTTTACAAAAGCAGGAACATTTTCTACCCATCGTGGAGCAGTTTCACTCTACAATATGTCGTGATGGATCACTCCCAAGTCACCACATAGAGATTAACCTCATGCTTGAATAGCTGCCTAATACCCCACAGCATACAGATGAAAGGTAAGCTTCAGAGAACACAGGGGCATCGCTTTCCCTACGATGGGCAGGGAAGGAGACACAGAGACAAAAGATTCAAGATGGCAGGAGGCATTGCTTGGAGGCGGACCAGTCCTGGGAGCCGGAAGCAAGCAAACAGAGGGGGTCTTCTTTCTGCCCTCTTCTCTTAAGCCAGAGTCCCATCCAAATCTAGCTAAACAACACAAAACTGCATGGGGGAGGGTTATGATTTGAGCCCGAGTGATAAGGCCGCCGCTGGGGACCCAACTTCCTTGAGTGACCTGTTCTTCCCCTGGCGGTGGCTAGGCTGAGCCCACTTATCAGAAATCTTAAGGGGGGCCCCAGAACAGCAGTTCTGTAAGTGGGGTCCCTGAGCCAGCAGAAGCAGCAATCAACTAGGGGACCAACAAGACAGGCAAATTCTCGGGTCCTGGGTCCTACTGAATCAGAATCTTGGGGAGTGAGTTGTAGCAATCCCTGGTTGAGGAGTCCTCCAGGGGGATGCAGATGTAGGGAAGGCAACTTTGAATACCTTTGTTCTAGAATGAGGCTTTGAGTTTGACCTGCCCCACCCCAGTCTCCTAGGAGAGGCAGAGAAGTCAGCCCAGAAGAGGATGGGTTGGCCAACTTCACAGTTGGGTCTTCTGTGAGTTTAGACACTGTTGGCAAAGTCAGCGAGCGATCTAGGTAGTCCCTGGTGCTGCCCTCCCCACCCTATGACACCACCTCCATTTCACCACCTCCCCTTCTTAAAAAAACAAAACAAAACAAAACACCACAACAGAAAGGGAGGGTGGCAGTGCAACCCACTGCCTTCCACTTTCCCTTAACAGCGTCCCCTCCCAGTTTAAGTAACCGCTCCCCTGGGGCACTGCCCTTCAAGGATGGAGGGCGGAGGAGGCAGAGGGGAGAGCTGCTTTGAAAGTTGGGGAGGAAATGGGATGTGGCTTCAGTGTGGCTGGGTTGGGGGAGGGAGTTGGAGGGAGAAGAGAAAGGGAGAGGAAGAATGTCCTCATTTCACCCAGCTGCTTCTGCCTGCACCTGTTCAGCTGAGGCCTGAGGAAGGACACCAGTAAATGAAACACAGCCCCACCCAGTCTAGAGGGGCCCCTTCCCACACTGTCGTGGGGCCCGGGCTAACTGACAGGAAAACTGTGAATGGGTTCAGGTGGCTGAAATGAGGGGCTAGGGGGAAACAGCTGGGCTGCTCCGGGGCGTAGAGCAACTGTCTTCTGTCACCCCCAGGCTCTCAGAGTTTTGGGCAAGGGGTGGAGGGCTGGGGCAGGTGGGGACCCAGTCTGAGACCCGCAGATCTCCGTCGGAGGCTGAATGGGGTATCACCGCGGAGAGGGAAGTCTCAAGAGAAACGGCCACGCCCAGCTACAGCAGGTTCCTGTTGTTAAGCCCGACAACATTCCGTGAGGGTCTTCAGTTACTCGATGGGCCATCACCTTCTCTTAAAAAACAAAATGGACTTTATTTGTAGAGCAGTTTTAGGTTCACAGAAAAAGTGAGCTGTGAAAAGTGACAGGACATTTTATTTATTTAATTTTTTTAAAAGACTCTATTTATTTATTTGACAGAGACAGCGAGAGAGGGAACACAAGCAGGGGGAGTGGGAGTGGGAGAGGCAGGCTTCCCGCTGAGCAGGGAGCCCGATGTGGGGCTCGATTCCAGGACGCTGGGACCACAACCTGAGCCGAAGGCAGACGCTTAACGACTGAGCCACCCAGGTGCCCTGTGACAGGACATTTTAAAAGTCTGCTCTTGGTCTGTGCCCCAGAGAAACACACAGCGGCAGTTCATCCGAGTGGTCATTGGTCAACCAGTCAATCAATCAGTTGTACCTGCAACTTACATTTTATACACATCCAGTGAGGGCTTTCTCAAACTTATTAAGAATCACGAGGAAGTTGAGGTGGGATCTGGGTCTCCCAACCAGGATTCTGATTCAGGAGCTCTGGAGGGAGATGCCGGTTGTGGGTTTTTTTTTTAAGATTTTATTTATTTATTTGACAGAGACACAGCTAGAGAGCAAACACAAGCAGGGGGAGTGGGAGAGGGAGAAGCAGGCTTCCCACAGAGCAGGGAGCCCAATGCGGGGCTCGATCCCAGGACCCCGGGATCATGACCTGAGCCCAGGGCAGACACTTAACGACTGAACCACCCAGGCGCCCGCAGCTGTGCATTTTTTATATTTTTGACACACTCCGCAGGAGATGTTGACGTATTTGACACACTGGGCCCTATGCTGAGAAACCTAGGGTTGGTGTAGGGTACAGGGCCGGAGGCTCTGGTGGGAAGCGAGAAAGCGGTGAACATAAAAATCGAAATCCACCCCCTCCCCAACAAAAAACCAAAAACCCAAATCCCATTCCCCATCCCCCACCTGAGAACTGATGACACAGCATAAGGATCAATGTAAACTGAGGCAGTGGGGGATGACGGGTGCTCACGGGTTCTGAAAATGTCAGAGAGGGCCACTGACTGGAATGCTCATGGCACGGAGATCCCTTCTAGAGCAACCAGCAAAGACTCTGGAGTGAGGAGGAAATAAGCCAGGAAAATGTCTGATAATCATTTTGTTGTGAGGCCTCGAGTAAGTTAAGCTTTCTGTGCCTCCATTTCCTCATTTGCAAAGACTCTGGAGTGAGGAGGAAATAAGCCAGGAAAATGTCTGATAATCATTTTGTTGTGAGGCCTCGAGTAAGTTAAGCTTTCTGTGCCTCCATTTCCTCATCTGTAAAATGGGGCTCATGATGGTCCCTCCTAGGTAGGCTTCAAAGAACACTGTGTAAAGAGTTTAGAGCAGTGCCTGGCACATAATAAGCACTAGGTAAATGAAAGTTGTCAATGTTAGCACAAGGAGGTGCCCCAGATGGCAGAGAGGAGTGGAGAGGGCCAGAAGAAAGCCTTGAGTCTGGGGGAAAGCAAGCATCCTCTTGAAGATGATTAGTGTGGTCGGAAGAGAGGGGCCACGGATAAGGAAATGCAGGATTAGGTTGGAAAGATGAGGTGAGGGGTGTTGAATTATGGCCCCCAACATGATATGTTGAAGTTCTAACCCCCAGTACCTCAGAATGTGACCTTATTTGGAAATAGGTTGTTGCAGATGTAATGAAGATGAGGTCATATTGGAGTAGGGTGGGCCCTTCATTCAATATAACTGGTGTCCTTATTAGAAGAGACACAGAGGGAAGATGGCCACGTGAAGACAGAGGCAGATCAGAGTGACCCAGCTACAAGCCAAGGAACACCTTGGGATACCAGAAGATGAAAGAAAGAGGAAGAATCCTCCCCTACAGGCTTTGGAGGGACATGGTCTGCTGACACCTTCATTTTGGACTTCTGGCCTCTGGAACTGTGAGAGAGTACATTTGTGTTGTTTTAAGTCACTCAGTCTGTGGGCCTTTGTTATGGCTGCCCTAGGCAATGAATAGAGGGGGCATTTGCGTTTGGATTCCATGTGATGAGCAGCAGGGAGCCACTGTGGGATCTTCAACAGGGAAATCGTTCTTGATGAATAAACCAAAGAAACATGAAGATTCGTATCAAAACTTGCTCCCAGTCTTAGCTCACTTTTTTAAAAGCCTTTGCTTAAAAGTCCTTTGCCCATCAGAAAATCTGGATATCATCAAAGACAAAGAAAAATTAAGGAACCATGTGGGGTTAAAGGAAACCTACAGAGACATGACAACTGAATGTAACCCGTGATCTGAGTCTTTGTTCTTTGTTGTTTTTGTTTTGTTTCATTTGGACTATAAAGCATACATCATTGGCACTACTGTGACGTATAAATGAGGTCTGTAGATACTAGCATTGTGTAAATGTTAATCTCTTGGTTTTTATCATTCTATTGGGGTTATGTAAGAGAAGACCTTATTTTAAGAGTACATACTGAACTATTTAGGAGTGAAGGGACATAGTACCTGCAACTTACATTCAAATAATGTATAAACATACTAGACAGATAGAATGATAAAGTAAATGTGATGGAATGTTAACGTTTGGGAAATCTGGGTGAAGACTGTATGAGGATTTTTTGCACAATTCTTGCAACTTTTCTGTATCTGAAATTGTCAAAATAAGAAGGTGAGGGGAAAGAAGCCCGTTGACTGATCCCGTGACTTTCCTACTTAACTTTCTCTAACCCTCTGAAGTTTCTGGAGCCCAAATCTGGACCCTGAGCTAATGTGATCAGAGAAAGAATTCTGAGAACTTGTGATTTCTACATGTTGGGATTCTACTTATGTGCTTGGTGACTACGGGCTCTTAAAATGTGGTTAATTAATGTGGAATTCTCTACAAGTTATTTGCAAAAATCCTTTTCTCATTCACAGTATTACCTGGGACTAGAAGGAGCCATACATATGTAATCCAGGCTTCTACCAGATTCATTATATCCTCATTAATATCCTGAGAAGATGAATGCATTTGGAAATGGGAGTCTCACCCTCTCTCACAGCCCATTCCATTACTGGTCAGTTCTGACCATTAGACAATTTCTCAACCTACTGAGCTGGAACCTCCCTTCCTGACACAGGATGACATACAAATTCTGGTGTGTCACTGTCCTTCTAGAATGTAAATGCAATATTCCAGGTCCAGCCTGACAACCAGAAGGCAGAGGGTGTTTGCTGGGCATTCTGTTCACACAGCCTGAAATGGAATTAGGCTTTTTCAAAACTGAATTACACAGTTGACTCATAATTAACTTAGACTCAACTCCAACCACAGTTTTCTCTTGTGAACCACGGGTAACAGCTATTGGTTATCACCATCCAACATCACATTATGTATCTGAGTGTGCTCAGGGTCAGGCCCCACCACTAGAATGTCAATTTCATAAAGGCAGGGGCTTCCTCTTGTTCTGACTCCCCAGCACCTAGAACAAGCCCAGGCTCATTGTAGACATTCATTTTTTTTTTAAGATTTATTTATTTATTTTGGGGGGGGCAGAGGGAGAGGGAGAGAGAATCTTAAGCAGGTTCCATGCTGAGTGCAGAGCCTGACACAGGGCTCGATCTCATGACCCCAAGATCACAACCCAAGCCGAAACCAAGAGTTAGAGTTAGACACTCAACCAGCTGTGCCACCCAGGCACCCGCCCATCATAGACATTCAATAAATATATGTTGAAGAAATGAATTCAGCATACCTACAAGATATAAGCTGTATTTCGTTTATCCTGTACTTGCATAATTTATTTAAAATTCACACCCAGTCTACCAACAAGAGAAACTTGAAGTGATTTGCTTTGCAGAGGACTTTTAACTTCAGGGCAAACTTTGTTCTTGTTGGAATTTATATTTTATTAATTCACATCCTTGGTTCCAGCGTTGAGATCCCTGGCTCTCTCAACCAACATATCAGCTGTCCCTCCAAGTGTCAAGCCATTCACTCAGGAACGCCATGACAGCCACACTGGTCTCCTTGCTATTCCTCAAACACTCCAGGAAGGTTCTAGTCCCAGGATCTTCACTCTGGCTGTTCCTTCCCTCTGCTGCACGTCCCCTGGCCCCAGCCACGTTGCCAATTCCGCACCTTCAAGTCACCACTCAACTGCCACCTTCTCAGGATGCCTGACATGGGTCATCCTATTTAAAACTAAGCTGTCACCCTCTCCAGTGCTATCCCCCCTTGCCCAGCTCTATATTTTTTGTCTTGTCAGTAGTTCTTATTACCTTTTAATGAATGTTGTGACTTAGCTTGTTTTTTGTGCATACTGCATGCTGTCTGTCCTACTACTCTTACCCCATGCTATACAAGGGAAAGATGTTTTTTGCCTGTTTTGTTCACTGGTGTATCCCAGGTGCACAGAACAACGCCTGGCACATAAGAGATACTCAATAAATATGTGCTGATGAATGACTGAATGAATGGACAACTTGCTCCGGACCCAGGAATGTATATGACACCAAGTTGGGATAGATCTCCCTCCCTCCAGAATGGCACCAATCTATGAATCAACTCCTTCCATGTACAGTTTTTCAATCAGTAAAACAAAATAAAACAAAACACCATTAATAACCCTATTTCAAGGCACCAGGCTGGCTCAGTCAGAAGAGCACGGGACTCTTGATCTCAGGGTTGTGAGTTCGAGCCCCACATTGGGAGTAGAGATTACTTACATAAATAAATAAACTTAAAAAATATTTTTAGGGGCACATGGGTGGCTCAAGTCATTAAGCATCTGCCTTCAGCTCAGGTCATGATCCCAGGGTGCTGGGATCGAGCCCCACATCGGGCTCTCTGCTCAGCGGGAAGCCTGCTTCTCCCTCTCCCACTCCCCCTGCTTGTGTTCCCTCTCTTGCTGTCTCTCTCTGTCAAATAAACAAATAAAGTCTTAAAAATATATATATTTTTAAAAAGTAACCCTATTGAGGCACCTGGGTGGCTCAGTTGTTAGGCGTCTGCCTTCAGCTTGGGTCATGATCCCAAGGTCCTGGGATCGAGCCCTGCATCAGGCTTCCTGCTCCGTGGGAAGCCTGCTTCTCCCTCTCCCATTCCCCCTGCTTGTGTTCCCTCTCCCGCTGTCTCTATCAAATAAATAAATAAATCTTTAAAAAAATAAAAAATAAAAGAAATAAAAAGTAACCCTATTTCAAAAAATATTTTAATGGCATTAAAAAATGCTCACCTTATATACAACTAGGTCAGTGGGGGATACAAAACTGTATTACAGCACATAACTGTCTACACAGAAACAAGACTGGACGGGGCGCCTGGGTGGCTCAGTCGTTAAGCGTCTGCCTTCAGCTTAGGTCATGATGCCAGGGTCCTGGGATCGAGCGCCGCATCAGGTTCCCTGCTCCGTGGGGAGCCTGCTTCTCCCTCTCCCCCTCCCCCTGCTTGTGCTCCCTCTCTCGCTGGGTCTCTCTCTGTCAAATAAATAAATAAAATCTTAAAAAGAAAAAAAAAAGAAACAAGACTGGAAAGAAATATACCAAAATGTTAACGGTGATTATTTCTGAGTAGGGGGATTATGTTTCATTTTCATTTCTTCTTCATATTTTCCAAAGTTTCTACAATAAGCAAGTATTTTTTGTATAGAAAGAATTCTAATATATGGATATTTATTGTCCACTCACTAAGGCAGTGAGAACACAGGTGATACCTTCCTGAAATTGACCCTGCCCTCAGAAAGTTTCCATTCTAGAGTGCCTGGGTGGCTCAGTTGGTTAAGTGTCTGACGTCGGCTCAGGTTGTGATCTCGGGGTCCTGGGATCGAGTCCTGCAATGGGCTTCACGCTCAGCGGGGAGCCTGCTTCTCCCTCTGCCTCTCCCCCACCTTGTGCACGCACGCGCTCTCTCTCTCTCTCAAATAAATACATAGAATCTTAAAAAAAAAAGTTTGCATTCTAGTTAATATCAGTAACAAATACATACACACATTCACTTTAATCCTAAAACAATTCTATGAGGAAGGCACCATGATCACCTTCATATTATAGATGAAGAAACAGGCTCAGAGGTAAAACTAACTTGCTCAAGGTCACTTATCTGAGCCCGGTCATGGATCTGAGCCTGGATTTTGAACACAGGCACTCCAGAACGGACGCCCTTAACCACTCCACCATGCTCTACAAACTCAGACTAGCAGCTCCCAAGGAAAGATGACACAGAATGAGTGGGGGTGAGGGCTACAATGGGAAAGGTACCTGAAATACAGCACTAATCATTTAGTTCTCGAAACTACCCTGGGAAAAACATGCTATTTTCTTTCTTTCTTTCTTTCTTTTTTAAAGATTCCATTTATCCATTGGAGAGAGAGAGAGCACAAGCAGGGGGAGCAGCAGGCAGAGGGAGAAGCAGGCTTCCCGCTGAGCAGGGAGCCCGATGTGGGGCTCGACCCCAGGACCCTGGGATCATGACCCGAACCGAGGGAGACACTTAACTGCCTAAGCCACCCAGGCGCCCCAAACATGTTATTTTAATCTCCCTGCTATAAAGGAGGAAAATGAGACTCGGATAGGGGTCTGGGCCTCTGCTGTGATGCTCCAAGCTTCCTAAACCCTTTGCCCTCCAGTTTTTTCCACTACAACCACGGGGATAATGATAGTTGTTACCTCGCTGAGTATTGGCAAGTGCCAAGTGAGAAACAAAAGATTCAAATAGAACAACAGATTCAAAACACTCATCGCCATGCCTAGCATATGTTAAATGCTTCCAAAGTATTAGTTACTGCTAGTATGATTCTTTTTTTTTTTTTTAAGATTTTATTTATTTATTTGAGAGAGAGAATGAGAAAGAGAGAGCACATGAGGGGGGGAGGGTCAGAAGGAGAAGCAGACTCCCTGCCGAGCAGGGAGCCCGACGCGGGACTCGATCCCGGGACTCCAGGATCATGACCTGAGCCGAAGGCAGTCGCTCAACCCACTGAGCCACCCAGGCGCCCTGCTAGTATGACTCTTGATTCCAGAGATCACACTCTTTCAGCTGCAATATGTTGGCCTGCTAAGTGGGCAAAGGGTTAATTCTAAGTGATGCCATCAGGACGTGTTTGGTGAATGAATGGAATCACAGGGGAGGTGCCATCCGAAGGGGCCTGGGTGGAGCAGCATTTCACTAGGTGGAGGAGGGCGGGGGCATGCCTTGAAGCACAAAAGGGGCTAGCTTTGTTCCTGGCCCGGGCCCTGGCTCTCTCCGGCTCTCAGCCTGCTCCTCTCTGGCAGCTCTCTGCCTCTGTTCCCCACCCTGGCCTTCCGGCTCTCCCGCCCCTTCTGCCGCGGGTCCCTTGCCTCAGCTGTTTCCTTAATCAGGGCCCCACAGCCTCTGCAGCAGGGAGTGGGAGCCCCTGCCCCTGGGATGGCCCCTGATAAACAGCTGGAGCCCTTGGTCACAGAATCTGTCATCTCCAAAGGGAAAGCAGAAACAAACCACCAGAGCTAGGGGGATGGTTGATAGTAAGTCACATTGCAACTGGGGGCTCCTCCGTTCTGTCCTCCGGCCTCTGCATCTGGGGCCTCCCGCTTGTTCTTCAAGACCCAGAGCAACAGTGTCTTCTCCCCACAAAGCCTTCCTTGACTGAGCCCTCGCCCCTCCACCCCTTGCAAGCTTCCACTGCACGCCCCACAACAGAATCCACCCCTGCTGTTCATTACATTAAGTGGAAACTGTGCAGGGCTTGGAGTCTCAACCAGCCTGGGAGCTCCAGAAGGCAGGCATTTTGTCTCATGGGCCTAGCACAAAGCTTAGGAAACGCTGTGAGAATCCTGCAAACAATTAAGTAAAATATGGGAAGACTAGTACTAAACAGGCATTGGAAAATATACGTATTGACAGACAAGTCTTTTTGTTAGGATGCTAGGTAGAAGTCATGTCCTGGGAATTTTTTATTTTTCCAAAATAATAATTAGCATTTTATATTTTAGCCATAAGATGTTCACTTGAGAGGCAAGTTTCATTTGACTTGAGAGACCTAAAGATAATGCATTTTTCCTTTAGTTTTACATAGGCAAAACAAAACAAAACAAGATTATCTCCCACTACTTTTAAAAATATTTTAACTCGAGGGGCGCCTGGCTGGCTCAGTCCTTAGAATGTATGAGTTTTAATCTTGGGGTTGCGAGTTCAAGCCCCACATTGGGCACAGAGATTACTTAAAAAAATGCTTTAACTAGGGGATGCCTGGGTGGCTCAGTCGGTTAAGCGTCGGCCTTCGGCTCAGGTCATGATCCCAGGGTCCTGGGATCGAGCCCCACATCAGGCTCCTTGCTCTGCGGGGAGCCTGCTTCTCCCTCTCCCTCAGCTGCTCCCCTGCTTGTGCTCTCTCTTTCTCTCCAACAGATAAATGGATAAAATCTTAAAAAAAACAAAAAAATGCTTTAACTAGGGGCACCTGGGTGGCTCAGTCGGTTAGGCATCTGACTTTGGCTCAGGTCATGATCTTGCGCTCTCTCTCTCTTGCGCTCTCTCTCTCAAATAAATAAACTCTTTAAAAAAAACTTTAGATATTAAATAAGATTTTAAAATCATTTTGATCAATCACTGAGATAGTTCAGTCATGTTCTAAAATGTACAGATTAGGGGTGCGTGGGTGGCTCAATCGTTAAGCATCTGCCTTCGGCTCGGGTCATGATCCCAGGGTCCTGGGATCGAGCCCCGCGTCGGGCTCCCTGCTCAGCGGGAGGCCTGCTTCTCCCTCTCCCACTCCCCCTGCTCGTGTTCCTGCTCTTGCTGTCTCTCTCTCTGTCAAATAAATAAAATCTTTAAAAAACAAAACAAATAAAATGTACAGATTAGATTTCTAGACAGTTGTTAAGCTGCAGTATAACTAGACCATGTTTTACTGGTATGGATTTGTTTTGTAAAATGTCAGAGATTTAAGTATATTTACATGGTATAAAAAAATGTTATGTAAAAAATGAGAAATGCAACACCGGGCATGCAAAATGGCCCTAACTTTGTAAAAATAAAAATGATAACACGTAAACAATATGCTCTGGCCTGATTTTAAAAGGACACACCTCTGAGTGTATATGCACAGAAAAAAGTGGTTCAGAAGGACACACACCAACTCCTACCACTGGTTTCCCCTGGGGGATGGGACTTGGAGAATGGGGTGGAATTTGCACCTTTACCTATTCTTCTTCCTGTCTATAATCTGTTTTTAAAATGATAAAGCTTGTTTTACTTTTATAATTATAATTTTTCATTAATTTAATACATGCAAGAATGAAATACAAGAATTAACTATTTAAAGAGCTGTTTACATAACTGCATGGACAATTACTTAAATAACAAAGCTACAAGACCAGAAAGAAACACACAGAAGGTAAACCAAGGCTGTCTTTGGGGGGCAAGAACTACAAACACTTTTTCTAACTTTTCCAGTTTCCTCTCTTGTCCAACTTGCCTATACTGAGCAAGCATTCATTTTATCACTGTTGCAAAACTTTAAAAATAAAGGCTGAGTGAGGGCGCCTGGGTGGCTCAGTTGGTTGGGCGACAGCCTTCGGCTCAGGTCATGATCCTGGAGCCCCTGGATCGAGTCCCGCATTGGGCTCCCTGCTCGGCGGGGAGTCTGCTTCTCCCTCTGACCCTCCCCCCTCTCATGTGCTTGCTCTCTCTCATTCTCTCTCTCTCAAATAAATAAATAAAATCTTTAAAAAAATAAAAAAATAAAGGCTGAGTGAACAAATGAATATGGGAATGAACGCATGACTGTCCCACGCCCTGCTGTGTCCACGAGTAACCCAATACGCAGGAGACTCTTGGCTGTCTCTCTGTCCTCCCTCGCTTTGCTACGTGGATCAGGCCCTCAGTAGGACCCTGTCCACAGATGTGGATGGTTCAAGCCTCTGTCCACAGTGCCCTCCCCAGATCCGTACACCTGCGCTGCGCTGGGGGCAGGAGCAAAAATTACCTCTGGTCAAGACGGTCATGGCTCCTGCCAACCCCTGGCCTCTCCCTTCCAATGGCCCCAACTACACCCATTCACCTCCAAAGACAGCTCAGCTCTCCCAGAATCCTCCCCTCACTTCCAGCTTTCCTGACTCGCCCTTGCTTCAGAAGGCCCACTGCATCGAGTCTGTGCTCTAAGACTTCACGCGTGCAGTCTTCTGTTCTGTCACCCCTCACTCATTTGTTGGGCCCGCATGTATTGAAAGGGTATCATATGCAGTGATGGGCACTCTGCTGGAGAACAAGCCTGGGGGCCCAGAGGTGTCAGGAACAGAACGGTCATCCTGCATACAAGCCGGGTTAAAGGGGGGTGGAAGGCGACAAAGAAGCAGAGGTTGTCCTCTACAAAGGACAAGAAGCTGCACCCACACATAACATCCACTAGAACAAGCTACCCCGGAGGCGGGCCACGTGGGTAGGAGCAGCCAAGTGGATTTATTTTTTTTTTCCTAAAGATTTTATTTATTTATTTGTCAGAGAGAGAGCAAGAGAGAGCGAGCACAAGCACGGGGAGGGGCAGGCAGAGGGAGAAGCAGGCTCCTGATGCAGGACTCAATCCCAGGACCCCAGGATCATGACCTGAGCCAAAGGCAGACGCTTAACCGACTGAGCCACCCAGGCGCCCCGACAGCCAAGTGGATTTAAACTGAGCCTTAAAGAATGGCCACATTCAGACAGGGTGGATGGGAGGAGGACAAGGGGCATCCCTCCCAGGAAGGGAGGACAGTGAGAGCAAAGTGATAGAAGCAGGAGCACCACAGGATGGGTCAGGCCGTCTTAGTGGCAGGAATTGAGTTATAAAGGTTGATGGTGTGTCCAGGGGCTAGAAAGGTGGGTTGAGCCCAGATGCTAGGGGAACCAGAGCACCGCGTAAGTCGAACTTGATTTCACAGGCCCTGGGAAGGCTCTCCTGGTCTTTGAGCAGTGGTGGTGTGGAAATGCACAGTGACCCAGGCGGGTGCTCCCAAAGATCTGGGGCAGGCAGGTGGCCACAGGAATAGGGAGGAGGCGCAGAGAGGAAACTGCAAACCTTGTTCCCATGTGCACAGCGCGTCCTCAAGGGAAGAAACTCACTTGCATTGAGTACTGACCACGAGCACATCATTATTCTACCTACTCCAATCCTCGAAACAGTCCTATGAGAAGAGATTGTGTGATCCCACGGATTAACCTGTCCACGGTCATCGTGCTAATAAGCAGTTCTCCGAGCAATCTGAATTCATGGGCCAAACACCCTTTCTCCATCTCACTTTCTTCTATAGGTGTCTTTTCTATTCACCAGCATCCAGCAACTGTGTGGGTTCAGTACCCGCTAGAATGAGTGGGTGAAGAAATGAAGGAACAAATGATTGGATCCCAGGGTGGCAAAGAAGGCTTCTCGGCACATATGAAAAGGGTGGAGGTGGGGAAGAGATGTAAGGGTAAATGGAAAATAAAACAATCGTTTTGTTACCACTTCCTCCGGGGCTGGGTCTCGGTTTTCAACAGCTCACAGCAGGTACATATAGTCCGGCATGCGCACACACACATAAAGAGCTATTTATTTACTTCCTTTTTGAGGTGTAAATAAAGATCAGGTCAAAACAGGCCCCCCCCAAACTGCTAGGGGGTCTTCCCCAGGTGTTGATGCAGCACTTGGCTGAGAAAAGTCACAGGTGGCCACCCGCTCATGTCACCCTGCCTCCCTTTATGCATGTGTGGGTCTCGTTTGCCAGCGAGGCCTCACGTGCAGTGGGGAAGTAGAGATGGGGGTGGGGGGAGGAGGGCAAGGGCAAGGCTTCCTCTCTCCTCCTCCAGTGCAGGCCAGGGCAGCCAAAGGCACTCACCCTCCCACAGGAGTCAACAGTGGAACGGCCCGGATGCTGGCCCAAGAGCGGGTGCAGGGGTGCGGAGAGGGGGCCCTGCTGGGCCAGGCAATCGACCTGTAAAGGGCTGAAGGTTGCAGGGAGTTGCTGACCGCTGGGCAGCGGGTATCCACCAACCCATGCGGAGGTAGAGTCGATCCTCATTATTTGTGGATCTTGCATCTGCAAATTTGCCTACTCACTAAAATTTGTTTGCAACTTCCAAATCAATACTCAGGCCGCCTTCATGGCCTTTTGCGGACATGCACAGAGCCGTGAAAAATCTGAGTCACCAGATGCTCCTGCTCTTAGGTGAGGTCACACAAGGCACAGCTCTGCCTTCTTGTTTCAGCTCCCATGCTGTAAGAAAGTATCCTCCACAGGCTAGTTAGTGCAGCCTTTTCCACATTGTTTGCCCTTTTGTTAGTTTTGCTGTTTCAAATGGCCCCCAAGCGTAGGGCTGATGTACTGTCTAAAGATTCTAAGCCCAAGAAAGCGGTGATGTGTCAGAGAAAACACGTGTGTTGGATAAATTTTGTTCAGACATCAGTTCTAGTGCCTCCTGGCCATGAGTTCGATGTTAATGAATCAACAATATATTTTAAGTGAGTTGTCTTTAAACAGAAACACACATAAAACAAGGTATTCTATCAATCCATTGACGAAAACATTGTGACCAGAGGCTCAAAGGAACCTGACCCTATATTCTCCTAGAAGCAGTGGCTCAGTATTCACTAAATCAGTGTTCACGGCCACTTTATAGAACCGACTACCGTGAATAATGAGAATCGACTATATTTCAATACTATAATAATTGGGCAGCCGTATCTTTGGGCACCTGTAAGATGCCAGTTGACATCTCCTCTATCCACCACCCACCATCGACCGAACACCTGCTACGTTCAAAATCCTACACTAAAAGCCAAAGATATGGAATGCGGACAGGGCCAGCGCCCTCCCACTGACCACAGAGATACCCTGACGCAGAGGGTTTTTATTTATTTAATTGGCCTAGATCCCTGGGTTTATTTATTTTTTAAAGATTTTATTTGTTTCAGAGACAGAGAGAGATCGCTCTCGCGTGCACACAAGTAGGGGGAAGGGCAGAGGGAGAGGGAGAAAGAGAATCTCAAGCAGACTCCGCGGGGGCTCGATCCCACGACCCTGAGATCATCACCTGAGCCGAAATCAAGAGTCAAATGCTTAACCGACCAAACCACCCAGGCGTCCTCTAGATCCCCCTGGGTTTATATACCAGTGTCGGGGCCTAAAACTTCTGCCAGTGTTTTCATCATAATGGCAAACACCTGGATCATAATAATAGCTGAACACTTACTGTGTGTCAGGAATTGTTCTATAGCCTGAGCCAGCCAGGCGCCCCTGTCAGGCACTGCTCGAAGTACCATGTGTACAGGAAGCCTCCTAAGGACCCAGCGAGGTAGGTATTAGTGTTATCCTCATCTAACAGATCGGGACACTGAGGCACAGGGAGGTAGAGAGTTAAAAACTCACCCGGACTACACAGTCGCTGGGTGGTAGAGACAGAGGGGTGACAAGAAAGGCAAGAAGACAGACTGCGTCCCAGGAGGATCTCAGCCCTCCCTCTGATGAAGAGGGGTCCCTCTCCTCTGCCATGCCACTGGCATTGTTCAGTAGCAAGAGAGTAAGAAGTGACACTGGAAGGCCCCTCAGAGGTCCAGACAGGAGCGAGCAGGGCCTGAACTAGGCCAGGCCTCAGGGAAGAAAGTGAGAGAGGGCAACCCACGCAGGCAGGCAGAGGGTCTGGGACAGGCCCTGAGAGGAAACAGGGAGCCAGCGTAGCTCTCTGGGAAGCTGAGGGCATGGTGCCTCTCTTCCAGGGCAAGTTGGGGGAACCACAAGGCCAAGAGGGGCCCAGAGAAGAGCCTTAGAGACCAAAGGCCCCACAGAGGAAGTGTCCCCACACAGATTTCCACTTCTCACACTACCCCCTTTCCTGGAGCAAAGCGATGCAGTTGGTGAGTTGGGGTCACAGGGCCCCAGTTGGAAGGGATCCCACCCAAACTGGAGGAACGAACAGCCAGGGCTGGAGGAAGGGTGGGAGAGAAGATATCTCCCCTCGGCTCAGATGAGAAGTCACAAACCTCACCGACTGAGAAAACACGGATTCCACACTGGTATGTGAGAGAGAAGTGAAACCACATCTCCAGTGCTGCTCACCCCCTCCCCACTGGCACCCCCAGCCCCTGCCCCAGCCCACAGCGCACCCTGCTGCCCCAAGATGGCAGGCATCCGGCTCCAAGGCGAGGGCCTGCCCCGTGCTTTCCTGGGCTCCCGTTGGAGCTCGGAGCCACCATGCTGGCTCTCTTAGAGCTGTGATAGCCTAGCCTGTCCTCAGTGGGGACTAGGGAAAACTGAGGGCTTCTCAGCTCCATGAGGTAAGGAACTGTGTCTGCCTTGTTCTTTTCTCTTTTGCCCACACTGAGCACAGTGCCAGGTGTATCCATGGTAGGCGCTCAATAAACAGACACCGAGTGGGTGGATGGATGGAGAAGCAAGTCCCGCGGACCCAGAAGACTGCCTGCTGGCATCAAGCCACCAGGAGTTTTACAGGATTTTGGACAAAGCTTGACCTCCTGCTTCAACTCTGCTCACTTTCCATCTGTCTCTGAGACTAAGACTGGCCCCGAGAGCTCTGGAACTCTCTGTATCTCTCACCCTCTCGATGTCTCCATTTCCTGATGCTCGAGATAATGATTACTTCACTGAAGTGTGAGGATATGACCCTTCTCTATGCCTTCCGAGAACAGAAGGGCCCCCCAAAAAGGTGAATATGGTGCTCTTCAATGAAGCTCCCCCTGATCCTACCGGGCTAATGGGACAAGGGCTCCCTGAGGACTTCCAAGAGCCTTCTGGTCAGGACAAGGGAGAATCGAACCCTCCACCTTGGACCAGAGATGAAGCAGTCCAGGAGAGAGGGCATTCGTCAAGGGGGTGCCGGCCCCTCTGCCTTACGCCTCACCCAGAGAGAAGTCCCTCTGAGAACATTTCTCTTAGAGGTTCCCCATAGAACGCCTGCCTCACCATGTGACATCAGCTCTCTTGGCCCCTGCCCTTCTCAATCCACTGACAAACATTGGTAATTGCGGCCCCTCCCCCCAGAATCCAATTCCCACTCCTGTACCTTTCATACTAGTCTATAGATTCCCAAACTCTCTTGCAGCTCAGTGTGGCAGGTGACCAACTTTTGGCCACAGGGATAGGTGAACTGTCCATTTTAGCTCATGTCCGGAAAAGGAAGGGCAGTGCCTCTCCTTTTCCTTTTCTTCCCACTGGCAAGGTCTTGGACCCTGGATGGAGGAGACATGGTGGTACGCTGTCTTCAATATCCCAGGGCATGGAGAAGTGACATCATGGCAGGAGTTTGGGTCCTCAACACTATCAAAGGTTCAGATCCCCCAGCCAGACTTGTATGTGAGAAATTTCCATTTTGTTTCAGCCCCTGATGTTGGGGGGGGGGTGTCTCTGTTTACAAGCAGTCTAGCCCCCCTGCCAATGCCTATCCCAGTCCATCTTTGGTGCCAGGATGCCTGTCGGTACAAGGTGCGTGAGGGGCCTTCTTCTTCATGCGTTCAGCTCCAATCACCTAACTCCATGAGGTCTGCTTTCCCAAGGGCCAGAGAGGGCCTTCCAGGGAGATAAGACCCCTGAGACCCCCACCCAGTTCATGCAAAATGGAGGCAGGAGGTGAACGTCTCCCTCCCTCTGAATGCACACGGTCTTCTTCCCTCAAACGGACCATTTCTCAAACTATGTCTCGACCTCGTGAGAACAGGCTCGTCCAAGCTCAGGGCACCGCCACACCTTCTCAGGCCAACCCCGTCCTCTGGCGTAGACCTGGGGGTGCAGCTGGAAATGCGGGGGCTTCGATCTGGGCCCACGTCTCCTCTTGCCCGCTTATCAGTCGGCCTTGTAACTCTGGACACCCTCTTAGCCTCTCTACCCTCAGTGGAATAATCACCATTGTTTACAAGTTTGTGGAGGGAATTCAAGGTTATACACCTGTCAAGTCCCCGGCGGCGCGCCAGGCACATAGTAGGTGCTTACTAAGCTGTGGCTGTTGTTATCACGGAGGTAAGTGTGGGACTACCGAGGGCACAACTGGAGGAGAGCCCTGACCCACCACCTCCCCTGGGAGGGCTGGCCGGAAAGGGAAGCGGGAGAGGCAGCGTGGCAGGTGAGAGCAGGGCAGAGCAGGGAGAGGGCTGCGGGCACAGCTGTGCTGTCTATCAGCCACCTCCAGCTCATACTGTCCCTGCGCTCATCTCATCCATCCCACCCGGCACTTCTGCCTGGGTTGGCCACCCTCACCGCTGCTGCCATTGTCCCCACACTGTCAGCTGCTGTTTCTTGCCTCATCTTCCTTCCTGCCCCTGATAGGGCAGAAAAAGGGGCCGGAAAGCAGCTGCCTTGCCCAGCAACCTCCCTCCCCTATAGGCTGGAACGGCGCGGAATGGTGGTTGAGAGCCCTGGCTTTGCTGACAGACAGGCTGGGTTCCTTCCCCCCCCGCGCCCCCCTCCCCCCCCGCCGGTCCTTAAGAGCTGGTGACCTCAGCAAGTTATGTGGCTTGTCTAATCCCTCAATTTCCTTGTCTGCACAATAGGGATAATCGGGCCGCTGGGAGGAAGGCATGAGACCACGCATGGTGAGCGCCTGGCAAAGTGCCTGGCAGGCAGCAAGTGGCTGATATATGTTAGCTACCATCAGGGCTGGCTTCGTGGGCATGTGACCTATGCAGTCACACAGAGCCCCATGCTCAGAAGGGCCCCCCCCCACTTCGTTTAATGCTCTATGGTCACCATCTTAAAAGTCTGAATACTTTTTTAAAGTCAGTTCATGCCCAACATGGGGCTCAAACTCACGACCCCAAGATCAAGTTGCATGCTCTACCAACTGAGCCAGTCAGGCATCCCAAAAGTCTTAATAATTTTTGAACAAGAGGTTCTGCTAATTCTGTAGTCAGTCCTGGCGATTATAGCCTGTATTTATGGAGTCTGCTGGCTGGGGATTGGGGGGCAGTGTAGGGGGCTGTGGAAGGGAGGAGAGGCCCAGCAGTCTGCTTGCTGGAGATGTGGCGCACTAGAGGGCCCTGGGGACTCAGGGGCGATATTTAAGTACAGTGATGTCGGACCCTGCCAGGTCGCCAGCAGTGGGACTGTGAGGGTAGAGAGGGCCCATACACACCCTCACTGGGCACTGGGGCAGATGGGAGGGCCCTCTCCTCAGACAGCCAGGCCATTGGGCAGCCTCCGGAGCCCCCCTTCCTCTTTCAGCCATTCCCCCCACCCAGCATGAAGACTCCCAACACACTTCGGGGTGCACACTCACCCCTGCCCCTGGCTTTGATACTCTGTATGCCCAGGTCAGAGGCCATGTACGAGCTCAGGAGCGTGGGGGTTATGTCCAGAATCTCTCCAGGTTTGGGCTGTGAAAGTCCTATGTGATGGGAACCAGTGCTGCCCTGAAGCCCCTCGATGTCCAGGTCCCACTGAGTCCTGCTGTTCAGACTGGGACTGGTATGGGAGTGACATAAAGGAACGTGTTAATTACTACTCCGGGTGGCCCAAGGCGCCGGTCCAGCTCCAGGAAATAGAAAATATCTGCTCTTTTTATCTCCTTGATTTAAAATCCCAGGTTAGCGGGGCGCCTGGGTGGCTCAGTCAGTTGGGCGTCTGCCTTCAGCTCAGGTCATGGTCTCTGGATCCTGGGATCGGCCCTTTGTCGGGCTTCCTGCTCAGCGGGGAGTCTACTTCTCTCTCTCCCTCTGCCCTTCCCCATCGCTCCTTCTCTCTCAAATAAATAAATAAAATCTTTAAAAATAAAAAAAATAAGATCCCAGGTTAGCATGAAAGTCGTCTGAGGTGTCTGAGGCAGGGACTTGAACTCTCAAGAGACATAGAGGCTTGCGGGGGTTCCTTAGAGCTGGAGGTTCCCCTAAGCATTATGATAAGGAATGACCTCCTAGAGCGGCCATAAACCATCTAGAGAGGCACATCTTATACGGGCTGTCTGTCTCCCCTTCTGGACTGTGAGATCCCAGAGGGCAGGGCCCACCCACGGTGAGGGCTGACCAGATGTCTGCAGACCTGGCCATTAGGACCCCAGCACACCCTCCTCCCCACCCACCCCATACTGCCCCCGGTCCTGCCTCAGCTTCCCCAGACTTCCCTTCTTCTGTTCCTGGGCCCCCATGAGTGAGTCTGAGGGTGGCCGAATCTGGCAGGTGGAGCTGGGCCCTGGATGAGGCCCCTCTGCATCCGCCTCCGGCCACCTGTCCTGAATACTCACTCCCTTCCAGACAGCTGGAGAACAGCCCTGGAGCCTCTGGTTAAGGGGGGAGGGGAGGAGGTGGGTGGGTGTGGGAAGGTTCTAAGGGAGCTAAGCCAAGGCTGAGGGGAGGCCCTTCTAGCTGATGGGGATGCTGAGTGTGCTCATATGGGGGTGGGGTGGGGGAAGGCACTTGGGAGAAGTGGGAATTGGGGATGGGATCAGAGAACGGAATGTGGAGTTCATTCTCCTGGGGGCACAGCTGTTTATTTTGATCTTCCCGGTCAGCTGTTGCGTATTCCTTATCTTGGGGCTCAATCCAGACTCCACCTCCTTCGCTGTTGCTGAGCTGGGGAAGGCAGATATTGCGGGCTACAATCCTGCTCCCTGCACTCACCCCCTCCATTTCCCATTGCTCCAAGCTGCTCTGATGGACAAGGAGAAATCAGGCCGCCCCCCCGCCAAGAAATGCCAGCCCCACATGTCAGATCCGCTCTGTGCCCATCCACGGGTAACGGGCTTGAAAGTATGTCATCTAAGGTTAAGACCCACCCCCCAACTGCCATGATGGCCTGAGTTGGCCACCCGAGAGGTGCCTGGGTATTTCGGTGTTGTTGGCCCACAGGACTGGAAGGGTCAGCAGGCAGTGCTGGCTTAGTCGGGAACATGAGCAGCGGTCACTCCCCAGGCCACATCGGGATCTCCTGTGGGCTGGCACACCATATGCCTCATGCCAACTCTACCTGGCATCTACTGTCTCCGAGGAGATATTATGAAAATCAGACGGATATTCTACACACTTACGGAAACACGACTCATGACTGTAACGTTGCTCATGTCATTATAGAACCAGAACATTTGGGGGAAAAAAGTGGGGGAAAAAATCACGCATAGTTCTACTGCCCCCCCAAAACCACCACTGCTAACATTTTGGTATATTTGCTTCCAGTCTCTTCTTTGTGTGTGTGTGTCTATGTATGTGTGTGTCTATGTATGTGTGTGTGTAAAATATATAGTTGCAATATGTTGTGTGTACAATTTTGCATCCTGTTTTCCTTCACATGACTGTATAATTAATTTTCATGGTATACATATTTTTGCAATTGACCTTTTAAAAAATCTTTAAAAAAGATTTACACAGACGTGCACACACAAATTCATCATCAGTGTGTGTGCATGGAGGGGAGGGGCAGAGGGAAAAGGAGAGAGAAACTTAAGCAGACTCCATGCTGAGCGCAGAGCTCACTGTGGGGCTCGATCTCACGACCCTGAGATCATGATCATGATCTGAGTGAAAAACAAGAGTTGGGCGCTCGATCTCACGACCCTGAGATCATGATCTGAGTGAAAAACAAGAGTTGGGCCCAGGGGCCCCTGCAATTGACATTTTTAATGGCTATCTAATATTTTCTTCAATAGAAATACCGCATTTTGCTTACTCATGCTCTGTTGTGAGGCAAATTGCTTTCTGAAGGGAGAGTTTACCACGTGACAAGGCCACCAGCAGGGCAAGAACATGTCCATTTAGGCCCACTACTGTGCAAGGACACCACTCACTGTTAGACACTTTTTTTTTTAAGATATTATTTTTTGAGAGACCGAGAGAGAGCACAAGCAGGGGTGTGAGGCAGAGGGAAAGGGAGAAGCAGGCCACGGAGCAGGGAGCCCGATGTGGGGCTCGATCCCAGGACCCCAGGATCATGACCTGAGCTGAAGGCAGACGCCTAACCAACTGAGCCACCCCGGCGCCCCACAGATACCTTTTGTAGACTCTTCTCTTGTGGCTGTCAAGCATCCAGTCTTCTTTCCTACAGCACTGCTACTTCCGTTTGGGGGACCCTCCTCTTCCCTAGTGCAAATCCAGGAGCCAGCCCGCCTACCTGCACCACAGACACGGGCGGGGCCGGCCCCTCCATTCCCACCATGTCTGGCCAGGCAGAGACGACTGCTCAGTGGCTGGCATCTTCCCGAAGGGCCCTCTGCCCGGCCCTTGGGCCCTTTATCAGTTTCTGTCCGTTTCCAAACCTAGTCTTCCAGCTTTTTTGGCAAGTCTGAGTTCCCAACCTTCTTCCAGTAAATTCCTTTTGCCTCATATTGGACAGTCTACTTCTGTTGCGAACGGAACTTTGAGAATACTAAGGGATACCTCGCCCACTTAGTGTTTTTCCAATTGCAAGTCAGGACGCTTTACTGGGTCATGAAGTCATGAAGCTAATCATGACCAGCATTTAAAAAAAATGAGGGGCGCCTGGGTGGCTCAGTCGTTAAGCGTTTGCCTTCGGCTCAGGTCATGATCCCAGGGTCCTGGGATCGAGCCCCGCATCAGGCTCCCTGCTCAGCTGTAGGCCTGCTTCTCCCTCTCCCACTCCCCCTACTTGTGTTCCCTCTCTCACTGTGTCTCTCTGTCAAAATAAATAAATAAAAATCTTTAAAAAAATAAAAATTTAAAAATTTAAAAAATTAAAAAAATGGAACAACAGAATAAGAGAAAATATCAGAAGTACATTATCTAGAGTAAGGGTAAGTATTGCTTCGTGAAACTTGTTTGATATACATATACGTGTGTGTATGCATGTATATAAAATGGGTTAAAATAAGAACATTTCTAGTTTTGAAAAACATTGCCCTAATTGAACTTGAGTTATTTAAGAACGAACAATGGAGCAAACTCTCCTAGATGTTTTTCTATTTCTCCCCACATCTTTAGAAGCCAGGAAAGTATACTTCCTTGCCAACAGCATGGTATATTTCAAGGTCCACCCACTGTTTTCTCTCTCTTCATAGCTTGACATCTCCTCCTACCCTTTACTTCTTTACTTAGCAATACTTGACGGTTATGGACATATTTTCCTCCTGGTCTTTAAATTTCTCTTAATGGCACCACGATTCTGCCAGCGACACAGGCTGAAACATTCTGGGGTGGTCCTGCCTACTCTCATTCATTCATTCATTTGCTGTGGGTACCCACTGTAGCCTAGTAGGAGAGAAGGCACGCAAGCAGCAAACTACAACATACTTCATCTTAGAAGCATGTGTGGTGCCCAGCGGGGGAAGGGCAGAGTGATTTCACAGGGCAGATGATTATTCATACCTTCCTACCAAATAATTACTAAGTTCTGTTGCTTTTACCTTCAAAATATTTTGCCAAATCACCCCCTTGTTTCCATTTCCACTGGCCTCACCCTAGTTTCAATCCTTGTTAGATTTTGCGTAGACTCTCTCTTGCCAACTCTACTCTATGGCTGCCCTAGAAATCCTCTTTATTAAAACAGTCTGGGGACGCCTGGGTGGCTCAGTCGGTTGGGCGTCTGCCTTCGGCTCAGGTCATGATCCCAGAGTCCTGGGATCGAGCCCCGCATCGGGCTCCCTGCTCGGCAGGGAGTCTGCTTCTCCCTCTCCCGCCCCCCCTGCTTGTGTTCCCTCTCTTGCTATCTCTCTCTCTCTGTCAAATAAATAAATAAATAAATAAAAATTAGAAAAAAAACCAAACAGTCTGATCATGGCACTTCCATGCTCAAAAGCCTTCAGTGGCTCCCCGTTGTCTACTAAAGTCCAAACTCCTCAACCCAATGCTATTGATTTGGCTTCTTCATGATTGCTCTGTGTTCTACTAGGCCACAGGTTCTAAACCGGTCCACAAGTTCTCCCTTTCCAACCACGATCTGTCTGAGCCCAGATTTTCTTCATGTACATCCACCAAAACAACATACTGCAACAGATGAAAGCAGAAGCAGACGTGATAACCCAGCTGTCTTCTACTAAGTCAGGCATTAAAGAGATTTGCAAAAAAATGTAAAACAAAGCCACACTGCTCGCTAGTTTTTAATAATTTAATAATATTTTATAAAAATATGATGCTATGTTAACATGCAATGAGTTTTTTACTGTTTAAAGGAATTTTTATTTTTAAAATTTCACATTTAAAATGAGAAGTTAAATGTCAATAGCCACAAACTTCAAAAACAAAAACTCTTTGGGATCCTCAATAATTTTTAAGGGTGTAATGCCCCAGGCCTCTCTACTCTTTTTTCTTTTTTTAAGATTTTATTTATTTATTTGACAGAGAGAGAGAGACAGCGAGATAGGGAACACAAGCAGGGGGAGTGGGAGAGGGAGAAGCAGGCTTCCCGCTGAGCAGGGAGCCCAATGCGGGGCTCAATCCCAGGACCCCAGGACCATGACCCGAGCCAAAGGCAGACGCTCAATGACTGAGTCACCTAGGCAGCCTGGCCTCTCTACTCTTTACCTTCATGTCTTTAGTGTCTTGCTGGAGTTTTTGTTTTGTTTTGTTTTGTTTTAAAGATTTTATTTATTCTAGAGAGAAAGAGAGTGCGGGGGGGAAGGGGAGAAGGAGATGAAGAGAGAGAATCCCAAGCAGGCTCCCCACTGAGCACAGGGCCTGACACAGGGCTTGATCCCATGACCCCTAAGATCACGACCTGAGCCAAAATCAAAGGTCAGACGCTTAACTGACTGAGCCACCCAGGCAGCCCTGGAGTTTACAAACCATTAGAAAAATAAGAAGTGGCATATTAAAAATAATTATTGTTATAAAAATAATGGTAATAGAAATAGCTATTAATTATTTTAGAAAGAAGCAATAACGACATACAGAGTAAGTAAGCATAATAATTGTTATAGAAATAGGAATCAAAAAATGATTATTTCTACAGTGTGGTTTTCAGTAAAAAACTCAGATATTCAGAAAAGTAAAAAATTACAAAAGCCACCACCATTGAAAACTGCTCCTGGGGCACCAGGCTGACTCAGTCGGAAGAGCACGCAACTCTTAAACTTGGGGTTGTGAGTTCAAGCCCAACGTTGGGTGTAGAGATTACTAAAAATAAATTTAAAAAACTTAAAAATAAAATAAAATTGCTCCTGAATACTTTCTCCTTAAGTCCACGCCTCTTTTATTTTCTCAAATGGCATCTCTGACAAGAAATTCCTAGTTAATCCACCCAAAAATAACTGCTCCTTCTTCCAGATTCCCCCAGCGCTGCCACTCAAACCTTTCCTGTGGCCCAGGGAGCCCAGGGAGCCCATGTGAGCCCATGAGAGCCCATGAGCGAATGCATATTGAATTCCTAAATGTACCCCTTTAACAATCACAAATTCAATTACATCCACTGAAGGAGACACTAATCAACCACAGAAACTTAGATATTATTCATGCAATGTGGTCCCTTAACTCAAGCTCAACATCATGTTCAACCAAGGACTTGGCCATCTGTTCCAATGACAACTGGCCATGTCGGGAGATTCTCAGAGACAAGGGAGAATGCCCAAAATAGGCATCCTATGTTGTATGAGCAGTTTCAGGAGACTTTAGTTGTAATTTTGAGATGGATTTTGTTTTTACACTGACCTTGAACCCAGCACTGCCTAAAATGTGACTCTGTTGTAAATGAGCAATGGACAAGAGCTCTGAGCCTTACAGATGTTATTGGAGGGACATACCAGACGGGTGAGCCCAGGATCCTAGACCTATGCAGCCCTGCCCTCTGGATAGGGTATGCGGCATACATCCTCGGCCAGGGCTGCTGCCCCTTTCTGGGTGGGGTATCTTGAAGGCGAAGTTCGCAGGTCCAGCGTGAGGACTCAGCTTAACCACCAACTCCAGAGGGGTGCCCTCAGCCACTGCCCCCCGGAGCCACACCCCTACCAAAGCCTGAGTCTGGGGGAGAGAAAGGAAAGCAAAAGGAACGTTGGAGGGGGGCTGGAGGAAAACCTGCAGCGCCATCACCACAGACGGGGCGGCTGTGGTCGGGCTGATTCATCCAGGGCTCCCCAGATAGGTCAGGGCCCCAGCCCCACCTAGCAAAGCTCGTATCACCACCACCCACTCCTGCTTCCTGGGTCTTGGGTGACACCTGACCTGACTGCTGGGGCAGGGCTGGGCCATCCTTGCTCCCTCCCTTCCGTCTTGCTTGGCTTAGTGGGCGACCCTGCAGCTCGGGCCAGGAGTGCGGAGGGATGGAGGCAGCTCTGGGCTTGCCTGGGGCACTTGGACCCACACCATCACAGCTCCACACAGACGTGCACACACAAATTCATCATCACACATGGAGGCAGCTCAGGGGCCTAGCAGCCAGCTCTATGCGTCCCGACGCTGTGTTCAGGGTAGCGTCTCCACAGAACCTGGGGTCATCTCACACTCCCCCTGGTGGGTGAACACACACACACACACACACACACACACACAAGCATACACAATGTGCAGGAAAAGTCCGACTCAGGTCACAGTCCTTTCAGCCCCCAGGCTCTCAGGACTGACTAGCTGTATGACCTTGGGCAAGTTACTTAACCTCTGTGCCTCAGTTTCTTCACCTGTAAAATAACAGAACCTCATGGGATTCTTGGGAAGAACAAATGAGAGATGAGTTAATAGACATACATATTTATTATAAACTGATCGGCAAATGGTACATACTGTCCGTAGGCGCCCATGACAGCGCCTGGCTTCTGGAAATTGTGCAAAGATATGCTATCACTATCTCCAAAGTGTTTGCTGCCATGTGCCTGGGAAGAAATGAGGGCTCAGAGAAATCCACACAACAAATTCCCACAAGGAATGCAAAAAATGACTCCCAGACGCTGTATCAGAGGAAAGGCAGGGAAGAAGCAGGACTTTCTGAGCACGACCCGGGAGGCACTAAACTCACGTCCAGTGTTTGTAAAGAGAGTTTTTTTGAGTTAGAACCCAAGAAGCTGGGCCCAGCCGAAAAAGACTGTTTCCCTGGAGACACAGAGACCCGAGAGAAAAATTCAGCCTGGTCCTAGAGGTAGAATCAAGTCAATTCCAAGAGGAGAGAGAGGCTGCCTCCAGGACCAGCAGGTACAAGGGGACTGGAAGGAAACAGGGAGAGGGCCTGGGAAAAACTAGAATCTTCCACACCCTGGCCTATGCTCAGCTACCCGGTATATCTGAGAGTCTGTAACCTCAAGATCCTCTCTCACTGTGATGAAAATAGATTGCACATAGTGAGCAGGCTCCAAGTTTGTGCTTCTGCAATAGACACTGTTTAAAGGAAAGGGGATGGAGCTAGAAGGAAGGGGAGACACAGTTGACTCTCGGGGGCCTGGTGTTGGGAGGAAGCAAGCCTCCCTCCCCTCCATAATCCAAAGTCAGCCTGTGATAGGCACTTGCCAGAGAGGAGTAAACCCTCCCCTGGGTCTTATCCAGACAGAATTGCTCGGCTCCCAGGAGTGAGCTCAGGAAAGAGTCTATGAAGGATAGATGCCTTCCTGGGGACAGGCAGCCTGGGGCCCTCTGTACCCCCATCCTCTCTCCCCCTGGCTGGCCGGCCCCTCCTCCCAGTGCGTCCAACACTTCCAGCTGGAGACTAAGTTGGAGCCCGACGTCTGCATCTGAGGCCCCCCTCCTGCTTCCTTTCCCAGAACTCAGGGCCCCCAGGGGAGGGGCAGGAGGAGCAGCCTGGGGGAAGAGAACAGAGGACAGGAGGGAGGGCGAGTTGGAGCAGACAAAGCTGGGGCCAGAACTGGGAGTTTCTGGGACAGTCCCAATTTCAAATATTCTGTCCAACTGTCTGACCACAGGCCAGCACTTGTGGGCTGGTATTTATTTTAGAAAAAAGGATGAAATGGGAGTCATAGGTAGGATGGTGAGGAAAGAAACCAGGGCTGCCTCTTGGTTTGGGGATAGCCCCCAGGCCCACCTCAAGCAGCTCCGGCTAGAAGATGATTAGGACCATGATAGGACGGGGGAGGTATCACTTATAAGGATTCATGACCTGTTTGGCACTTGGCAGGGTTTTGCGTGCATGAATCTCACACGCCCAGTGCAGAGGGTGGACTCTGAAACCTCAGCCCCTTACTCTGTGTAACCACTCTGTGCCTCAGTTTCCTTGTCTGTAAAAACATAACAATAGTGCCGCCCTCACAAAAATGCCAAGTGAACAAAAAAGAGGATATTTCAAAGAATATCAGCCGTTACGAATCCCCGCAATGACCCGGTGAGGTAGGGACTGGAGTTACACCCACCTGACAGATGAGGAAACTCAGTTTCACACAAGCAGGAAGGAACCAAGCTAAGTCTCAAACCAGAGTGGTTTGTCTCCTAGGCACTGGCTGGCTTGACCACTCCATGAGAGAAAGCACGAATCAGCGGTTACACACACAAATTTTACAGCCAAACGTCCAAGTCAGACTTCCAGCTCAGCCACTGACCAGCTGTGTGAATGGAAGCCAACTGCTTAACCCTTGGTGCTTTGGTTTGCTCATCTATAAAATGGGCATCCTGCCTTATTGTTAGAAGGGAAGACAGGAGTTAGGAAAGGTTTGGAACCCTACTGGTTACAGCCTCTTTCTCTGGGCCTGCCCTCCACAGGGCCCTCTGGTGACGCGGCTTGGAACTGCACTCTCTGTTCCTACTCAGACAAGCGAGCCTGCTGGGGGGCGGGGGGTGGGGGGGTGGGGGGGTGGGCAGGGGGTCTGTGCCTTTCTAAGGGTGTGAGG
>NC_058410.1:107617778-107648816 GCF_002201575.2 Neomonachus schauinslandi | reverse complement strand
CTAAGGGCGTTTCTTCAGAAAGAAGGAAATTAATCTGAGAGAAGAACATGAGCATGGTCATACAGGAAGAAATGAAGAACCCCAAAAAGAGTAAATATGTGGATTAATCTAAATTGTTATTGACTTTTTAAAACAATGTCTCATGGGGTTTAATAGAGAGAGAGAATTAAAATCACAAGACCACCAAAGGCATAAAGGAGGTAAAGGGAGCCTAAGTGTTGTAAGTAGCTTGAACCATCCAGGAAATGGTTAAAGGATTGACTTAGGGTCAGCTCTAAAAACAAACATCTCACACAAAGAGAGCCTCCAACTATACAAAGATACATACATTGAAAAAAATACTAGAAAGAAACACACCACTTTTTAAAAACAGAAGTTCTATCTAGATGATGGAATGCTGACTGGTTTTCATTGTCTTTATACTTTTCAGCATTTTCAGGAGGACAACTTTTTTCTCAATATTTGGTTTCACACCAAACTTGTACACTATTATACTTGTGGGAGGTAAAAGCAGCCTTCATTTTCTTATAAAGTTTCAAAAAGAACAAATTCCTAAAACTTTGGACAGGGATGCCATAATTCCGCAGTCAATTATTAGCAACAATTATTCATATGAGTGGAGAATGCTGTTCACCTGCCAATACAAACCAGCTATCTGACACATCCCGTGGCCTGGGCAGGGAATGACTGCTCACACAGTCTGTGTGTGATGAGAAGAAAGCACTTCTCAACTCTTTGGGTTTTTTTTTTTACGATTTTTTTTTATTTATTTATTTGACAGACAGAGAGAACACAAGCAGGGGGAGGGGCAGAGGGAGAGGGAGAAGCAGGGTCCCTGCTCAGCAAGGAGCCCAATGCGGGCTTGATCCCAGGACCTTGGGATCAGAACCTGAGCCGAAGGTAGACACTTAACAACTGAGCCACCCAGGCGCCCCGACTTCTCAAGTCTTTGGATAAGCATGAAGAAATTCTAACTCAGTTGAAAGAAGCACTTTTGATAATAATTCAGGTCATTTGCACAGTCTTTCCACAATAGAAATCCAAAGATCTTGCTAAATTAATAAATAGTCGTTATCATGCAAGAGACATTTGTACTCCACCTTGTAGAAGGAAAAAATTGAGCCCCAGAGAAGAGCTGTAGTACACGGTTGAAAGGGTAACCCATGCTACACAAGAATCACCATTTTTTGGAAAATCATATTAGAGCTGATGAGGTGAGGTCAGTACTCTCACACGCTAGTAGTATGAATGAAAATTAATTTTTAAAAACATTTTGAAGAACAGTTAGGAAATATAACTGAGAACCTTAAAAACACCCATTATCAGGGTGCCTGGGTGGCTCAGTTGTTAACATCTGCCTTCGGCTCAGGTCATGATCTCAGGGTCCTGGGATCGAGCCCCGCATTGCGCTCCCTGCTCAGCAGGAGGCCTGCTTCTCCCTCTCTCACTTTCTCTCTTTCTGTCAAATAAATAAATAAAATCTTTAAAAAACAAACAAAAAAACCCCACCCATTATCTTTATCATAGCAATTCTCCTTTCCAGGAATTTATCCTAAGAAAATTATCCGAGATGTGATCAAAGATTTACGCACAAGAATGTCCATCGAAGCATTATTTATAATAGTCAAAGTGATAAGCTAAATTTCTAATAATAGGAATTAGTTAAATAAATTCTGGGACCCAGTGCCTGGTACACAGTAGGTGCTCCATAAATATTTGTTGAACATAAAAGCCATATGAGAATATACTAAAAAACTATGAAAAAAAGGATCCCAAGAATATTTAATGAGCAAGATATTAACATTAAATCTCATTCAAAATTAGCCCAATACTATTTTAAGGCATAATACCATAGCTAATGTCTATTGAGAACTTACTAAGTGCCAGGCACAGCCCCAGATGCTTTACATGTATCATCTCATTTCATCTCACTCAACTCCATTATTTCCATGGAGTGAAGGATCTTGGATCCAAAGCCAGGCAGTCTGACTCCAGAACTTAAACTATTAATCACCAGACTATGCTGCCTAGAAAAAATGCTGGAAGGAAATTATTTAAAAAGTAATAGGAAGGAATTAAAGACAACTGCTTTTTTCTTTCTAAAACGTACCAATATTTTCCAAATGCTCTATAATCACCACATACTATTTGTAGTTTCTCTGTCCTAACTAAAAAGTTCTATGAACTTTCACTTATCATTTACACAATTTCAGTGAAAAAGTCTTAGCTCCAAAGGAGTTTTGAATCATGTCTTCTCCAGGTCTTAGAAGCAGGAGAACGTCGTATAAATCTGAGCCATACATTCTGACCAGGAAAGAGGATGGGCTGAGAGTCCACTCGACAGACCATGGAGCCCATGACCTCCACTACACAAATACATGTCACTCTCTGGCTGACAAGGTGCTGATTTATACACATATTCTGCCATTAGTCTTCCCAATGACCCCTCCGAGTAGATCTGACCATCTCAGGAAAGGGAGGTTTAGGAAGGTGAAGTGACTTTCCCAAGGTCATGCAGAGCACTCCAGCTCTGGTCAAAGGCCCAGCCGCCAACCATTCCCCCAAATCATGTCGAGCAATCGGGGCAGACCTGAGAGCACGTCCAGGCCCAAGCGCACCTGGAAGTTAACAAGGGAGATCTGTGGGAGGGAGGTACACACACATCGTGCCCAAAACCCAGATACAGCACTGGGACCCAACCATCACAGCGTTTTGCTCCTTCAGCAATTACGCAGAAGAGTAAAGTTTGTGGCTTTGTATTTGTCAAAGCACTTGTGCATCCTTTCTCTCCTTTGATTCTTAAAATAAACCTTTTCAACCAGGAAAGCAAAGGTACTGAGAATAAGGGAAACGAGGCTCTGAGAGTTACACTGCTATCCACGAGTACCCCTCGAGGGTCAGCGTGGTGCCCCTTCCTCCGTATTATCCCAGCCACATTCTGAACTGAGCTCAGGCCACGCTGACTGGTAAGGCAGAGTGGGAGGCAGGATGAGGAAGGGGGAAGAGCACCTGCTTTTACAGTCAGCCAGGTCTGGGTTCCCGGGTTTGAATCCTTGCTCTGCCATTCCCTAACCACGAGACCTTGAGCAAGCCTGTTCATCCCTTTGTGCCCCCACTGCCTCCCCTGTATAATGAGGATAATGATGCCTTCCCCGTCGAGTTGCTGTGAGGCTTAAATGAGGTCACGTATATAAAACGATGGCATGCGTCCGCACTTAGGAGGGAGCTGCCGCATTCTGCAACGCATCCTATCCCCAAACGTGCACAGCGTGAGGTCACCATGGCCAGAGCACCTGACCTCCCCTTCCTAAAGAAAATGATCCTCTATGCTTCTCTAATTCTGCCATCCTGGTTCCTTTCCACTACCTCAAAGAGCCTAGATTGATCTCAGTTACTTCCCAGACTCCTTTGCAAAACTCTCTACAAGCTTCTTAAATTTAGGCCCCCAGAAGTGTGCTCAGAGAAGAATCCATCATGGGCTGAAGAAGACAGAAGGCTGAAATCCCAGAAGAAACCCTGAAGAGAAACGAACAGGTGAGCACCCGGCAGGGTGGAGGGTGGTGGGGGAGGGAAGCCCATCTACAAAAGCAGAGAACAAGGCTGGGGGCCCCCAAGACGAAAGAGGCTGAGGGTACCCAGGAGAAGTGAAAGGGAATGCTTTCTGTAGTTTCCCTAGAAACCAACGAGACAACCAAACCAAACTAAAATGGAGACAGAAATGGTAGGAAATCCTAACTTGGCAAGATGATGATGCTACTCTTCTAAACCCAATGGCATAGTTTAAGAGTGTAGACCCTTCCCTTCCTGCTCCTGTCCTCTGAATACTTTCCTAACTGATCTCTCGGCCTACAGGCTCAGCCCCTCCAGCCTGTCCTCCATACCTCTGAATGACCTTTCTAATACAGAAATCTGACTTGTCCACATTCCCCACACCTCTGCTCACTCCAAACCCTTCCATGACTCCCCTACTGCCTACAGGGTCAAGGCTAAGCTTCCTATCATGGTATCTCATCCTCCCAGCCCAATCCCTTTTCACTTCTCCAGCCTCGTCACCTGCAACTATCACTGGGAACCTCGTATGTGCCGGGCCCTGGCTGGGTGCTGGGAACACAATGATAAGCAAGATGTGGCACAAGAATGAACAAGACCTAGCTCACGCCCTTTAGAAGCTGAAAGTCCTCGTGGGCAGACAGACACAGAGAGGGATCACTGCAATCCAGATGGACAGTGGGATGGCGACCCAGCCTGGGGTGCACAAGGAAGGCCTCTGGAGGAAGTAGGAGTGAGCCAGGTAAGGGACAAAGGAGGAAAACATGCCTTGCAGGAGAAGCCTCAGGGCAAAGTTCATGAGCAGTGCTACCTTACAGAACTTTCTGCACTAATGGACATGTTCTATATGCATGCTCTCCAGTATGGCAGCCACCAGCCACATGTGGCTACCGAGCACTTGACATGGGGCTAGTGCCACTGGGGAACTGAATTTTTTATTTTATTTAATTTTTAATTAACTTAAACTTAAATGGCCATGCATGGCTAATGGCTACCGTATTGGACGGCACAGTTCTAGAGCATTAAACTGAAGGTGATGGAAAATAAGATTAGATGGATAACCTTTTTTTTTTTTCCCTCCTAGAGAGAGAACTTGAGGCAGGGGGGAGGGGGGAGCAGAGGGAAAGGGAAAGAATCTTAAGCAGACTCTGCAGTGAGCCCATCATAGGGCTCAATCTCATGACCCTGAGATCACGACCTGAGCTGAAATCAAGAGTCAGACGCTCAACCAACTGAGCCACCCAGGCACCCCCGATGGGTAAGCTTTGAGGTGATGCTTCAGTAAAGCCAGACTATATGTAGCTTCCTATACTCACCATGCTATCTGCTAGTCCCTCCCCCCCTTGCCTACCTGGTAAGCCCTGACTGAACCCACACAACCCCACCCATGTACCACCTCTTTCTGAAGACTTCCCTGGCTGCTCTACACAGTCTCTCCCACTGACTACTTCTGCAATATGATCTTTTTCTAGGAAGCATCACTGTGTACCAGATTTATATGTTCTCCTGACTGTCCCTACCAGACTCTGAGCTCCTTCTCTTACTTGTCCTGGTATTTCTGCCACTGGTAAAATCCGGGCATATGGGAAGCACTCAAAAATGCTCGAGGAAGAAGTTGTCAGCCCTGACAAAGTCACTGTAGCTTGGCAGGATGGGGAGGAGGGCACTCGCTCACTTCTTCTAACAAAGATGTGAGCCACAAACCTTGATCTTCCTCAGAAAGACAGCTCTGTCCAGGGGCTCAGGAAAGGTTCTCATGAACATCCTGAGCACTCTACCCTTCACGGTCAATGGTAGGCTCTATTGTGGTAGCTCTATCTTGTCCAGGTTCCTAGAATCTAGGCCTCCATACAAGGAAGGTGACTTGGCAGTCTTTGGGGCTTAGGCCTGGGTCTGGAGACCAGCTTGGCAACTCAGCACCTGCGTGTCCTTAAGCAAGGTGCTGAACTGCCCAGAGCCTCAGTTTCCTCCAGTGTAAAGTGGGCATCCCATCTGCCTCTTATAACTGCTGGAAGGCAGAAGTGACTAACACATCTGCACAGGGCCAGGGACACACAGTAAGCTCTCTGTCAACAGCAGCCACTACTCCTAAAGCGATCTGAAACCCTCATTTGGGTACCCCACAGCATATGCAAATTCCTGAGCCCCTAAATAAGGCTCTTCTTGGTGCTCTCTGGGATGCAAGGGATATAATCCAACAATGTGTTGCCAAAATTCTCCTTGAGTTCCCAAGAGAAAATTTATTTTAATTCCCTCCAACTTTAAAAATTAAACAGTCCTTACAGCATTTTGGGGTGGCAGCGGTGACAATGGAGACCATGAAATCTGACAAGCAGCTTTAAAAAGGTTACAAACTGATCGGAGAAAGAAAGGAGAAGGCAGCTGAAGGGGGTGAGCAGGGGGGGATGGAGACAATCCCCTGAGTGTCTGCTATTATTGAATACCCCAACTCTCAAAGCAGCCGGCCGCCCCCTCCTCCACCACGCGAGCTAAGCTCTGTTAATGAGAAAGCGGAGCCCTGCCTACATTTTGCCACAATAATGATTTCCCCGTTGCATTTTTACATGCCTGCTGCTTTATCAGAGCAGAAGTAGACATATATTTTCAATAAATCCCTCTCTCCTTCCTCCTCCCCAACTCCAGCTCGCCCAGTAAATGTTGTTCCCTCCGCGCCCTCCCCCAACGCAATCCCAACCCTGGAGCACAATGAGTTCCACTAATCAAAACAGAAAGAAAAAGAAAAATGGAAAAATCACAGCTGCTGAAAAACAGCATTCGCTACAAGTCAAAGCCCTCCACATTTTTTCTGCACGCAGCATTTACTTCTTCAAGGACACATCACCCCCGCCCCATCAGAAATCTTACGTAGAGTTGCTCCGGGGAGGGGGAGGGGCGGGGAAAGAAATCTAATATTCACTCTCTTTCCTATTTTGACTAAGCCAGCACAGACAGAAATATAGATAAGGCCTCGAATAACTGATTTAACAAAATGTCACTTATTAAAAGGGATGGGGGATGGGGCTGCACTTGAATTTGAGAGCTCAGTTAAACCACCCCAGCTAAAGGCTGCCAGGCCGCGAGAGGCAAGGGGGGAGGAAACATTCTCTAGCCTGGTCTCCTTCAGTGGCTGCTCCAGAGCTGCCCCTGGTGGCACAGCGGCCTGGATTTCTCCCTCCAATGAGAACCAATGGGAGGGCGGGGGGGGGGGGGGGGGGGGAGTAGAGGGGGGGCAAGGTAACCAGAGGCGAAACAAACAAACAAAAAACCCAGTTGATTCTTAAATATATAGGCATTTATATGCACCAACTAGTGCCAGGTGCTGGGGGTACAACAGTGAGTGATGACCCAGTTCTGCCCTCCCCAGGGCAGTGCAGAAGTGGTGAAAGACACACCTGGGGGTAAGTATGACAACAGCATCCTAAGAGCCCGAGCGAGTCCCCCCGTGGCCCACTCCAGCCCTGGCCCGCGACCAGGCACACGGGGTACACGGGGCCCTCAAGAGAGAATGAAGGAATGAGCATATGCACACTGAAATTGCTTGAATTCCACAACGGTTTCTAAAGAAGCTCAGACTCTTCAAAAGAAGAGAGGCCTCTAAATGTCCTTACCTACTGTGGCTCCCCATAACACCCCCTCAGCTCGCATGTGTTCACCCAATTAAGAAAGAAAAGTGAACGAGTCCCAGTACTTGAGAATCAGCCTCATTACTGGTATCCTTGAGTTGGATTTTAAGGGAGTTTGGTATCTCCCATTGTGATGACATCAGAGGGAACTCAAATGACACCCCCTATTTAAATGCCTTGGGCATCAACTCCAACTTTTTTTTTTCTTTTCCTTTTTAAAACATCTTTCAAAGAAGTTAGGTTGGAGGTGGTTTCCCAAGATGAGGGGAGAGGCCCTCAGAGCAGTCCTTGTTATGACAAAGACCCCCCCCCCCCAAGGGGCCCTCAAGAAGCTTTCTGAGGTTAGCAAACTGCTCAGGGCCCAATGTGGCCAAAGCTGGAGCCTGGAAACTAAAGGCCAGGCTGTCTAGAAACAACCATGGCTTGTCCAGGTTCCTCCACTTAGGAGCCCCACAAAAAGGACAGGGCTAAGGGTAGAAGGCTGATGGAGAACAGCCATGCAATTTGTTAAAGTCAAGTTTTGGCTTTAATTATGAGGCAGCCTTCAAGCTGTGTGCTCCAGAACGAGCTAGACGATGGAAGTTTTTTAAAAAATGTAATGCCCAAAACATGCTTAAATCATCTGAGTCTTTCCAACTAAGGTCACTGGGAGAAGCCCAAAGTTCCCAGATGATCGTCTTGGTTTCCATCATCTCTGCATCTATTCAGTACCATATTCTTACTTAATACTGCATAGCATTATCTATTCGAGGGTGCACAACATTTGGAGACCATTCAAATTCTGGCATTAAACCAGAATGCTGGCTGGACATGTGACTCTGGGTTAATCACTTTTTTTTTTTTTTCAATTCTACTTCTTGAGCCTCACTTTCTTCAGCTGTCAAATGAGAATATCAACCTCCCATGGTTGTTGCTTCTGTTGTCAGATAAAATAAGACAAGCCAAAGAGGCTCCGGACCAATAAAAACCTAGGTAAACACTGGTTATTTCAATGATGGCATCCATTTCCTCTCTCTCTGATTTTTCGTTGATTATTTTCCCCTTTATGAAACCAAATTGGTATCAGTTCCACTGATCTCTCAAAACTGACATCTTGTATTTATTATACAAACACAAGAAGTCCTATGACCCACAGGTGAGCAAAATCTCAGTAACAGCTGCATCTAGGTGACAGGTACAAGGGAACTCATTACACTAGCCTGTCTGCTTTTGTTGCATGTAAAAGTTTTCCCATAATAAAATTTAATTCAAAAATAAATAAAGCCTCACCCTCCGGCTCAGAGGTGAGAGGTTTGATGAGTGAAAAGCGCAAGGTATTTCTTAAAACTGGAAATGACTTTCCCGGCACAACAGTATGAGAAAGGGCTGAGGGCTGTTTTTTAGGTAGACTCAGCTTTATAGAACAGGCTTCATTTGCAAAACAAACGCTGAATGCAAATGAAGACCTGCCAGGACCCTCCGACCACAGTCCAGCTTCCTGAGGAGGTTCAAGACTCCCCTGCACCCAGGGCACAAGCCAAGTGCGTCTGTCGCCTTGGGTGGGCAGGTCTCCAAGTTTAAATCCGGGATCAGAGTCTGAACCGAGACTGCCTAGCATGTCACCGCCAGCCACTTCGGATGCCAGCCTTCCGACGGGAGGAGCACTTTCGCTACCAGGATCCCAGAGGACTTGAAACCCCCACGAGGCGGGAACAAGAGTGGGAGAGGGCGTGGTGAACAGAGGTTTGGGTAGAAGCCCTGGGAAATTAAGGGAAGCGTGGCTGTCAGGTTTTATATCTGAAAAGGAGATCTGGCTGAAGATCAATTCACCTCGCGCGATGCCTCTTACAGTTTACATAGCACTTTCCGTCCATTATCTGATGCCATCCTCAAAAGTGAAGAGGAGAGACGGCAGATGGTATCACCCGCTCTTTACAGATGCGGAGCCAGGCTGGGAGGCCGCCTTGGCCAGAGCCAGGCGACCACGAGGGCGCTGGACCCCAACCCAGATCCTCAGGCGCCCTCCTCACCCGCCCACTCCCATGCAGACCCCACGGATGGGGACCACCCAGGCTGGCAGTCTGTGGACTCTTTTTTTTTTTTCTTTTTCTTTTTTGGAGCTTCTTGCTCAAAACCTATGACAAGGTGCCCACCAACTTTTGAACAGGGCTGAAAAATCACAGATTTTTTTTTTTCCAATGATAGTTTTCAAATAAATCTAGCATGAGGCCCAAATTACTTTAACTGAAGACTTCCTCAAGTGAAAGAATCTGCTCTTGCCTCTGCACTGCTCAGTAATGCAGTCAAATGTTGAGGAAAAATGCAGTACAGTTTTCTGATGCAGTCTTAACCCTTGAAAGTCTCCGGCTGGCGTCAAGTCCTGAGCCCAAATCCCTTGCCCAGGAGGCTGCAGCCTCAGCCTGGAGCACAGCTCCCTCAGCTTCTGCTCATCTGCACCTGTCTTCTCAGGTTTTCCCTCAGGCCTGGATGGAAGGCCTTCCCCCCCTGGGGAAAAGGCCAAATTTTCCTGAAACCTTCTCAAGGGCTTTAGTCAGCTGACCCAACCCCACCCTCTGCTCTCCTCAATCCCTCCCTCTCCAGGGTCTTCCCCATCAGTACACAAAGGCAACACCAGCACCCAAAAAACGCTTCCCATTATGCACATGTCCTTCCAGCTCTGTCCCCCTCTTGCACAATCAAACTTTGCCAAAAAGTTGTCCACACATGCTATGACCAGTTCCTCACCTCCTAGTTCCCGTGCCAACCCCTCCAATCTTGTCCCCACCCCATCCATTGCACTCCACTGAAGCTGTTCTCTGGAAAGGCCTCAATGGCTTCCATTTTGCCAAATAATCCAGTGGTGACTTTTCTGGCCTTACCAACCGCATGAAACATTTAACCACCACCCCTCCCCAACAATACACCAACACACACACACACACACACACACACACACACACACACAGAGCCTTTCCTTCTCTCTCTCTAGGCTCCTTAGGGCATCTCATCCAGTCTCCTGGATTTAAATACCACTGATGGCTCCCACATTTTTATCTCTTGCCTGGCCACTCCTCTGGTGCTGGACACCACTCTCACAATGCCTGCCTGACATCTCCACCTTGAGTCTAACAGGCACTTCAAACTTACGGAGCCCAAACAGAAATAGCTTGATTCCATTCCCCTCCCGCTCCCAATCTCCCCCATCTGGGCAAACAGCACCACCCATGTACCCAACTGCTCAAGCCAGAACCCTCAGAGCTATCCTAGACTCCTTCTCCCCAGCCAGCATCAAACCCATCAGCAACCCTGCCCCTTCTACCTCCAAAGTGCATCTCACACCCACCTGCTCCCTCCACTCGCCGTCACCTCCTCACCTGGCCTGCTCTCCAACTCCACACCTGCCCCTCTCCACCACTGCAAGCCCCTTTACCAAGAGTTGGGGGTGTCACTTCCCACTGGAAACTTTCAGTGGTTTCCCACTGCACTTCAAATGAAACCCAACCTTTTCAGAGGCCTCCGGAGTCCTGCACTTTCGCCTCATGCTGCCCTCTCTCCGTCCCCCTTGTCTCAAGCCTGTGCCTCTCTTTAGATCCCCCCAAAGCCAAAGTCCTTCCACACGGGCTCTCCTCTTCCCGGTGCTCTCTGCCAAACCTCAGAGCACCTCTTTAGGCTACTCTAGCTGCATAAGGCCAGGTCACTGTTCCCTGTGGTTTCATCAAAGCATTTATCACATTTTGCAATATATATTTCTGTACGCATCTGCCACCCCTCTGGATGGTAAGCTAGAGGTTAGGGTGGTGGAGGGGAGAGGGAGTAAAATATGTCTATTTTAATTATCATCATAATCCCAGCCTTAAGACAGTGCCTAGAATAGTAGGTGCTCAGTAAAGTAGCTCTTGAACCAAGGAATAAAGTAGATCCAATTATGGCATGAAAATAATTGTTACCTTCTAGGAGCCCAGAGTTATCACTGCCACTTAGGCACACGGGTTCCTTCCCCCTTCCTCTCTAATAACAACAACAAAAATGTTTAGTGTTGTTGCACTAACAGCCCAATAGCTCAGCATATCCCACCCATCCCCAGCTTGTCGTCTTTCGACGAGGAAAACACAAAAACCATCCTCTTGCTCAGCAAACCCAAATTAACCAAAAGACCTTATAAGCGGATACCATGAGTACTTAAAAATTCTTCGAAAATATCACAAGGTCTTTTTGTTGTGCATTTTCTTTAACCGAGAAGAAAAGATTTATTAAGAAGCCATGGGATCAAACTTACGTTACCAGGACTGTATTATTCCTTAAAATGCCACAGTACCCTTGGTGACAAGCATATGCCAATTAACTGGACACCAAATACTTCTGTCTCCCTCTCCCCACAAAAGAAATCAACTATGTTTTACTTTCCCCTTTATTTCTTTGGTTCCCTGCCAACATGCAAATTCAGAAATATTAATCCACAAGATCCCAGCTGATTCTAATCCTCCCTTCTCCCTAACCCACACAGTTTTATGAGGTCATAAATAAAATGAGCTGAATTCAACTGCTTTCAGAGCAGAACAACCAGCATCCATTCGTACTGCCTGGGGTCTGAGCCACTTGTCTGGATCCTCACTTTTCATGTCAATGTTCAAAGTCAATAAAAACATCAAGAGCTTTCCCCCCAAAAAATGCCCATGGTGAAAGACAAGATATCCCAGAAATGACAGGCATACAACATAATTATTATGAACTCTTATCACAAACATGACCAAATCCCAATTACCCGTATGTGAATTCTCCACAGAAAGTGGGTAAAGCCACACTGGGCTTTCTGGTGTCCCCCTCCTCCCCAACACTACCTCCTCCTGCAGCCTGGGAATAACAGCTCAATTAACCTTAGACTTGAACAAGCATAATTAACAGGTAAGCCAGCTGGCTGGAGGGGAAACTTCCAAGATTAACTGAAATTATTTTGGGTGCCTGGGATTATGTGCCCCCACGCTCTATTAGCACATATAATTGGGAAACAACCATGCACTTTTTTTTTTCCAAGACAGTGGCAGACTTTTATTAAGTATTTCCTTGTATTTGACCATCAAGATTACCAGGCTATTCAAGAGTCCTTTTTGGAATGCCAAGGTACAAATCCACTCTCTCCGTGAGAAGACAAAAACAGAAGTTAATCAACTCGTCCTCGTCCGTGAAGCAATTTGGCCATTGGCCCAGGAAGAGCTTGTCGAGACCTCTTGAGACCTCTCTCCACAAGACCCAAATCAGAATTTCAGAGATGGAAGAAACTCATGGGTCAAATATGCATTTTTAAGATAAAAAATCCAAAACCCAGAAATGGCTAGAAACTGGTACCCTCCCAACTTTTCTCATCAGCGACATTTACTCCCTGCTTTGAGAATCAAATCACCTTAAAAGTTCTTTGTCGCTTTACAAATACTATAAACTGAGCCAACTACCCAATGCAAGACAATAGTAACACTTTCTGATTAATTGACTTGATGGAGAACCCTTAAACTTTCAAAAAAAAAAAACAATGCTTTTGATTATTATGACCAACCTACCTACCAAAGGAGGAGGAAAAGAATGTTACAAATATGCTTTGCTTTTGTGACCACACATTTTATTATATAAGCAGCAGTCCGCTCTTTTACTATGAAAGCTCCTACTTCACTAAAAACCACAGGCCCAAGCCAGTTAAAGGAGACAAAACTGAATACTTTTCACACAGTTCATAGAACAACTGTTTTCACAGCAAGCTCACATAAATGCTATGTGATATTAACACATGCCTGCTATGTGGAAGCCGACTTACCAAGCTGTGAAAAAACCCATGTTCATTATGGAACCTGCAAAATTAATATTCTCAATGCCCATAAAGCAGAAAGGAAATGCTCTTTTTTTGAGATGTCAAGCTGGCTTCTAAACAATCCTTTGGCGAAAATGGACATGCCTAAAAGGGCGGGGCCCCAAGAGGTGTGTCACTCCCCGTATCAATTCCTATAAATCAAATCCTGACAATCACCACAATATTTTAAAAAGAATGAATTATGATTCATGGGCCTTCAAACCTTTATTACCCCAAGAACATTCTCAGCAAAAAGGAAAAAAAAAAAAAAGCTACTGTGACTTGATTAATGGCCAAAGCAAGACAATAAAATAAATTTCATAAATATAAGAAAAAAAACTGAATGACTGCTCTTGGCTTCGAGGGTAGGCACGTAAATAATTCTTCTACCCCGGGATAAACACACATAAAGATTTTGTTTACCCTCCCAGGCTAAGATTCTCAGCAGGGAAAAATACCAGTGAATTTGTTTAACTAAGACCTAGTTAGGAGTATTTGACAAGTGGCAATAATATTTAATTCCCAACAAACTCAACTCTCAAGCTGCCAAAAATCAAATTCTCAATCTGGAAATCTGATGACAGGAAGGAAAGAAGAAAAGCACTGTCCATCAGTAACATATAGGGAGAGCTTTTTTTTTTTTTTTTAAAGATTTTATTTATTTATTTGAGAGAGAGGATGAGAGGAGAGAGAGCACATGAGAGGGGGGAGGGTCAGAGGGAGAAGCAGACTCCCTGCCGAGCAGGGAGCCCGATGCGGGACTCGATCCTGGGACTCCAGGATCATGACCTGAGCCGAAGGCAGTCGCTTAACCAACTGAGCCACCCAGGCACCCTAGGGAGAGCTTTTTTTAAAACCCACTTTTTCCCCTGCTAGAATTGAGTTCGTCCACAGAACTGCACAAAGCTTAACCAACTTTAGTTAACCACACATATAGGGTTTACTACCTGACCCTACCAAACATGTCTGGGTTTGAGTCCCTGGAGCTAAAATTATCCTGGCAAAGTTAAAACTCCCAGCATAATCAAGGTACCTGAGAGCCAAAACCTATAACTCATCTGCAGAAACCAGCAGGCTGAAGACCAGGAAAAGAGAAGCCAGGAGAAGCAAAGACTGCTGGTTAACTGGTTAAGCTTGGAGTCCTGCTTGTTATTCTCACAGTGGGCATCAAAACCACATTTTCCATCACCAGATTGCTTTCTTGAAACGGTAAAGGATGCAGAAGATTGGTACCAACTGGTAAAACTTAAAACTCTCTTAAAGCTCTCCTCCATGGCCTGCTAAAAAGTGAACCCAGCCGGCTTTCGAGAGGCATTTTTTAAAGAACTCTTCAGTCATCCTTGGCTTCATCATTCCCAAGTATCACGTCCACGTACTTCACCAGACAACCCAGGCCACGCTGTGAGCCACCCGCTTCAACACTTCACTTGCCAAAGCCGTGTCTCGTCTGGGGAAGAGTTTCCACAAAGCTGGCTCTAACAGACCAACCGAAGGCACACGGAGGAACCAGCAGTCATTTTCTTTAACCTAAGGATGGCAGACGCACATGCTCCAACCCAGTGCTGGCCAGAGGCTGCCCGCCAGGTGCTCTCGGCCTCCGCCAGTGAATGGGTGGTTTTGTGTTATTCTTAAATATCTATTTCTTCAGCCCACCAGCAGTAACTTCCCAGATTCCCAAACTGAAGTTAGGGAGTGAAAGGGGCAGGCTTACCCCCTTACACATTTCTCTTATCTGGGTGGCCACTGTAACTTGGGGGAGTACCCAGCCCCCAAAGAGCCTACAGGCGCATATCCATACATATATGCATCATGTCAAAAACCCCCAAAGGCACATCTCTAGGGTCCTGCGGTTTCTTGGCTGGAAGAATGAAGGCTTTATAACATCACAACCTTCAATTGCAAGCCCCACCACCACCACCCTTTAAGCCGGGTCTGCCAATTATAGCGCCCACCTCAGCCCTCCCCCTTTGCTGGGATGCTGGACAGCCCGCAGAGGGACGAGGGAAGAGGGGAAGCAGAAAGAAGGCCCTGCTAACAGACTGAAAGTAAAGAAGTGGGGGGAGACTTTTCCCTTCCCCTCCCCCGTCTTTTCACGGAGCATCCCCCAACTAATTTTTTTTTTTTTTTAATGAAACTTAATAAGCTTCTTGCCTACCTTGGCTGTTTCTGCAACAAGTGCATGGGCAATCCGACAAGACCAGACTCCGCTTGGGGGGTGAGATGGGGGGCGAGCAGAGCTGATGGAGTAATTTCAATATTAATTTATGTCAGAGCCGCCTTCTCGAAGCGCTACTCACTTACAGTACTGCCCTCAGCCTGTAAACAAATATCGCTCCGCCAGGAAACATACTCCCAGATGCAAGCCCCTTCCCCAGCAGGGAACAGGGCCCTGCGCCGCCCCCACCCCACCCCCAACAGCAGGCTCCCCCACCCCGGGAAGGAAGCTCTGGGTTTCCAAAGCACCAACCCACCACCTCCGCCACCACCCCAGCAAGAAACTTACTCGGTCCGTCTACGCCTCCACCCTCCCTTCAGGAAATCTACTCTCCATATGCATTCAGCCTCCCCGCAGGAAATCTGCTCCCCCCTCCCCCCTTCTATATACATGCACCCCTCCCTCTCCCTCCTCCCCACGCGCCCTCCCCAACCAGAAACTTACTAGCGTGCAAGCGTGCAGGCTCTCCTGATCCTGGAAACTTACTCCCAGATATAGCGCCCGCCAGCCCCCTTTCCCGGCCCTGCTCCCTTTCCTGCCCTCCGCGGCAAGCAACTCCAAACTCTCCGCATCCAGCCACTCTCCCTCCCCGGTGGAAATTTGCAGCGCGGGGCCGCGCGCGTGCATCCACCCTCCCCTTCAGGAAACTTACTCCCCATCTGCATGCACCGCCTCTCAGCCATCGCTTAGAGGGAAGGGGGTGTGCTAGGGAGACAGAAATACATATGTATCTCTCGCCCCTCCCCCGGCCGCAGCCCACTCGGGGCCGAGCCGCGGTAACCTGGCCTTACCTTTTGCATTGCTCCCCACCCTCGCCCCCTCCCTTAACCCTCCTTATCCGCTCCCCGGCGCCCCCCTTTTTTCACCCATTACCCACCCCTAGCAACCGTTCCCAAGCTCCTCTCGGCCTTTTTTTTTTTTTTAATCCAGGATGCAAATTCCTCCCCTGTCAGCAAATCGACTGTCAAATTATTTTCTTGCAAAAGGAGAAAGGCGGGGTTGGGGGGGGGTGGGAGCAGAAGCAAAAAGGGGGGAGGGCGGGGGAAGGGAGAGAGGGACAGAGGGGGGAGAGATATCCCTCCGCAGAGCTGGGTCTGGCGGCGGGCGGGGAAGCAGGAAGTAAGGTGTCCAGCGCCGCGGCCGGCGGGTCCTCCGCCGCGGCCCCCACCCGCGCCCCCTGTCCCCCCGGGCGCCGCGCTCGGGCGGGCGCGGGCAGCCTGGCGCATTGTTCGCAACCTCCCCGGCGCTGCGCTGCCGACCTTATTTGTGTGCTCTGCATGTGCGTGAGGTTGCACCTTTTGTAGGCTGGCGAGACTCTGGACTAGGATGGGGCGGGGGACGCGGACCGAGTTGCGGCCCCGCGCGGGACCTGTCAGCCCCGGGGTGTGGCGGACTCTCCGGCGTGACCGGAAAATCGAGGCCGGGGAGAAGGCGGCGTGGCCGGGAAGCTGCCGCCTTAGACCCGGACCAGTGCAGGATTGCTTCCTGCGTAGCCGTCCCGGTTGTTGTAACGCGCCTTGCAATTTAACGACTGGGGTTTGGGGGGGTTATTGATTTTTTTAAGGGATTGCAAAGATGCCAGGGTGTCGGTGGGGTGCGGAGAGACGGCCTGTGCCTACCCCCACTGCACCCAGGCTCGGCGGGGCTGGGAGAGGGGTTGGGGCTCCCGGGAAGGGGCTGGAGGTTCGCGAAGCGCGCGGCTCCATCCCTCCTCCCCGATGGGGGCGGGGAGGGGGTGCTGCAGACGGCGCTGGAAACGCAGCTCTCTGGGGAGGGGTCTCCATCTCCACGGCGCTGCAGGCCGGGGAGGGAGGTTGCCTAGGAGAGGAGCCGGGGCCGAGGCTGGGGGGGGGGGGGGGGCGGGTGCCGCGGCGGCGCGCGCTCGCCCCTCCTCGCGCGCCATGACTGTGGAACGTGGTGCCGGGGAGGAGGGACGGCCGACGGGGGCCGCCCGGGGCTGCTCGGCATTGGTGCGGAAACCCGAGCCCGGAGTCGCTCCTCGCGCTGTCTCCTCCTCCTCCTCTGCGGGGGAAACCGCTGCACCCAAACCGAGAGCAGCTGCGAGCAGGGGGCAGGGCGCGCGGGCTGAAAGGCGAGCCAAGGGTTCAAACCTCGGCGGCGCCAGGGGGGGCGAGGGCAGAACGGCCCCCAGGTCCCGCGACGGCGCGGCCGCCCGTCGGTGGAGCGCGGGACCCCAGCTTTACCCGGCTTCTCTCCCGGTCAGAGGGAATGGGAACCAAAGGCGGCCCGTCTGAACAGACCACCTCGAGCCGGGTGCGAGGCATCGATCTCTTCAAGGGCCCACTAGACACCGAGTAGTTCTTGCTCGAGGGAAAGTTAAGCCGTGCTTTTTTTTTTTCAGTGTGGGGAAATCGTTGCGTCCCTTCCCCCAGATCTCGCGCAGGATAAATGAGGTGCTCCCCTACCCAGACATTCACCGCTGTCCCCCACCCCACCCCCACTCGGGCGCTGGGTGGGGACAGGGCGGGGGAAGGCTATATGGGAGCTTAAAGCATGAGGTCATGGGCGGAGGAGGCTGCTGCCAAAAGCGGCCGAGGTTTGTGTGTATTTTGAGGGGTAACGGTTCTTCAGCAGTGGTAAGTTCTCCCGCCTAACCCTACCAATCCTGGGGCTCCTGGGCCAGAGAGCCCCCAAAGAAGAGGGGGCTCTGGGCTATTTCGCTCAATGAGTGTTTGGCCGGTGCCCAGCCCTTTATGAGGTCCTTCCATAGAAGCAAAGACAGCTGAGGGACAGCGCAGTGTCGCGGGGACTGAGAAAGGCTTCGGATGCTCGGTCGCCGCCCCCCCCCCCTTTTCTTCGGTCTTCAGTCTTTTTCAATCAGACTGCTTTCTGTGATAGCCTCCTGCGCCCCTCCCACCCATTCTTCCCCGGCGGCCAGAGGAGTCTCTAAAACTCTTACCCACACTCCTTCAAAACCCTCCCAATTGCTCTTAGAATAAAGGCAAGCTCTGAAGCCCCTGCGTGATTTCTCCTCTACGGACCTCCTCACTCTCCCAGCTCCTCCCCTCCGGTACTGTAAGCCGGGTGGTGCTTCTTTGTTCTGCATGGGGCGGGGGGCGGAGGGGGGATCTCTAAACCTTGCGCCTCCACCTCTTATTACTAACTCCTGCGAGACCTTTATGATTCGACTCAACTGTCGCTACCTCCAAGAAGCCTTCCTTGAGCATACGATCTCATCTCTAACACCCTCGGGGGAGAAAGACCTTCCCTAGGACACCCCTCCCTCTCCCTCCAGCCCTGCTGCCGCCAGAGCTGGCCCCAGTAACAGCCCTTTTCCTAGCGGGGGAAGAATAGCTAAGCTTGAGCGCCATCGCTGCCTGGGGGCCTGACCTCCTGGGAGGGAGCTAGCTAGGAAAGAACCTCCAAACACCCTGTTGCCTCTAGAGACCTGGCAGCACACCGCCTCTCCCACCGCCAGCACACACCCATACGTGGAAGGCATGGAGAGGTCTTTCCATCTGAAACTCCTCCCTGGGGCAGACAGATAAGGAACCTGAAGCAAAGAGAGAGAAAGTAAATGGCCCAGGGTCAATGCAGAAATTCATACTCTGGTCTTTCCTGCTCCTAAACCAGAAGATGCAGAAAAGGAGGGGTTTGGGATTTGGGATCCAAGGTATCGCTGCTCCACAACCAACCAGGCTTGAGTCACCTTCAAAGAACCCCTGCATGCTTAGGCCACTACCAACAGAGAAGTAGTATTGCTTAATGGTTAGTCCAGCATGCTGGCTCTGACCTTGAACGAGTTACTTAACTTCACTTGATTCAGTTTCTTTGCCTGTAAAATTGGAATCATGGTATCTACAGTGTAGTGTTGTGAGGTTTAAATGAGTTAATGTATGTAAAGGCCTTAGGACAGTGTCTAGACAAATTATTGATTATTTGTGAAGGGGGTTAGGTGCCTCCTCCCTTCCCAAGGACCCTAGAAAATCAGGTCCCCAGAGACTACACTGATTTAACCATCAAAAGTGATCTATGGCCCAGAGAACTCAAAAGCCCTGATAAATGCACAGATAATACACAAAGACGTTATTTAGCCAATAGATTCAACTCTCAACAGTACATGTGCTTGAAGACAATCCACAGGGTGGATAACCCCAATTCTGTAAGCTGTGGTTCTGGACTCTTAGAATGAATGTCAGAGGGAGGACACCTGAAATTAAAATATCACCTTGGATCTTTGAAATTAGAGTCAGGCTCAGGGCGCCTGGGTGGCTCAGTTGGTTGAGGGTCTGCCTTCAGCTCAGGTCATGATCCCCAGGTCCTGGGATCGATGGAAGCCCAGTCTGGGTCTTCTCCCTGCTCAGCAGGGAGTGTTTCTCCCTCTGCCCTTCCCCCTGCTCATGTTCTCTCTCTCTCTCTCAAATAACTAAATAAATAAAATCTTTAAAAAAAAATCAGAGTCATGCTGAAATACTCCTAATGCTGGTGCAAAACCCACCTCGTATAACCTAGATCCTCCTAGGGCTGCAAAAAATGTAAGGGGATTATTTTTATTATCATTAGATCCTAGTCTTAAGATTCTCAGTACACCCATGATAAGGGGTTTTTTAAAAATGCATTCACATGGTTCCGGATTCAAATAAACATTGAGAAGTCTCCCTTCCACCCTGTCTGACACCCACTGATTTCCCTCTGTGGAGGCAACCAAGGTTAGCCTTCAGAAGACATGTTTAACTGTTTTCCAGCTGAGGCCTTCAGAGAACCCCTTGGATGCCTATTTAAATCTTTACGTCCGGGACTTCCTTCTCGAATCCAGGGAAAATCACCACCCCGCTCCCACCCGAGCCACCCCCTTCAGGTTGTATTACTAGTGACGAACCACCATTTCCTGAGCTACCAACAAAAGCAAACACTTGGCCGTTCTTCTCCTCTCCACCAATAATCATCACTAAGGTTTAGTGAGTGCTTTCTATGTGCCAAGCGCTGTGCTAAGTCCTAGACATGCATAATCCTATTTAATCAGCCCCAAACCATCATTATCCTTACTTTACAAATGCAGACAGAAGTGGAAGATCTGATGACGTAACTTGCTCCAATTTGCAAGCCAACCTGAGCCCAAACCCTCTCTCCTAAACAATAGTCCTCTTGCCTCTCTGCAACACAGGAAAAATCCTGGTAGCCCGAAGGGGAAGGAGTAGAATGGAGTCTTTGGACTTTGTCAGACCTCAATTCAAATTTTAGCTCTGGCTCTGCTGGCAATGAGAACTTGAGGTTTTTTAGGCTCTCGGAGCCCCAGTGTGCCCGCCTGTGAACCAGGAATGTACATTTTTCATGGGGTTAGTGTGAAGATCAAATGCATGTAAATAATGGCTTTTAAAATGCCTAGCAAACCAAATTCAGTGTTTAGATCTTGTGTGGCTCTGATTTGAATAAACCAACCGTTAAAAAGACATGGTTGAGACAGGGAAATAAAATGTGGATTTGATGTAAATGTTAAGAGATTATTAATGTGATATAGATGTGATGTATAGAGATATGATAGGTAGATATGTGATAGGTACAGATATTGTAGATGTGATAATGGCATTGCGGTTTTGTTTTTTCCTTCAGTTCTTATCAGAGATGCATAATGAAGGATTTGGGGTGAAAGTATGTCTAGGACTTATTTTCAAAGACACCAGCCTCCTCCCCCCAAAAACAGGAGATAAATAAAACAAGATTAGCAAAATATGGATAATTGTTGAAGCTCTTTATTATACTGTTTTCCCTACTTCTGTTGAATGCTTGAAATATTTCAAATCAATTTGAAATAAATTTAAAAGTAAAATAATATTCTAAAACATTAAAATTTAAAATGATCAGACATTCAATTACTATGACTTGTTAATAGTCATAAAATTTTCTAAATTATTGAAATACAGTACTAGCTTATAGTAGAGTACATGCAAAAATGGCAGTTTTGTTCCTGGGAGACATTCAGGACAGGTCTTACATGCCTTTGGCAGGTAAGCTGACCGTGCGGGTCGGAAGATGGAGAAGAATGAACACTGCAGAAAGCAAGGTGAACAGGTAATTGTTAAGGACCCATTCAGTCGTATAGAGGACAATGTACAGTTGGTAAATGGCAGGAGGAATGGGTCACAGAGGCACAGGCAAATTTAAATTGGGCATAGATTTTCCCCTAAAATGTATGTCTGCATAGAGTCACTTCAAAATTGAATGGATTAGGAATCAATCAGATGCACTGGGCAAAATTCTCAACTCTGTGCTTACCAGGGCTGTTACCCAGTCCAGAGGTCTCTGAGTTCCCTCATTTGGAGTTTGGGTGCAAGACTGGAAGTCTAAGGAATGCTGTTGGCCTTCCACAAGAAAAGGATCATTTCTGAGGCCACTCTGGTTATTTGCCTATCTCAAGAACAGATCAGAGCTGAATAGAAATGGAAATGTATCCTACTCATAACCAAATAAAATGTTTTAGGCCTAGCGAGCATTTGTTTATTGTTCAGGAGTAATTTTCTTTTTTGTGCTCTGGATTCAAACAACTGGGATTCTTTTTACATGTGACCCCATTTTGAAATAAAAGTTTGTCTTCTTTGAGAGAAAATTTGCATTTCAGAGAAAAGATGAGACAATATATTTGGTAACTCTTTAAAGAAGGGAACCCTTCTGTCTAATACATTCCTTTGTAGTAAAGGTAGCTCTTGAGAACTTCCTAAAAGCTGAAAGAACGGGAGGTATGGAGAAACGAGGGAGAAGCACATACCACCTTGCTTCCTGCTCTATCCGAGGCTGCAGAGTGAAGGCTCTGCCAGGCAACATGATCAAGTCAAGGAACCATGGAACAAGTGGAGTGTGTGCTTTAGGGATGAGTGATGGGTGTAAGGGGTAACTAATGCAGCTGTTGAAGGAGGCTTCGTGGTGAAGGCAAGTTAAAGCAATGAAACAATATGGTGGTAGGCTGTTACTCAACCTCTTGTTTCTTTCTCCTTCTTAAATCTGGAACAACCAAAGCAATGCAAGCAAAAAATCATGGCATGGAAGGGCTTATGGGGCTCCCACTTTAAAACCTTTAAAACCAGTAAGATAGCATAAGTCACCTCAACTGCCAAGTCTGTTAAGGATGGTGTTGACAGAGCAGACCTTACTCAAGACAGGAGGCCTAACTGGTGTTTGTGTAGTAATACTAAGAGATTGCTATCTCGGGCAAGTTTCTAGCCAGAGAGGGAAAATATGTTCCAGGCTATGAGAAGTTTCTCGGTTTCAATCATATTTCCAAGAGGAAAGAAAAAAAAGGCTAGGATATGTAGTAGATTCGGTATCCAATACAAAAAAAACAAAAAGGGACTAACTGGTGGAAATCACTGCTAAAAATTCTTGCCCCTGTCCAGAAGGCATGCTTGGGAGTCACACATTTCAGCTATGGTATTAGTACATGGTGGGGGGTGCTCAAGGGCTGCGGTGGCGCACAATGGTTCCCATATTAGTGGCTTTGTTAGCTGTGAGGGCGAGGACGAGATTAACTGAATTTACTAGTGAGGATACAGATCTATGAAAAAGTTTTAAATTGCACCCCTGTGCAACTTAAATGTAAGTATAGATAACGGCTACTTTTCAAGAACTCCTAAAGGAACCGCAATTTTTTTAAGTGGGAGAGAGGACCCATGAGACCTTGCATTAGAAAGGATCCTGGCAGAAAACAGGAAGCCCACTCAACAAGTAACTGAAGAGTTACTTCTTAACTCTTCAGTGTTTAAGGTAAATACTACCTGTAATCGTATGCAGACAGGGCAGGCTTCATGGATGCGCAGCCTATGTGATCGCACAAGACCCCGCACCTAGAAGGGTCCTGCACTGAGTGTAATGCCTTGTGGTTACCATCTTGAAATTCTGAGTAATTTTTGAACAAAGGGTCCTACGTTTTCATTTTGCACTGGGCCTCACAAGTTATGTAGCCAGTCCCGTGTGCAGGGTTAGGGGAAACCAGCAAGAGATGGCATAGTACCAGAGGATTAAAGCAGTGTAGAGCTTTTAATCATCCCTAAGACAGAAAGTGCAAAGAAGAGAAATATCTGGCATGGAGAGAGAGCTGTTACTGAAGTTGTGGCTGTGGCCATAGCTGTAGGAGAAGGTCACACCATAGATGCAGTGGCCTTTGATGGAAGAACAGCCATAGTCGTCCACCCATAAGCTGTTGGAGAGGGAGGCAGGTGAGTAGATACCCCAGTTTCTCTCCGCTCCTCCCCTCTGGTCTCTTACAAGTGCCTCCATTGGTTGAACCCTACAGGAAACCAGAGGGTCTGGGAGCCCACTGATGAAATCAGTGGATGTTGACCTGCCAGGGCATGGGGTACAGTAGAAAAAGGTAAGAGTGAATCTGGAAAGGGCAGAGAATATCCAGCTCAGGACTTCTGAAATCTTCAGCATCAGGGTTAGGAGTAAACAAAATGGAAATACCCCAGACAATGAATTTCAGTAAAGGGCTTTAAATTGTGATGTTTTTTTTAAAGACATATTTATTTATTTGAGAGAGAGAGAGCAAGCACACAAGCAGGGGAAGGAGCAGAGAGAGTGGAAGAGAGAATCTCAAGCAGACTCCCAGCTGAGTGCCAAGCCCCATGCGACACTGGGCTCCACACCCGGGCTCAATCCCAACACCTGAGATCATGACCTGAACCAAAATCAAGAGTCTGAGGCTTAACCGACTGAGCCCCAAATTGTGATGATTTTTAAAGGATAGCCATTTGGTATGCATTGTGCGCAGGTTTTTACACACTTTCAAAAGACAAACAAGATGATTTAAGAATTTGCAAGAGAAGAGGCTTGGGTGGTTGAAGGAACCATCATTAGCGAAGAGATAAACCTGAGATTTCAAAATTTTGAGAAACATTCCAGACCCCAAAGTCACATTTTGCAGACCACCCCCCACTCCCCTTTACTCTTTCTTTCCCCCCTCCTTAGGCCAACATGACAAAAAAGGGCCTTTGACAGGCAGAGCATCCCAACAGTTGCCAGAGCCACTAGGGTAATAGCAGCTGAATAAAATCTATTCCAAAAGAGGACTTTGATATAATTAAATATTTGTAGTTACTTTTACATATGAGGAGCATTGAAAAGCTCGTACAAAGGGAGTTCATTATGCCAATGTGTATCTCTTGCAACTACTCAATTCCTCTGAACATTTTCTACTATCCGGATCACGTTAAAAAAAGTACATATCACTGATTAATTTGGATTCCACTCAGAGTTCCTGACTATTCAGACAGGGGCTGAACTTAATTTATCCATGATAAATTAATAATAAAGAAACAATTTGTTTTCTCCATGAAAAACAAAGATTTTGCTACAAATGTGAATAAGATTACAGGGGCACACCTCATCTTTTTTCAGAATCGAGACAAAAGTCACAATATAAAATTAATAATTTTAAAGTGTACAATTCAGTGGCATTTAATACATTCACAATGTTGCATAGCCATCACCTCTATCTAGTTGCAAAACATTTTTATCATCCCGAGGGGGAACCCCATACCCGTTATGTAGTCAGCCCCTATTCTCCCCTCTCCCTGGGCCCTGGCAACCACTAATCTGCCTTCTGTCTCTAGATTTATCTACTGTGGGTATTTCACATAAAAGGAATCATACAATATGCGACCTTTTCCGTCTAGTTCTTTCACTTAGCATAAGGTTCTTGAGGCTCATCTGTGTGGTAACATATATCAGTACTTCATTCATTTTTATAGCTGGATAAAATTCCATTGTATGGGTTTACAACGTTTTGTTTATCCATTCATCAGTTGATGGACATTTGGGGTGTTTCCACCTTTTGGCAATCGTGTATAGTACTGCTATGAACGTGAGTGTGCATGTACTCATCTGAATACCTGTTTTCAATTCTTTTGGGTCTACATGTAGAAGTGGGGTTGCTGGGTCACATGGTAATTCCACGTTTAACTTTTCGAGGAACCGCCAAATTGTTTACACTAAATCTTTTTCAGAGAACTCCCTGTTTGAAATCCCTTTAGAAGCACTCAATTACAATCACTTGAGAACATACCTAGAGTAACTAAGCCCATTCTTGTCTGCAAAATAAAACACAGTCCAAAAAATATTTCCAGGTGGAAGATACTCTAGTTAGCAATCGACTTAAGTTCTTACAATTTATTTAAGTTATTAGTTTATAAAAGTAACATATGCTCATTAGAAATTTTTTAAAAATATGAAGTGGTCCCTAGGTGGCTCAGTTGGTTAAGTGTCTGACTCTTGATTTCAGCTCAGGTCTTGATCTCACAGTTGTGAGTCCAATCCCCGCATTGGGCTCCACGCCTAGTGTGGAGCCCACTTAAAATAAATAAATAATAAAGAAACAAACAAACAAACACTAAGAGTCCCCTGACTAGGTGTAGGCTTTCTTTTCTCTTTTAAATTAACATATAGTAAAATGGACTCCGTGTGTGTGTGTGTGTGTGTGTGTACAGTTCTATGTGTAAACATCATCATCATCACAATCAGGAGACAGTTTTACCATACACCCCAAAATCTCCCGTGCTATCCCTTGAGAGTCACACTGTCCCCCCATCCCTAATCCCTGGCAACCACTGATGTGTTCTCCATCACTCCTTTACTTTGCCTTTTTCCCAAATGTCATATAAATGGAATCACACAGTATATAATCTTTGGAGACTGACTTCTTTCACTCCACATAATGTCTTTGAGACTCACTCATGCTGCTGCATATGATAATAGTTCGTTCCTTTTTATTGCTAAATAGTATTTATATTATACTAGCAATAGTATATATTGCTAAATAGTATTTTAAATCTAAATAGTATGAATGTACACAGTTAATACACCCATTGAAGGACTTTTGGGCTGTCTCCACTGTTTGGCAATGATTATGAATGAAGCTGATATAAACGTTCCTATACAGGTTTTTGGGTAAACATAAGATTCATTTCTCTAAGGTAAATATTTAGGAGGGGGATCGCTGGGTCCTATGGTAAGTATGTGTTTAACTTTATAAGAAACAGGCAAATTGTTTTCCTGAGTACCGTTTATATTCCCAACAGCAATGAATGAGAGTTCAAGTTGTACTGTTGGGCTTTTGTTGTTATTGTTTTTTTTTTCTCATTCTTAATAGGTGTGTAATGATATCTCATCATGGCTTTAACTAACTTTTTCTTAATGGCTACTGATGTTGGCCATCTTTTTATGTGTTTATTTACTTCCTACAAATCCAGTTTGTTAAATGTCTAGATGTTTAAGGCTTTTGCCTCTTGCCTTTGTTTAACCATCTAACAAACTACATATTTTACCTATTTATTTTACTTATTATCTGTCTTCTCGATTAAAATGTAAATTCTGGGGCCCCTGGGTGGCTCAGTCTGTTACACATCTGACTCTTGATCTCAGCTCTGGTCTCAATTTTAGGATCATGAGTTTGAGCCCCACTTGCATGGAGCCTACTTTAAAAAATAAAATAAAGTAAAATGTAAGTTCATGAGGAGTTCTGGTCTATGCTATTCATAGCTCTAACAGCTATAACCTAAAATGCTTGTTACTTGCAATATCTTATCACCTGTAACAGTGCTTCACACATAGATCTCTAACTAATATTTATTGAATGAATGAACTAACATTTGTTGAGTATTTACTATGTCAAGTGCCAGTCTAAAAACATCATAATATTATTATCAGATTTTTTGTTTTTGTTGCCATTTAATTATTTTATCAGTAATTTTTATTTCTTCTTTACAAATCTTGTTCAACAAACACACCGAGTGGTTACTATGTAATGTTACTATGGGATAAAAGTGAAATAGGAATAAAGTGAAATAAAGTACCATAATATATAGCTACCATTAAGAGGCTGGAGTGCCTGGGTAGCTTAGTTGGTTAAGCGTCTGCCTCCCGCTCAGGTCATGATCTCAGGGTCCTGTGATCGAGCCCGGAGTTGGGCTCCCAGCCCCCAGCTCAGTGGGGAGCCTGCTTCTCCCTCTCCCTCTGCAGCTCCACCTGCTTGGGCTCTCTCTCTCTCTGTCAGATAAACATAAAAGATCTTAAAAAATAAAAAAATTTAAATAAATAAAATTTAAAAAAGAAAGAGAGAGACAGACAGGCTGATACTCTAAGATAAGGAAGGCACTATGATAAAGATATATGCATAGGAACCTGCCAAAGCACAGGGGAGGAACACTGAAATCACAAAGTTTTCTGGAAGAGCCGATCCCTGGAATTAAACTTCAGTGAATAAAATGCTTAGCTTATACTTGTCCCATACTATTAAACAGAATTAAATTTTAAAATTGTTTTTACTCCCACTTACAGTAATATAATTATCCAAGAAGCACTGTACTTTATTTTTTTAAAGATTTTATTTTTATTATTTTTTTATGTTATGTTAGTCACCATACATTACATCATTAGTTTTTGATGTAGTGTTCCATGATTCATTGTTTGTGTGTAACACCCAGTGCTCCATGCAGAACGTGCCCTCCTCAATACCCATCACCGGGCTAACCCATCCCCCCACCCCCCTCCCCTCTAAAACCCTCAGTTTGATTCCCAGAGTCCATAGTCTCTCATGGTTCGTCTCCCCCTCTGATTTCTCCCCCTCCATTTTTCACCCAAGGTGGGGCTCAAACTCACAATCCTAAGATCAAGAGTCGCATGCTCCACCGACAGAGCCAGCCAGATGCCCAGAAACACTGTATTTTAAAAAGGCATTGGAAACAATCAAACAAAAGGCACTGGTCATTGTTTCTTATCATGGTAGGCACCTTGTTTTAAGGATTATAAGAACTCAACTATAGGGGCGCCTGGGTGGCTCAGTCATTAAGTGTCTGCCTTCAGCTCAGGTCATGATCCCAGGGCCCTGGGATCGAGTCCCACATCGGGCTCCCTGCTCGGCAGGAAGCCTGCCTCTCGCTCTCCCACTCCACCTGCTTGTGTTCCTGCTCTCGCTATCTCTCTCTCTGTCAAATAAATAAATAAAATCTAAAAAAAAAAAAAAGAACTCAACTATAACAAAATGGTTTCCTTTTTTTTTTTTTTAAGAGAGAGAGTGCTCACGCAAGCATGGGCAAGGGTGGAGGGCAGAGGGTGAGGGAGAGAGAGAATGTTAGGCAGGCTCCACACTCAGCCCGGAGCCAGTTGTAGGTCTCGATCTCACTACCCCAGCAGCATGACCTGAGCCAAAATCAAGAGTCAGATGCTTAACTGACTGAGCCACCCATGCGCCCCACGTTTCCTCATTTTTCAATTGGGTGTTTTATTTTCCTATTAATGAGCTTTGGAGTTTTGTTGGATATGTGATTTGAAAATATTTCCCCCCTGTCTATAGCTTTGCATGCTCCTAGTGTCTTTCACAAAGCAAACGTTTTTCATTTTCATAAAGTCCAATTTAATAATTTTTCTTTTATGGGTTGTGCTCTTGATGTCAAGTCTAAGAAAGCTCTCCCTAATTCCAAGTCCAGAACATTTCTACTATATTTTCTTCTAAAAGTTTTATAGTTTTACCTTTTACTTTTATATCTATGATCCATTTTTTAAAAGATTTTATTTATTTATTTGACAGAGGGAGACACAGCGAGAGAGGGAACACAAGCAGGGGGAGTGGGAGAGAGAGAAGCAGGCTCCCTGCTGAGCAAGGAGCCCAATGCGAGGCTGGAGCCCAATGTGAGGCTCGATCCCAGGACCCTGGGATCATGACCTGAGCCGAAGGCAGACGCTTAATGACTGAGCCACCCAGGCGCCCCTCTATGATCCATTTTTGAGTTAATTTCTGTATCAAGTATGAGAATGAGTTCAAGATTTTTGTTTTTTAATTTTAAATAGGCTCCATGTCCAACATGGGTCTCAAACTCACACCCCTGAGACCAAGAGTCGTACTGACTGAGCCAGCCAAGCACCTGAGGCCAAGATTTTTTTAGGGATGGGACACCTGGGTGGCTCAGTCGTTAAGCGTCTGCGTTCTGCTCAGGTCATGGTCCCAGGGTCCTGGGATTGAGCCCCACATCAGAGCTCCCTGCTCGGCGGGAAGGCTGCTTCCCCCTCTCCCACTTCCCCTGCTTGTGTTCCCTCTCTCACTGTCTCTGTCAAATAAATAAATAAAATCTTTAAAAAAAAAAAAGATTTTTTTAGGGTTTTTGTTTTATTTTGTTTTTTGTTTTTGTGGGATACTTTTGTATATGGATGTTCAGTTGTTCCAATATCGTATGTTGAAAAGACTATCTCTTTTCCACTGAATTGCTTTTTACCTTTGTCAACAAACTGCATTTTGTCAATTAATTGCTGAACATTCTATTCTACTCCATTGATCTAGGTCTCTATCCCTCCACCAATACCCCACTGTCTTAATTACTGTTGCTTTACAGTAAGTCCCGAAATCAGATAGACTGATTCTTCCCACCTTACCATTATTTTTTTCAAAATTGTTCTGGCTAATGTACAGCATAGGGAATATAGTCAATAATATTGTAATAACTTTTCGACAGATGGTAACTAGACTTACCGTGGGGATCACGTATAAAAATATCACATCTCTATGATGTACATCTGAAATTAATAGGATATTATATGTCAATTATACTTCAATGAGAAAAATTGTTTTACTTATTCCAGTCCCTTTGCCTTTCCAAAAAATTTTAGAATCAGCTTGCCTACATCTGCAGAAATCCTACTGGCATATTGATTGGAATTGCATTAAATCTGTAGACTTACTTGGAGAAAATGGGTGCTTAAGTAAATCGAGTCTCCCAACCCCTGAACACAGTATGTCTCTCCATTTATTTATGTCCTTTGATTTCTTTCCTCCGTGTTTATATTTGTTGGCATACAGATCCTGCACAAGTTTGCTAGATTTATACCTAAGTATTTCTCTTTTAAAATTTTCAAATGATACATATATATATATATTTTTTAAGATTTTATTTATTTATTTGACAGAGAGAGAGCAGGAGAGCACAAGCAGGGAGAGTGGCAGAGGGAAAAGGAGAAGCAGGCCCCCAGATGAACAGGCGTTTGCATGCGATGCGATGTGGGGCTTGATCCCAGGACCCCAGGATCATGACCAGAGCCAAAGGCAGACACTTAACCAACTGAGCCACCCAAGCACCCTTGATACATATATTTTTAAATTTTGGTTTCCAATTTGTTTATTTTTTTTTTAATTTTTTTAATTTATTTATTCATGAAAGTCAGAGAGAGAGAGAGAGGCAGAGGCAGAGGGAGAGAAGCAGGCTCCCCGCCTAGCAGGGAGCCCGATGCGGGACTCGATCCCAGGACCCTGGGATCATGACCTGAGCCGAAGGCAGACGCTTAACCATCTGAGCCACCCAGGCGCCCCAATTTGTTTATTTTAATGTATAGAAATACCCCCCTTTTTTTTTTCTTTGTGAGGTGACCTTATATCCTGTGGTTGTGCTAAACTTGTTTATTAACTTAGGACATTTTTTGTAGGTTCCTTGGGATTCCCTATTGAAAATCATGTCACCTGCATATAGACACAATGTTCTTTCTTTCTACTTAATATGCATTTTATTTTCTTTTTCTGCCTTATCACACTGACTAGGACTTTCGGTGCTATATTGAATAGAAATGATGAGAGAAGATATCCTTGCTTTGTTCCAGATCTTAAGGGAAAGCATTTAGTCTTTCACCACTAAGCATCATGATAGCTATAGGTATTTTGTAGAAAATTCCCTTTTGTTTCTAGATTGCTCAGAGGTTTTATAATGAATGGATGCTAGATGTTTTCACATACTTTTTCTGCATTGTTTTATATGCTTTTGTCATTTTTCCTCTTTAGTTTTTTAACATACTGAATTACATTGATTGATTTCTTTTTTTTTTTTTTTTTTTTTTTTTTTTTTTTTTAA
>NC_058410.1:107394284-107617678 GCF_002201575.2 Neomonachus schauinslandi | reverse complement strand
CCCCATTGATTGATTTCTTAATTTGGAACCTGCCGTGCATTCCCAGGATAAACCCTACTTGGTCATGGAGTATTATTCTTTTTATATATTGCTGGATTTTATTTTCTAGTATTTTGATGAGGATTTTTGTGTACTGTTCATGAGGGATATTGGTCTGTACTTTTCTTTTCTTGTACTGTCTTGGTCTAGTTTTGGTATCAAGGCAATTCCAGTATCATAAAATAAGTTGGGGAGTGTTCCCTTCTCTCCCATTTTCTGGAAAAGATTGCATAAAATTGGTGCCATTTGTATTTTAAAAGTTTGATAGAATTCACCAGTGAAAACATCTGGGCCTAAAGGGGTTTTTGTGTTTTTTGTTTGTTTGTTTTAAGGTTTTAACCTTTGGATTCGATTTCTTTAATATATATGTTACCTATTTCTTCTTGGGTGAGTTTTGGAAGTTTATGGATTTTTTTTAAGATTTTATTTTTAAGTAATCTCTACATCCAGTGTGGAGCTTGAACCCACAACCCCAAGATCAAGAGTCACACACTCTACTCACCGAGCCAGCCAGGTGCCCCAGAAGTCCGTGCCTTTTAAGGAAGTGGTTCCTTTCCTTTAAGTTATTAAATTTATGTGTATAGAATTGTTCCCAGTATTTCCTATTACTGTCTGTGGGGTGTGTAGTGATATTCCCTTTTCCATTACTAATATTATTAGTTTACGTCTTTTCTCTTTTTTTGGTTTGTCAGTATGGCTAGAGTTTATTAATTTAATTCATCTTTTCATAGAACCAGCTTTTGATATCATTGATTTTCTCTATTTTTCTGTTTTCAATGTCATTGATTTCTCATCTTTATGATTTCCTTCCTTCTGCTTACATTGTGTTTATTTTGCTCTAAGTTTCTTAAGATGGAAGAGCAATCTGTTGATTTGACATCTTTCTTCTTTTCAAATACAGGCATTTTAAATTTATAAGCATTATAAGCATTTATAAACATTATAAATTCCCCTTTAGGCACTGGTTTAACCTCATCCAACAAATTATTATGTGTTGTGTTTTCATTTTTGTTCAGTTAAAAATATTTTAAAATACCTTTTGGGACTTTCTCTTCGACCCATAGATTTATTTAGATGTGTGTTAGTTTCCAAGAGTGTGGAGATTTACCAGTTATCTTTCTGCTGTTGATTTCTAGTTCAATTTCATTATGGTCAGAGAATATATGTTATATGATTTCAATTCTTTTAAATTTGTTGAATTTTGTTTTATGACCCAGGATGTGGTCCGTCTTGATGAAGGTTCCATGTGTACTTGAAAAGAATGCGTATTTTGCTGTTATTAAGTGGAATACTTCACAGATATCTATTAGATCCAGTTGTTTGATAGTGTAATTCAGCTCTTCTATAACCCTGCTGATTTTCTGTCTAGCTGTATCATTTATTAATGAGAGAGGAGTAGTGAAATCTCCAATTGTGGATTTGTTGTATTTTGCTTTATGTGTCTTGAAGCTCAGTGGTTTGATGCATATACATTTAAGATTATTATGTCTTCTTGACAAATTGACACATTTATTGTTATGTAATGTCCCTCTTTATGCTTGTTAATTTTCCTTACTTTAAAGCCTACTTTTTCTAATGTTAATTTAGCTATTCCAGCTTTCTCTTGCTTAGCATTTGCATGATATCATTCTTTTACATTTTTTTATTTATGTTCCTTATGACATTATATTTAAACTTGTTTTCCTGAAGACAGCATGTATTTAGATATTTTCTTTCTTTTTTTTTAATCAAAAAACAATTCTGGGGGTGCCTGGGTGGCTCAGGCGGTTAAGCGTCTGCCTTCGGCTCAGGTGGTTAAGCGTCTGCCTTCGGCTCAGGTCATGATCCTGGAGCCCCGGGAACAAGCTCCACATCTGGCTCCCTACTCAGTGGGGAGTCTGCTTCTCCCTCACCCTCTGCCCCTCCCCCTTCTCTTTCTCTCTCTGTCTCTCTCTCACTCTCGCTCACTCACTCTCTCAAATAAATAAATAAATAAATAAATAAATAAATAAATAAATAACAATTCTGGCAATCCCTGTCTTTTAATTAATGTGTCTAGACTATTTGCATTTTATGTTATTTTTGGTATATTGGACTTATTTACCATTTTACTATTTGTTTTCTGATTTTTGTTCTTCTGTTTCCCCATTCTTACTTCTTTTTGATTATCTGAATATCTGATGAAATTTATATTAGAATTTAAGATATGCTTTCATGAATCCCTGAGGTTCTCATTTTTTTCTTTTTTTCCTCTCTGTTCTTAAGATCAAATCATTTTTATCGATTTATCTTTAGGTTCATAGACTCTTTCCTGCAACATCTCTATTCTCATCCAGTAAATCTTTATTTTAATTATTATATTTTTCATTTAAAAAATTTCTACTCATCTCTTCTTTTTTTTAAGACTTTTTTTTGGGGGCACCTGGGTGGCTTAGTCGTTGAGAGTCTGCCTTCGGCTCGGGTCATGATCTCGGGGTCCTGGGATCGAGCCCCGCATCAGGCTCCCTGCTCAGTGGGGAGCCTGCTTCTCCCTCTCCCACTCCCCCTGCTTGTGTTCCCTCTCTCGCTGTGTCTCTCTCTGTCAAATAAATAAATAAAATCTATTAAAAAAAAAAAGACTTTTTTTTAAGTAATCTCTACTCCCAATGTGGGGCTCAAACCTACAACCTCCAGATCAAGAGTCACATGCTCTACTGAATGAGCCAGCCACGTGCCCCTTATTTCTTCTTTATATCTTTTATCTCCTTACTGAGATGTTCTTTGTATCATTTGTTTCAAGAGTGTTCATCTGTACCTCTTTGAGCACTGCTGTTTAAAAGTCTTTGTCTCATTATTACAACATTTATGTCTCCCTAGAGTTGGTGTCTTTTGATTGTTTTTTCCCATATCACTTGAGATTTTCCTGGTTCTTCATATGCTGACTAATGCTGGATTGTATCCGGGACATTTCTAAGACTAAAAACAGGAGGCCTCAAAAATTAGGATTTGTTTGTGCACCTTTCAGGCTTAACTGACTTCTGTAATATCATTACAAACCAGTGGAATATAAAAGAAGATTGGGCATACTTAAACAACAACAACAACAACACATACACTACATATGTATGCAAAGGTTCATGTTGAACTCCTGCTTTTTAGCAAATTAATAAAGGAGTATTGCTCTTTTTTTAATTTAAAAAAATTTTAATGATTTTATTTATTTGAAAGAGAGAGAGCATGGGGGGGAGCGGTAGAGGGAGAAGCAGACTCCTTGCTGAGCCTGAAACGGGGGCTGGGTTCCAGGACCCTGGGATCATGACCTGAGCCTGAAACAGACGCTTAACCGCTTAACCGATTGAGCCACCCAGGCGCCCTGAGTATTGCTCTTTTTAAAGCAATAATTATTGTACTCATATGCAAGTTAAAATGCTTTTTAAAATATTAAAACATTTTTTGATAGCTGTGGCTCTAGCCCCCTGAGCCTCTTTCCACTTGGCCCACATTACCTCAGCTTCTCTGTCAGGAAACCCCAAATTAAAGAGTGAATGTCTGGCCCAGGAGGAGCTTACCTGCCTCTGTTCCAGGGCTGCGGTTGAAGACTATTTTGATTAGTCAAGGGCAATGCCTACTGGTCATTAAATATTTGGAACATCACCTCTGCCAGTACCTTATATTTGTACAGCATTTTATTTTTCTATTTTTAAGGATTTTATTTATTTATTTGACACAGAGAAAGAGACAGCTAGAGAGGGAACACAAGCAGGGGGAGTGGGAGAGGGAGAAGCAAGGCTTCCCGCTGAGCAGAGAGCCTGATGTGGGGCTCGATCCCAGGACCCTGGGATCATGACCTGAGCCGAAGGCAGATGCTTAACGACTGAGCCACCCAGGCGCCCCTATACAGCATTTTATAGTTTACAAATGATATTTACATATATTGTCTTAGTTAAGCTTCATGCTAACTCTGACGTCAGTAGGAATTACTACTGCCATCAGAAACCATCTTAATGATAAAATTAACACATGATGAGTGTGGAAAATGAATTATTCTTGGGGAAGTCGAGGCTCAGGAAGGTTATCACTTATCCAAATCATATGGTTACAGGAGTTGGATTCTAAACCTCTCACAGAGCCAAGAATGGTACATGTCTTAAGTGCCCGGTTTGGGGGAGGGAGATTTCACTCTGGGTTAGCTACATCTGGGAAAGCAATTGTAAGAGGAAGGCACTGAGCTTGATACTGACGGACTGGTGGGATCTAGTAGGCAGAGAAGAGGAGCAAGGATATTTTACTCAGGAAGTGTGAAATGTGGCTCCAATAGTAAAATATCCCATTTCCACCACCATTGCAAGACTCCTTGTCTGGAGTCTTGTATTGAAACTGAAATGCCCCAAGGTTCGATCACAGAGAGCACCTGGGCAGAGTCCTCCTCCACTACATTGCTTTCTCAATCCTGGATTACTGTTGACTCCTTCGAATATTCATGAGCCACTGAAAACAAATTGTACTTACTGGGCTGTGTGTCTCCTTCACAGCCTGGTCCCTCCAGATAGAGTAGTTGATGAGAAAGAAGGTGAGGAAGTCTTAAATATTATTCGCAGCTCTTGTTGCTCTAAGTCCAGGTAGGTGTCTCTAGGCTTTTTTTAACCCAGAGAAAAATATTAATTCAAATATGAAGAAGTGAAGAAATGTTCCTTCAGGGTAAGTATGGTTTTGAATAGAGAAACTAGACCAATAATCCAAGAGAATGCTCTGATCTTAAGAGCAAAAGTAGAGAATACACGTAAGTACGTCCAGTCCAAAGGGGTTTTTGTCTGCAAACTCATGGATGCACTTTGGGGATGTGGTCATCAGTGCAGAATCATGTAAAAAAGAACATGACAGACTTTTCTCCCATACTTGACTTGTCATAAATCTACAGTGAAATTAATTTTGGTTTCTGTCTATGCTGAGTGTGTACTTGTGCCCAAGTGAAGTTTCTATATGAATTCAATAATTTTTCAGTTCTTCACTTCAATTCTTCACTTCACTTTTTCAATTCTTCAGTTCTTCACGGAACACTCACTGTGCCTTGTAACGGAGACACCGTGGGGATTTGCAGAGATGCTTGCGTCCTCCCTCACCCTCTGCGGAGGCTCTGGTAGATGCCAAGCTGCTTTGTCATCCAAGGCTGGGCCCGCGTGGCCCTTCTAGGGACCCCCAACCCAGTTATTATTTCCCTCCAAAGTACTTGCCAACTGTACACTTAGTCCTAATGCACACTCTTTCCTAAATATCTTATTACTAAATATTTTTCCAGTGAATGTTCTCTCTTATGAATGAATGAGATCATAAGCCTCTTAAAGGCAAGTACATATTCATACTACTTCTTAGCATCTCTGTCCTCATCATAGAGCCTAATACAAGTTGATATATATTTATTTTATTATTATACTCTTTCTTTCTCTCTTTTTTTAAGTAAACTCTACACCCAATGTGGGGCTTGAACTCACGACCTCGATATCAAGAGTCATATGTTCTACCCACTGAGCCAACCAGGTGCCCCTATTATATATTCTATTATATAATTAACACTTGTTCATAATGGAAATGTTCATCATGGAAATGTTAGATAATGCGGACAAGCAAAAAGATTTTTTTTTAAAGATTTTATTTGGGCGCCTGGGTGGCTCAGTTGGTTGAGCGACTGCCTTCGGCTCAGGTCATGATCCTGGAGTCCCGGGATCGAGTCCCGCATCGGGCTCCCTGCTCGGCAGGGAGTCTGCTTTTCCCTCTGACCCTCCTCCCTCTCATGCTCTCTGTATCTCATTCTCTCTGTCTCAAATAAATAAATAAAATCTTTAAAATAAAAAAAATAAAATAAATAAAAATAAAAAGATTTTATTTATTTATTTGACAGAGAAAGACAGCGAGAGAGGGAACACAAGCAGGGGGAGTGGGAGAGGGAGAAGCAGGCTTCCCGCAGAGCAGGGAGTCAGAGGCAGGGGCTGGGACCCTGGGACTCTGGGACCATGACCTGAGCCGAAGGCAGACGTTTAAAGACTGAGCCACCCAGGCATCCCACAAGCAAAAAGATTTTTAAATTACCCATAATTTTACCACTCCCAAATAACTACTGTTAACATTTTTTATAAGGTGTGCACCAAATAGGATGTATAACTGCCCCAAGGGAGCTAAAACTTTAATGGAATAAACTGAAATATATACAAGTAAGAACACGTGAGTGGATGGAGTTACATTTTTTTTTAATTTTTATTTATTGGGGCGCCTGGGTGGCTCAGTCAGTTAAGGGTCTGCCTTCGGCTCAGGTCATGATCCCAGGGTCCTGGCATCGAGTCCCACATTGGGCTCCTTGCTCATGGGGGAGTCTGCTTCTCCCTCTCCCCCTCCCCCTGCTTGTGTTCCCTCCCTTGCTGTGTCTCTCTCTGTCGAATAAATAAATACAATCTTTTAAAGATTTTTTTATTTATTTATTTTCAGAGAGAGAGAGAGAGCGGGGGCGAGGGGCAGAGGCAGAGGGAGAGAGAGAATCTTAAGCAGACTCTATGCTGAGCACAGAGCCCAACATGGGGCTCGATCTCACCACCCGGAGATCACGACCTGAGCCAAAATCAAGAGTCAGACGCCAACCACCTGAGCCCCAGACGTCCCTGGAGTTACATTTTTTGAGGCCAGGAAGATGTGTTCCTTGTGGCCCAGGGTGGGCAGCATAAGTGTGTTTTTACAGATTTGGCCAAGCATGCCATCAGAAAATGGTTCTCCCATCAGTTCTTGGAATCCTTCTAGAAGGAATAAAGACTGTCCTTCCACAATAGTACTAAATGCCTTGAGAAGGCCCAGAACCAGCAACATCAGCATCACCTGGGAAACTTGTTAGCAATGCAGATTCTCGGCCCCACCCTAGACCTATTGAATTACAAACTCTGGGGCTCGGCCCAGCAGTCTAGGTTTTAACAAGCCCTCCAAGTGATACTCTGATGCACAACAAAGCTTAAGAACCACTGACTAAGTGCTGGGATTATATTTTGTTCATTGTTGAGTTCTCTGTTGCAGCATCCAGTGCCTAGAAGGTCAAAAAGAATGTGTTAAATCAGGAATACAAATACCCCTTAGAGATGCATCAATTTTAAAAATTATTTTTATTATGGTATATTTCTCATAGAAATACATAAAAGATATAATGAATACCTAGTCTATCCAGCACAATTTATAGCAAACTAAATCTTAACAGTTTGCCACATTTCCTTCAGATATTTTTTTTCTAGAACAAAAACATTGCAGCTACAACTGAGGACTTTCTGTGTATCCTCTCCCAATCTCATACTTCTTTCTCCTTCTGTAGAAATAACCAAGATCATGAAGTTGGCATTAATCATTCTCATACATGTTTTATGCTTTTACTACATATTCATGTATCTGTAAACAATATATAGAACTGTTTTGCAGATTTTTAAACTATTTGAATGGTGTCACACTCTACATATCCTGCAATTCGCTTTTCTGTATTGTTTTTAAGATTTATCATGGTGCAGACACAAAGCTGTGATTCATCATTGTAATTGCTGTATAATATTCCCTTGTATGAATCTATGATGATCTATGAAGCTGATCTTCTATTAATGATATTTAAATGTCTCCAGTTGATTTCGTTTCTCATTATTAAAAGTAATGCCACCACAAACATTCACGCCCTCCGGTCCAACCAAATAGTGTTTCTCTAAGGTGTAGCCCTGAGAGTAGACTTCCTGCGACATAGGAATATGGGCATTTCTAATCGTCATAGATAAAATCATTGCTCCCCAAAGTGATTGTACCAATTTCTCTACCTTTTTTTTTTAAAGACTTGATTTATTTATTTGACAGAGAGAGATACAGCAAGAGAGGGAACAAGAGCAGGGGGAGTGGGAGAGGGAGAAGCAGGCTTCCCACTGAGCAGGGAGCCCGATGCGGGGCTCGATCCCAGGACCCTGGGATCATGACCTGAGCTGAAAGCAGATGCTTAATGACTGAGCCACCTAGGTGCCCCCCAATTTCTCCACCTTTTTTCTAATGTTTGGTGTTGTTGGACTTTTAGATTTTTGTGAAATTGGTGAGTATGACACAGCATCTCATCATTTTTTTAAATCTTTCACTACCTTAAATCCTAGTAGGGTTGAGCACCTTTTTATATGCTCATAGGCCATTTGGATTAGAGAGAGAGAAAGTTAACGCATATTCACACCAATATAAATCCCTGATATCATCTCCACGTCTGAAAGAGAGTTTTGATACGGAGAAAGCCTGAGAGCGGGGGAGAAAGTGGAAAAAGCTCTGCAGAAATAGGAGGAGATGAAGTGAGGGGAAACCAGAAGGACCATTCACCTTCCTCAACGTCCTTTCCAGGGCTGGCTTGGCCAATTGTCACATCAGTTCTGTTTCGGTCCCCCAAGTCCTGGGAGAATCCTAAGCCCTGGGAGAGCTTGAGGTAGAGTGGAGAGGGTAGTAAAATCTTCACTGAGGAAGGTTTTTTCCTGGTCTTGAGTTTTTCAGCCTTTTTTGATTCGGGACTAGTTAACCCACTGTTAATGAAAGATGGACATCCCTGCCAGGATGTGTTTAGGAAATTTGGGGGGATTTTTGATTATCACAATAATTAGGGGATTGGCATTATCGGCATTAGTGGACTGGGACCAGCGATGCTCTACTTCCTTCAATGTATGGGACGGTCCTACGCAGCAAAGAATCTCCGTGACCACTCCACACAGCTTTCAAAAGCCTTGCCAGACATTTATCTGGGTGAAAAACCTGTTCAGAATGGTCAAGCCTAGCACCTGACTCTTTTCCATGTAATCACAAAGTGTTTTGTCATGGGTATACACTGGTGGTTCCAGGAATGTAAACCACTATTTAAACTGAAAGAAGATTCTTTCTTTTTTCTTTTTTTAAAGATTGATTGATTGATTGATTGATTTTTATTTTTTTAAACAATTTTTTTTAAGATTTTATTTATTTATTCATGAGAGACAGAGAGAGAGAAGCAGAGGGAGAAGCAGACTCCCTGCAGAGCAGGGAGCCCTATGTGGAACTCGATCCCAGGACCCTGGGATCATGACCTGAGCCGAAGACAGACGCTTAAATGACTGAGCCACTCAGGTGTCCCTGATTGATTGATTTTTAGAGAGAACGTGCCAGCAGTAGGGTAGGGAAGAGGGAGAGAGAGAATCTCAAGCAGACTCCCAGCTGAATGTGGAGCCCGATGCGGAGTTCGATCCCTCAACCCCAAGATCACGACCTGAGCTGAAGCCAAGAGTCAGACACTCAACCGACTTAGCCACCCAGGCTCCCCTAAACTGAGAGAAGACTCTAATTTCATTTTGTTCAGAGCTTTACCAAGATTTTCCCCAAAAAAAGTCTGTCACCTGACAGTACTGATCATGGTATTTAAGTCACCAAGACAAGAATGCACACTGGGATGGGTCCCCAATTGAAATTATCACCTTAATAGTGATCCTACACATCGGTGCAAGCATCTGACAACTTCATTATGCTTTCTATTATAGTTAGGCCTACACATTTTATAGAGTTTTATGGTAAGCTACTCTTATTTCTCCTTTATATTTGGGTGTTATAATGTGTATATATGTGTAGAATGTGTCAAATGATCATATTACTCATGAATTTCATTTTGGTATTAAAAAAGGACATCACAAAATTTTATTGAGAACCAGTGAACCAATAGTTCCTTGGTAAGGAAATTTAGGCTAAGAGAGTGAAGAAAGAAAAAAAAAAACACCAAATCCTCACTTAGATTAAGATGACACAGTGGGTAATTGAGACAGGACAGCTGTACACCCATTGTTGACCGACAGCAAATCTAGACTCCATTAAGCCACTCTACTTTCCAAGGCCATGGCCTCTGTGCAAGTAACAGCAATCACAATAGCTTATATGTGCCTAGTACTTGCTATGCGCCAGACATGGTTCCTAAGAGTTTTACATTTGCTAACTCTCTGACCGTAACAATAACCCTCTAGGTACTATTCTTTATTGTACAGATGGGGAAACCAATGCACAGAGGGGTCAAGAGATCTTCCCAAAGGCACACAGCTGATGTGTAGCTCAGTTAAGATGATCCCTGGCTATCTGGCTTTTCATCACTTCACTCTATCATTTCAAAGACAGGGTCAGAAGCCAGGCAAACCCAACGGAGGCATTTGGGGTGTAGAAATGGAAAGAAATGGACACACCCAAGCCATACCATGGCTCAAGTAAGAGAATGTCCCCGGATGAGCTCTGGGGTTTATGTGGATCCCCTGACACTATATGCAAACCATGGATCTATGTGTGTATATTTGCACATTATTTTAGTGAGCAAGTTCATGATTCTCATTTGATTCTCAAAGCAGTTCCTGACCACAGAAAAGTTAGAACCACTGGTATAAAGAAGTAGCGGCAGGACTTGGTAAGGAGGAGGATCTAGGCAGACCTTCCAAACCCAGCACTCGTATGCAGGGATGGACTGAGTGCAGGGATGGAAACTCCCTTTGCTAGAACTTCTTTACTCTTGGGCATCTCCGTCTAGGAGCAACCTCTCAATTTCTGTTCCCCACAAAAGCAAACCCTGAGAAAGTCAACGTGCTGCACAAATAAGATCCTTTCTACGTATTTAGTTACATGCAAAAGATCAGAAGGCACTGATTTAGAGAGTAAACGGAGAGAAAGAACCATATTCTGAGAGCACAAGTAAGGTTGAAAAGGCCATTCAGTACCCAAATGGCTCTCAATCTTTTTCTGCCCCCACACATCAGGGGATATAGGGAAGGCACAGGCCACCAGGGGCCATGCCAGGATCTGATGTGCGAATAACAGCTTCTAGGGAGAGATGGTCAATGCTCCCCATTGCTCTGTAACTGAGCCCACCCAGGAGGCCACCTCCAGCTTTGGCGGAAAACCCTGTGCACACCAATAGCTTCAGATCCCAAACGCTGGTTTCTTTTCTGTCCCTGAGCTGTCTCTGGCCCCGGTGCCCTATCTGTCCACACTCCCAGGGACAACCCTCAATGAGGACGGAAGTCAGTGAATAAATGCTTCCGGTTTCCCACCCTCAGTGGAACAAATCTGAGGTGTGTTTTACACACTTTCAGAGCAACCCCAGTGGGATGCGGCCCCAGCTGCCCACAGCACTAGCCTGTTCATTGATGCATCCAATACTGACATTTTCCTTACCTTGTGTCTCCATTTCTCAATCCCTCTTCCTGGGGCCAACTCCAAAATAAACTGTATCCAAATCCTTGTCTTAAGGTCTGCTTTTAGGGGAGGCCAGGCTAAGACAGTCCCCTAGGAGATCATGTGTCAGCTGAGAATCGTTGCTAAACAAGTCAGACCTCTGGCAGACCTTGGCGCATATCTCGCCAGAGGCACCATGGGCATGGCATTGTTGGGGACGGGGTGCTCACAAGACCCTTGTAGGATGAATCTAAAGTGCTCCAAAACCAGCGGAAAAAAGCATTCATTCAAATCCTTAAATGAGAAATTCTATCATAGAGGACCTTCTCGCTAAAAAGCCCGCATCTAATGAGGCCTGTCCCAGGATAGACTTAAGGAAGAAAATTCCAGAGAGTCACCTTATAAATAGGCCTTAAAAGAACAATCTTGTGCCACCAGGGGCCTCTGCAAAAGGTTGTGTCCTGGCTGAGGGGGTAATGGGAGTTGAATTTCAGCCTGCATTCTGGTCACCAAGCTGTGTGCCCATGTGAAGGGGCTACCTTTTAAAATGTGCACAAAGTGGGGTTATTCACACTCAGCCCCTTGCACATCCACCACGGTCTTTGCTGGTTCACTCTAAAAAATCAGCTAGGTTTCATCTTCAGATCCAAACTATCATTGCTAGCAATATATTCTTTATAACAATATTCCACTGATCTAGAACAAAAGCAATTTGAAAGCCCTGGGCTGTTTGTTGTAATGGAATTTTCCTCATGTGAAAAAGTAAGCATTGCTGTTGTATTATTAATGGGGTTTATCCTTTTTCCACCAAGTTGACAGCTTTATATCATGTTGGTACAATTTATTCTGCTAAATGATTAGAATACTTCTCTGTCACATTTCTATCTTCCTTTTCTAAATTGGAAATGCTTGTATTCTTGCTGCAAAGTCCAACATGTAATGAGATTTGAACTTGTTTGCTTTGTGTTGAATGGGATTAACCCCCTTGCAGGTGCCCCCTCACCAGTCTTTGTGTGGGGGAGGCCCCAGTTATGGGGGCAAATGGATGGTTATTCTCAGCAATAAAAATGAGCAAATAACGTGAAAACACCCATACCTCAAAAAGCAGAAGAGTGACCTCGGTTTGACCTTGAGGTCTGCGCACTGAAAAGTTCCCTGACAGACAAAACAAGCTTTGAGCCAGAGAGAAAGAGAAAGATTGCTTACTTTCTGATTACTTTGTTTAAACCAACCTCCTTGCTAGTTTATAATCCTTTACGGGAGCATATTAAGAAGGGGCAGTTTAAGGTCTGTTTAGAGCCGCGAGGAATCATGAAATAAACAATTAATATTTAGGAAAGGGGCCCAGAACCTTTTTTGTAGGCTTTTTCCTCTCCCCACTTAATGAATAATAGCCTTGAGCTGTGGTCTCAGGCATCCCATGTATTTATTTTGATTACTGTTGTCGTATATTCGGTGGTTACACTCTTTGTGCTATTTTAGACAGTCCAAAATTAGGGGAATTCAGTGGAGTAAACAATGCCATGATTTCTGCTGGCGCGGGTTGTATATAGGATAGAGCAGTGTCGGTTCCAGTAACACGGAAGCAAATTCAGCATTTACATTTTATCCTGGCAAAGTGGTTTTGGACCTTTTGCCTTGGGTCATTTTTAGAAATCAGTCAGTATTCCTTGCCTTCCAGCCGAAGACTCCGTTAGTTTGCAGTGTGACACGTGGTCACTACTGCTCCTGCCCAAGGCTGATCTGCACTGTCCTGCTTCTAGGCCTCTGCTCAGGCCAGTGCCTCCTGCGGGGGAGCCTTCCCCATGCTGTTGTGTCCAATGAGTCCTTCCCGTCCTCAGAGAGGAGTTCAGGGGCGCCTGGGTGGCTCAGTCAGTTAAGTGTCTGCCTTGGGCTCAGGACATCATCCTGGGGTCCTCAGATCAAGTCCTGCATTGGGATCCCTGCTCAGTGGGGAGCCTGCTTCTCCCTCTCCCCAGCTTGTGCTCTCTCTCTCTCTCAAATAAATAAATAAAATATTTAAAAAAAAAAAAAAAGAGGAGTTCAAATCCGAGTTCTTCCAAGCAACTTTCCCAGGCTACCTTGACACCTTCTCTTCATCCTCCAAATTTTGAGAACCCATTGCTTGGTCTTTCTCAATATACTACTGATTGTCTTTTCAAGCCTACAGGTTCTTATTTCTCCAGGCAGATTTTAACTTCTAAGGCAAAAGTTGTAAGTCGCCACCCAATATCCATTATGCCCCACTTTCTAGTAACAGACCCCCAGTTATTCAGGGTGGCAATAAACCCACAGAGAAACTACCCGCTCGGGCCTACCTTGCCAAGCATGGTCATGTGACTACATTCTGATCAGTGAGATGTATAAGGAGAAATGTTCTCTGGAACTTACAGAAAGACTGCAAAGGAGAGAAGCCTGGACCTTTTGTCCTTTCCTCCTTCCTTCCACCTTCCTGTTGTCTGAGGTGAAGAGGGGGATGGCTAGCGCTAAGAAAGCCATCTTGGACCATGAGGGGACCACCAAGATGGACACTATAGTCAAGGATAATGGAGTTAAGGGGCGCCTGGGTGGCTCAGTCATTGAGCGTCTGCCTTCGGCTCAGGTCATGATCCCAGGGTCCTGGGATCGAGCCCCGCATCGGGCTCCCTGCTCCGCGGGAAGCCTGCTTCTCCCTCTCCCACTCCCCTTGCTTGTGTTCCCTCTCTCGCTGTGTCTCTCTCTGTCAAATAAATAAATAAAATCTTTTAAAAAAAGGGATAATGGAGTTAAAAATAGGAAGAGACGATGTCCAGTGACTTTGTGGAGCCACTCTTCCATCCCTGGCTTATCTCGTCTACACTTCTTTTCTGGAAAAGAATAAACCATGTTGGGCGCCTGGGTGGCTCAGTCGTTAAGCGTCTGCCTTCGGCTCAGGTCATGATCCCAGGGTCTTGGGATCGAGTCCCACAGGCTCCCTGTTCAGCAGGAAGCCTGCTTCTCCCTCTCCCACTCCCCCTGCTTGTGTTCCTGCTCTCGCTATCTCTCTCTCTGTCAAATAAATAAATAAAATCTTTAAAAAAAAGAAAAAAAGAATAAACCATGTTTAAGCCATTGTTGTTCCATACAGTCAAATCCATTTCTTCTCTTGTCCAGCTTCTTAAGGGCAGATCGGCTTTTTAATCATTGTACGGCGAGCAGTGCCTGACATAGTACATGGTAAACTCTAAACAGCTATTTGTTAAAGCTGGAAAATATTTTCCTTCTGACCCATAACAGTTCTCATCCTTAATAACAGAATGGGCCTCTTTAAAATCACGCCTATTGATCTTCTGCTCCAATTTTAAAAGTTGATATTGTTTCCACTGCATAGAATTTGTATCTTTACAGATGAAGTCAGTGTTTATTTAGGAAATTGAAGAGATCACAGAAAAGAAAGAAGGTCATGATTAGGTCACAAGTGGAATGAGGTAAGTTTACCATATGATGTAGAGGAGACCACATGAAAGGTATCTTGGGCACATTTACTTTCATCTGGTTAATTTCACTTCATTGCCGGCAGAGGAGAAACAAGGCATTCATATATCTGGACAATTCTTAGTGGCCACGTCTTCTTTCATTAACTTGACCTTCTAATGCTGACCTCCCTGAGTCAGTATCTGCGACCTGTGATATGAATCCTAGTCATCCATCAATAAGAAGTACTACTGTAGATTTAGAACCACAAAGATTTTGAACCATAAAATATTAGAAAATGATTGTCAGATTGTTCCTAGGGATCTGTAGGTTGACCTTTGACAAATCATTTAGCTTTCTTTCGTAGCCCTTGGCCATCTATAACATTGTCACATACGTGTGTACCAGTCCTCCCACACAAATGTGGCTGGGATTAATGAGGTCACCATTTCCAAATGCATTTAAAGGTCCTTCCATGGAAAACCACTTTGGAGGCAGAAAAAATTATTATTGCCCTATTATCATTTCCTAGAACATGGATGGCTGCCATCCTTGAATAAAATCTTGTTTAGAAAGAAACCCTCTTCCCTATGTCTTTCTCCTGAATATAATAATTCTTGGGAATAAATGGTGGAAGAATTGTGTTTCAAAGCTGTATAGCTTATGTGGCAGGTCATAAACTTTGTCATTTTAAGGAAAAACAAGTTTAAATTCAACTTTATATTTTTTCTTTCCATTCACCCTTTCCATGTCAGTACCAAACTTACGTACCTTGAGACCAAAACAAAATGGGAAGCTTAATGTGTTTGTGCTCTTAAATTTTAAAAATGTAAAAACTCAGAACTAGAAAAGGATCCTGAAAGAGTATCTGATGGTTATTCTTCCTTCAGATAGATGAACAGCTAAACTATCAAGGACAAGTTTCAGTCCGTTCCATTCATAAAGGTCTCTAGGAATCAGGAAATTCTTTGTTTTCCCAGAGAGTCTTGTAGAACATTTTATTTATTTTTTATTTTTTTAAAGATTTGATTTATTTATTTGACAGAGAGAGACACAGTGAGAGAGGGAACACAAGCAGGGGGAGTGGGAGAGGGAGAAGCGGGCTTCCGGCTGAGCAGGGAGCCTGATGCGGGGCTCGATCCCAGGACTCTGGGATCGTGACCTGAGCCAAAGGCAGACACCTAACGACTGAGCCACCCAGGCGCCCCTTGTTGAGCATTTTAAAGTTCTCTTTCATATTTGACTAGAATAGCTACATCTCCAGTCCTACAAGTGCCCCAGAAAAATAGTTTTCCTAGAAGAAGGTCACCGATACATGGAATCTTTTATTACAAGCCCTATTACACATAGTGAAATGGCAGGCATCTCTGACTTGCTGTAATCTTTGAACATAAATGGGCACATCTACACACAGGACCCACAAATAGTTGAGTTACAAAAAAAATCAAATCCAGGGGCGCCTGGGTGGCTCAGTCATTAAGCATCTGCCTTCAGCTCAGGTCATGATCCCAGGGTCCTGGGATCGAGCACTGCATCGGGCTCCCTGCTTGGCAAGAAGCCTACTTCTCCCTCTCCCACTCCCCCTGCTTGTGTTCCCTCTCTTGCTGTGTCTCTCTCTGTCAAATAAATAAATAAAATCTTAAAAAAAAATCAAATCCATAGCTAAGTGGACAAAGAGGTATTAATGTCTTAAATAAGGAACCTTCTCTCCCTTAGCCAGGTCATGAATTCTGTCCTGGAAACTCATTTATAGAGGGGAGTGACTTTTCTATAAAATAAGGGCACATTCTTCCTAGGAAAATATTCCCCCAAAGAGAAAAGGATTAGTGAGAAATTAGGTTAAGATCCAATTTATTTTTTTATTTCTTTAATGTTTTTTTATTTATTTATTCATGAGAGTCAGAGAGAGAGAGAGAGAGAGAGAGAGAGGCAGAGGGAGAAGCAGGCTCCCCGCCTAGCAGGGAGCCCGATGCGGGACTCGATCCCGGGACCCCCAGATCATGACCTGAGGCGAAGGCAGACGCTTAACCATCTGAGCCACCCAGGTGCCCCAGTTAAGATCCAATTTATTTGAAACCATATATAAAATTAGGTCATTCGTTCTCTTTATACCCAAATAATGACAAGCCCCTAGCAGACTACTTGCTATAATTTACCGCACCCATCCCCCAAAATGTTTGAGAAGTTCCTCCTCAGTCTACAACTCGAGGGTCACCATTCTCCTGGACGCAACTCTCTTTTGCTGACTGACATTGCTAACCATCTCTGCCAGAAGCTTGGGCTTCCACTTTTCCTTCTAATTCTTCGTACCAATCCTGAACACCAGCTCTTTCCTAATTTCCCCCAGCAGCACTGAGACTGAAATGGAACATTAATAATACCTACTGAAGGTTGAAAGGAAGATTGAGAGTAGAGGCAGGGCGTGCCATTCAAAAACAACTTATAGGGGCGCCTGGGTGGCTCAGTCGGCTAAGCGTCTGACTGTTGATTTCGGATCGACATGATCTCAGGGTCGTGAGATCGAGCCCCGAGTAAGGCTGAGCACTGGGTGTGGAGCCTGCTTAGGGGTCTCTCTCCCTCTCCCTCTTTCTCCCTTTTCCTCTGCCCCACCCCCCGACCTCCTGCTTGCGCTCTCTCTAAAAATAAACAGGGGCGCCTGGGTGACTCAGTCGGTTGGGTTGGGCGTCTGCCTTCGGCTCAGGTCATGATCCTGGGTCCCTGGCATCGAGTCCCACATGGGGTTCCTTGGTCAGTGGGGAGCCTGCTTCTCCCTCTGCCCCCCGTTCCCCTGCTCGTGTTCTCTCTTTCTCTCTGACAAATAAATAAATAAAGTCTTCAAAAAAAATAAAAACAAACAAACAAAAAACAACTTATAATTACTTTCTAAGCCCAGGTGACTCCCTGGCCCTTCTCCCAGCCTGAACATAAGCAGCTCACCCTCTACCACAAAAGTGCTTCAAGTCCTTCCCTTCTATGAAGAATGGATGTTCCCACCACCAATCATGTTGTAAATAGGTTCATTTTCAGCCTGGGTGGCTCAGTCGGTTAAGCGACTGCCTTCGGCTCAGGTCATGATCCTGGAGTCCCAGGATCGAGTCCCGCATCGGGCTCCCTGCTCGGCAGGGAGTCTGCTTCTCCCTCTGACCCTCCTCCCTCTCATGCTCTCTGTCTCTCATTCTCTCTCTCACAAATGAATAAAATCTTAAAAAAAAAAAAAAAAGAATATAAAAATGTAAGAAGACTCTTAAACGAGAGAGGGAAAGGGAAATTTTATTTTTCTTTTGGGGATTAGAGATCAGTTTTTCTGGGACTTGGAAATGAGGAGAGACCTGGAACGCTAGCCACTTTGGTACCAGTAGGAGGAAGACAACCAGTAAGTTCAGCCAAGAGAAGTGCAAGGAAACAGAGCTCGAGATACTGGATTAGATCAATTTTAAACTTACCTCTTGAATTTTAAGTATGAGAGACAAAATATTTCTTTACAATCCAAGTCAAATTGAATTAGGGTTATTTTTGTTATTGGGAAAAAAGCACCCTGATATACTTCCATATTCCTAATTATACTTTTAGGGCCATTTCTTGGTTTATCAATATCAGATATTATCTATTTAATCTGTCATATGATAAACGAAAAAATGGGTTCTTTTCAACACCTTACCTACCTCTTTTTTTAGTCCCTCTATTGGTTACCTTTATAACTTTTAAACTTTTACCTTTATAAAGGTCATCCTAACAGCTTTATTTTTTTGGTCCATCAACTACCTTTTTTTAAAAAGATTTTATTTTTTTCTTTGACAGAGAGAGCGCGTGCGCTCAAGCGAGCACAAGCAGGGGGAGCAGCAGAGGGAGAGGGAGAACCAGGCTCCCCACTGAGCAGGGAGCCTAATGCGGAGCTCAGTCCCAGGACCCTGGGTTCATGACCTGAGCCGGAGGCAGACACTTAACCGACTAAGCCACCCAGGTGCCCCATCAACTATCTTTTAATATTCCCTATAAAATTAAGATATTAGCTCCTCAACCAGTGCACTCAGTAATTCTACACTTCACTTTGTACCTTCTGTCATCCATACTCAACTTTTGCATTATCAAGGTTGATACTATTTACACTATAATTAAATGGTTTTAGCTTTATCTATAGGTTGGTTGTGAACAAAAATCAATGAAAACTCTTTGCTATTGGCAATGAATGCACCATGATTGCAGAGCTGAGTACTGTTCAATAATACCATCATCCAGGCACCTGGGTGGCTCCGTTGGTTAAGCATCTGACTCTTGATTTCAGCTCAGGCATGATCTCTGGGTCCTGAGGTTGAGCCCCGCATCAGGCTCCATGTTCAGTGGAGAGTCTGCTTGAGGTTCTCTCTCTTTCCCTCTCCCTCTGCCCCTCCCCACTCTAAATAAATAAATAAATAAATAAATATCCATCTCCTCTCATTTTAACTCCATGGAAGTCCCTAAAAACTTGACTTGCTATGTAGCTGAAATAGACAGAGGTAGAATGGAGACAGAAACAGAGACACAGAGAGATAAAGACAGGGCTGATGTGATTGTAAGAAGCAAGGATATGGTCTGCTTGGGAGTTATATTTCACACCATGAATGTACAAAATTTTATCATGGCATGAATATTTGTGAGCATAAAATACTTGAGGAAGTTAACATACTCAAGTACACGTAAACACACCTATATGTATCATTCACACATACCTGTGTAGAATCAGAGAAAGAGAGCAAACAAAAACAAAAATAAAAACCTCTGCATTATTATGACTGAAAATACTGCTCATTGCAGAATCAGTGATTATTAGAGTTACATTTCCTTTCTTGTTGCTTTTTGTTTTTCCTAAAATTTCTATCTGCCCTTATTTTTATTCCAAACTATTTATAAATTTATATAAATAATGTAAGAAATTTTCCCACATCACTGTTTATATTTTTTCCATAGTTATCTTTTTCAAAACTTTCTCTATGCATTTGTATACATGTGTGTGCACACGCATAGTTTTATTTTGCAGGTTTTTTTTACATAGGTGTCAGAACATTGTGCATATGGCTCTTTGACTTGCTTTTTTTTTTTTTTAAAGATTTATTTATTTATTTGACAGAGAGACACAGCGAGAGAGGGAACACAAGCAAGGGGAGTGGGAGAGGGAGAAGCAGGGAGCCCGATGCGAGGCTCAATCCCAGGACCCCGGGATCATGACCTGAGCTGAAGGCAGACGCTTAACGACTGAGCCACCCAGGCGCCCCTTGACTTGCTTTTTTTACTTGATAATATGTTTGCAGACCTTTCCACGTCAAAAAAATATAGCTCAACTTAATTATTTTCTCTTAACTCTCACCTAAGTACTGGTATGGTTGTATCACAGTTCTGTTCATTTGTTTTTTGTTTTTCTAATTGTGTTAGACCCCAGTTGTCCAAATAGATTGAGATGACTTGATTATTCATTTATAGCCAATTTGGGGTTTTATTCCTTTACTTCCATTCTTCTTCTTTCACCACACGCATCTACTCCCAGATATTTAATGTATATCTTTCCAATCCACCTGCCATATTTTTCTTATATAATATACACCATTATTTAGTGAGCTTAAGCTTTTTCATAAAAATAGTATCATGCGGGCGCCTGGGTGGCTCAGTTGGTTAAGCGACTGCTTTTGGCTCAGGTCATGATCCTGGAGTCCCTGGATCGAGTTCCGCATCGGGCTCCCTGCTCGGCGGGGAGTCTGCTTCTCCCTCTGACCCTCCCCCCTCTCATGTGCTCTCTCTCTCTCATTCTCTCTGTCTCAAATAAATAAATAAAATCTTTAAAAAAAAATAGTATCATGCTACATGTCTCTACAACTTGCTTTTATGGTGTAAATTATGTGTGAGACCCATCCACATTGATAAATATGCTTGTTTATTCCTTTTAACTGCTGTGTGGTAATCTATCATATGATTAGACCCCATTTTATCTATCCATTCCCCCATGGTTGTCATTTAGGTTGTTTTTGACTATTTGCTATCAAAAACACCGATGCAATGAGTATTATTGTACATGTCTCCTTCTGCATATGTAAAATCCATAATGATTTAACCATATCACCACTGATGGACACTTATTTTGTTTTAAATTTTTATTATTATAGATCTCTTTGTCATATGTGCATATATTCCTCTAACAAGTGCTGTGTAAGTCGCATTCTTATGTAAAACGGTATGCATTTTTAGAATTTTGATATCACTAGATTATCTTCCAAAAGATTATATCAATTTGAATTCCCCAAAACGAAATATAAGATATCAATTTTCTACACACTTGTCTGCACTTGATATAATCAATATGAAATTTTTCTCTACGACATAGTTAAGAAATAGTATCTCATTGTTAAGATTTGCATGTCCCCAGTGACTGTAAAAGTGGGGTATTTTTTAATATCTTCACTGGCTTTTCATTTTGCCTCGTTATAGCCTTTGACAACTTTTCTATTGAATTACTTATTTCTTTCTTGTTGACTGTCTAACATATTTGTGATATTAATTTTTGTTACTGTAAATATGATGCAAATCTTTTTTCTCACCTTGCTTTTTATTTTACTTGGTTATGGTGTGTTTTATAAGAACAAGATTTTATTTTGAAGTCATCAAATTTATCACTCTTTCCTGTAAAGCTTTTTGTTTGAGTCTTTCTTGCTTTTGAGAATTTTCCCTACCCCATGGGTTGTAAATATTTGCCTACATGTTCCTATGATTATCTGTGTGTGTGTATGTTTGATTTAGATGATCTTTCCTTCTCAGAAGTTATATATTATTTGTCTCTGTTTTTATTTAATACTTTCATAGCTTATGGGTTTTTTTAAGTTTAGCCCTTTAATCCATTTGGAATTTAATTTTGGGAATGGTATATGGCAGGGATGTAGCTTTTTTCTACCAATTATTCCAACACTATTGAATTTAAAATAATGTAATATTAAATACTACTATATTCTCACGTATAGACAAACCTACTTCTATAGTCTCCATTCTGCCCCGTTAATCTCTTTATGAATTTCTATGCCAAAACCACACAATTTTAATTGCTTTAGTATTATAAAATGTTTTTATATTTGATTTGGCAAGTCATAATGTCTGAATAACTTCTTGCTGCAAGACAACTAAAAATTCTGAATAAAATAGATTTCTTTTCAATTGTATTTTTTAAGATTTTTAAAAATTTATTTATTTGAAAGGGAGACAGTGCAGAGAGAGGGAGCATACACAAGCAGGGGGGCGGGGAGAGGCAGAGGGAGAGGGAGAAGCAGACTCCCCACCAAGCAGGGAGTCCGATGTGGGGCTCAATCCCAAGACCCCAGGATCATGACCTAAGCCGAAGGCAGATGCTTAACCAACTGAGCCACCCAGGCGCCCCAATTTCTTTTCAATTTTAAAAGTAAGTTAGCAAGAAAATTACAAAGAGTTACACAGGCTAAATGAGTGAAAGGAGAAATCCAAGTGGAATGCAGGGGCATTATAGTCCTCTTTTATGACCTCAAGTTTCCATTTCGACATCCTCCCAAGGTCTAGAGCATTGAAGTACTTCCAAAGTGAGGAAAATGAATAGAAGACCCACGCACAAGGCTAAAGTCCAAAAGATGTGTTAGAAAAATCAAGCCCAGGGCGCCTGGGTGGCTCAGTTGGTTAAGCGACTGCCTTCGGCTCAGGTCATGATCCTGGAGTCCCGGGATCGAGTCCCACATCGGGCTCCCTGCTCGGCGAGGAGCCTGCTTCTCTCTCTGACCCTCCCCCCTCTCATGTACTCTCTCTCATTCTCGCTCTCTCAAATAAATAAATAAAATCTTTAAAAAAAAAAAAAAAAGAAAAGAAAAATCAAGCCCACAGAAAAGTACAGTAAGCAAACTTATCTGCTTCAAAGTTGGTGGTGGGTGGGAGAGGAAATAAAAATATCCTCAGAAAATATAAGAATTACAGCTAGCCTTTCCATTGATGTGTGGCCTAAATTCACGTGGCCCATGTTTTCTGAGAAACCTCAGTCTGATCATTTATTTGTAAATGGCTTGAGAGTAAACATTACGTTGACATCAAAACCTGACAAAGATTGCGCAAAGAAAAAAAACTACAGACCAATCTCACAAATATCAATGTAAAAACCTGAAATAAGATATTAACAAGCAGAAGCAAAGCATACATTAAAAATAATAACCAAATGATGTTGATTGCATGAATGAAAAGACAGGTCCATATTAGGAATCTATCTATATTAACATATCTGAGGAGAAAAATTATATGATCATCTCAAGTGTTACTAATAAGTATTTGCAAAAGATAAACATCCATTCTTGATTTTTAAAAACATTACTCAAAATATAAGTAGGTGATTTATTTTACATGATTGAGATTTTTATTAATCCAGAAACCAGAATCAGTCTGAATGGAGAGCACTGGAAGAATGCATGCTGAAGTAAGAAATAAAACAAAGATGCTTGCTATCACCACTGTTATTTAATATTGTCCTGAGGAGAGAAACAAATATAATGAGATGAGAGACAGTAAGGAATTTTCTTTTATTTAATTTATTGAGAGAGAGAGAGCAAGTGAGCACATGGGAGGGGCAGAGGGACAGGGAGAGAGAGAACCTTAAGCAGGCTCCATGCTGACCCACCCGGGGCTCGATCTCACAACCTTGAGACCATGACCTGAGCAGCAACCAAGAGTCAGACGCTTAACTGACTGAACCACCCAGGAGCCCCGAAAGTAAGGAATTTTAAAAGAGATGGTAAAAATGTCACTATTTTCAAACTATTTGATTTTATATTTATAAGAAAATCAACTGAAAAATTACCACAAATAATAAAAGAATCCAGTAAGCTGCAGGATATAAAATTAATAGGGGCACTTGGGTGGCTCAGTCGGTTAAGCGTCTGCCTTTGGTTCAGTCATGATCTCAGGATCCTGGGATCGAGCCCCGTGTCAGGCTCCCTGGTCAGCGGAGAGCCTGCTTCTCCCTCTCCCCAGTGCTCTCTCTCACTCTCTCTCTCTCAAATAAATAAATAAATAATCTTTAAAAAATTAATATAAAGTTGGGCGCCTGGGTGGCTCAGTTGGTTAAGCGACTGCCTTCGGCTCAGGTCATGATCCCAGGGTCCTGGGATCGAGTCCCGCATCGGGCTCCCCCTGCTCTGCGGGGAGCCTGCTTCTCCCTCTGCCTCTGCCTGCCACTCACCCTGCTTGTGCTCTCTCTCTCTGTCAAATAAATAAATAAAATCTTAAAAAAAAATTTAATATAAAGCAATGAATACCTTTCTTGTGTAAAATAATACCAGTTAAAAAATACAATGGAAAAGAAGACCACATCCGCAATAGCAAGAACAACAACAAATGGATGTACTACTTAAGAATAAACTTCATAAGAAATATGCACTTTTGTGAGGAAAATTTCCAAACACCACTGTTGGACTAAAACAGAACTGAAATAGAAATATATGCCCTGTTCCTCAGTAGAAAAAGCCAACATGGCAAAAAGTGTGTTCTCTCTGAGTCAATTTATAAATTTAACCTTAATAAAATTACCAGTGGAATTTTTTTCCCCAGGAAATGGATAAGTTCGTTTTAAATTCATTCAAAAAATATATAAGCAGGGATAACCAGAGAACCCAGCTGGCTCAGGAGGAAGTACGTGCGACTCTTGACTCTCAGGGTTGTGAGTTCGAGCCCCATGTTGGGTGTAGAGATTACTTACCTAAATTTAAAACTTAAAAAAAAAAAAAAAGAGTAACCAGAAACACTCTGGAAATGAAGGTATGATGGATTTATCCCAAACAGGTATTAAAATATACTATCAGGTCCCCCATATTAAAACAGATAATGTTGCATGACTAGACAGACTGAAAGAAGAAAATATAAAATGCAGAAATAGAACCAAATACATCTAAAGACATAATATATGAAAAGATGGCAACTCAACTTAGAGTGACTAGAAAGAATTTTAAATAAACAACTGGGTAGCTACCTGGAAAAAATAATGTTGAATCAAGACCTCTCATTACATACCAGGAAAGAGGCAAATATCTTTAAAATCATAATATTAAAAGATGCGCCTGGCTGGCTCAGTCGGAAGAACATAAGACTCTTGACTTGGGATTGTGAGTCTCAGCCTCACATTGGGTGTAGAGATACTAAAAAAATAAATAAACCTAAAAAATTCTTACTATTAAAAAATGAAGCCATAAAACTATCAGAAGAAAACATGAGTGAATTTCTTTAGGAGCTAACTATGACTTAAAATACAGACACATACAAAAAGCTTAGTAATTTTGGCTACATAAAAAAAGTTTTAAGTGCCTGGGAAAATATGCCGAAAGCAACGCTGAAAGACAAAGGACAAACTGGGAAAATACATTTGCAACTTATGTCGTACTCAAAGAGCAAATTACCCAAATATGTAAGGAATAACGTTAAATCAATATAAAAAAGACAAATAAAGATCAGTACTTTTAAAGAAAAATGAACAGAAGCGCCTGGGTGGCTCAGTCAGTTAAGTGTCTGCCTTCGGCCCAGGTCATGATCTCAGGGGCCTGCGATCAAGGCCAGAGTTGGGCTCCCTGCTCAGCGGGGAGTCTGCCTCTCTCTCTCTCTCTCTCTCCCTCTGCCCCTCCCCCCACTCATGCCCTGTCTCTCGCTTTCTCTCTCTCTCAAATCAATAAATAAAATCTTAAAAAAAAAAAGAAGGAAAATGAACAAAGTACATGGAACAGAAAGCTCACTGATAAAAGATAGACAAATGGCCCTAACACATATGAAAAGGAAGAAAGCTTTCTTTAACTCATAATAAGAAAAATGCAAATTGAAACTACACCAAGGTAATTCTTAAATTAGGAAATACCCAAAAGTTGAACTGCAGTTTCTGTTAGCAAGGCTGTGGGGAACCAGGTCACCTCAGACGTTGGCCATAGTAGTGAAAAACGGTGCAGCCATCATGGAAGGCAATTGGCAGTATTTCCCAAACTTACAACACATTTACCCTTTGACCTGGCATTTTCATTTCTGGAGATTTTATATGTTTCCCTGCTCACTGACAAAATGATGTATGTACAGGGTAATTCATCGCTGCATCATCATCTTCAATAGGAAAAGATCCGGAACAAGTGCCCACCAATAAGGAACTACTTAAATAAACTATGTCCTAGTCACACAATGGAACACAATACAGCTGTAAAAAAAAAAAAAAAAAAAAAAAAAGGAAGTTTTTTTATGGATTGATGTAAAAGATCTTTATGATCTACTTTAAGAACAAAAGGAAGGTACAGAAGAGTAATTTATAATTTTCTGCCTTTTTTGCAGGAAAGAGGGGAAATAAATATATTCTTATTTGTATCTGCATAAAGAATCTTGGAAGTATTTAAAAGAAGTTGATAAAAGTGCTCAACTGCAGAGAGAAGGAGGGAGTGGAGGGTAGCATATCAGTAGGGAAGGGAGTGCCTGAATTCTTTGTTAAAGAGGAGGATAAAGGGGCGCCTGGGTGGCTCAGTTGGTTAAGCGACTGCCTTCAGCTCAGGTCATGATCCTGGAGTCCTGGGATCGAGTCCCACATCAGGCTCCCTGCTCAGCAGGGGGTCTGCTTCTCCCTCTGCCCTCTTCCCTCTCGTGCTCTCTGTCTCTCATTCTCTCTCTCTCAAATAAAGAAATAAAATCTTTAAAAAAAAAAAAGAGGAGGATAAAGATGTTGGTTAACTTTAGATTTTGTTGATTGAGTCAGGATAGGTTTGGTTATGTATGTGGCAGTGACAAACACACCGAAGATTTTCTTTTCTTTTTTTTTTTAATTTGAGAGACAGAGAGCAGAGTGAGAGAGAGAGAGAGCATGAGCAGGGGGGAAGGAGGGAGAGGTAGGGGCAGAGGGAGAGGAAGAAGCAGGCTCCCCACTGAGCAGGGAGCCCAATGCAGGACTCCATCCCAGGACCCTGGGATCATGATCTGAGCCGAAGGCAGATGCTTAACAACTGAGCCACCCAGGTGTCCCTAACTACCAAGATTTTCTTTCTTTCTCCCACTAAATGTCCATTCCATCATGGGCATACTGGGAGGTCTATTCCATAGTTCTGGGATGGGCATAGGACCTAGTGTGCACCAATGAGATGTGACAAAATATCCTGGAGCACTTCCGGCAAACATTTCCTCACTGCTGAGAGGAGTCAAACAGGAAGCCATTGCTTCTGTGTCACAGGATGCTTAGTATGGGAGCCATGTTGTTGCCTTGGGAGGGGAAGCTTGAGAGACTTACATATCTGACCTCCTGGATATGGTAGAGTTAAAAATAGAATGTACCTGGGTGCCTAATGATGTCAGTAAGCCACTGAATTGGCCAACTCTGGAGACTTCTACCTCAGGATTTCTTATTATGTGAGATAATAAAATTTATTTTATAAGCTATTCCAAATTAGGTTTTCTGTTAGTATTTGTAGATGAAAACATCCTCATTTATAGGTTTCTTATTCATTTTTCTTATTTTATTGCATTGGCTAGATCTCCCAGGGTAATGTTGTATAGTAGCATGAAAGCAGCCATCCCTGTCTTATCCCTGACTTAATAGGATTACCTCTAAAATCATCTCTAAGTATTATGATAGCTGTAGGTTTTTGGTAGGTCCTTTATTAAGATAAATTTCCTTTCTATAGCTAGCTGCTTACAGGTCTTTTTTCATCCTTAATAGATGTTAAATATCAATTATTTTTCAGCATTTATTGATATAATCAGATGCTTTAATCTGTGAATGTAGGGAATTACATAAACTTTTTTTTTTTTTTAAAGTAGGCTCCATACCCAGCGTGTAGCCCAGTGCGCGGCTGGAACTCACAACCCTGACAGCAAGACCTGAGCTGATACTGAGAGTTGGACACTTAACAGACTGAGCCACTCCAGCACCCTGTGAATTATATTAACTTTCTAAGTTAAAATTAGATTCGTGGACTTCTGTAGTTAACCTCCTATTGTCATGATAGATTCCTTTGACACATTGTTGTATTTGCTTTGCTGAAATTTAAATAGGATATTTGCATCTATGTTCCAAGTGCAGTTGATTTTATTCAGTTTTGGCATCCATGGTTTGCTGGTCTTACAAAATGAGTCAGATACCTTCCAACATTAGAATAATGCCTATAACATAGAAACCATCTTTTTTTGGAAAGTTTTGTAGTACTCACCCATAAAACTCCTTAGGTTTATCATCTTTTTTTAACTTTAAAAAATTTATTAAAATGTAAGAAATAATATACCATTTACTAACTCATAGCCAAAAATGTTTGATTAGTAACAATGATCACTTTGAAGCAAATCTCTGACATAACATCTATAAATATTTCAGCATGTATCTCTAAAATATAAGAACCCTTTTTAACCCTGCCTCCACCCCACCCACACTTTTCTTATTGCTTAAGAATTTATTTGTTGAAATAACTGAGTTATTTGCTCTGTAGAACTGCATACTGTCTGGATTTTGTCAATTATATCCTACAGTGTTGTTTAATTTCTTCATTGTCTCCTATTTCTTGTAGCAAGCAGCCAATAAGAATTGTTCATTTGTCTTAATTATCACAGACTCTTTAATTTATATTTGATGTGTTTTAATCCAGTGCATGTATTATTTTTATTAATGCAAAATGGTCACATCTTTAGCAGGAGGAGCCTCTTTATTTTGGTTCCCAAGTGGTTTTGACGGTCTCTACAGTCTTTCCCTTTCTTGCTTCTGATAGGACAACTTGTTCCAGGCTCATCTTGTACATTTCCTGCCCCTGACCTGGAATCAGCCATTTCTCAAGTGAACCCTGATTCCTTTTAGTGGGAAATAATGTTTAGAGATCACTACTGAGGCACCAGGGATGCTCACTACTATTGGGTGAATCTGTCTTCTAGACCTTCCTTGAATTCTATTTTATTTGATTTAAACGTACTCACACAGAGTTTCTTTACATTCATTTCATCTTTGAATATCTTTTTCCATCACTTTGTTTTCAACATTCATTTCAACATTTTTTATTTTACAGGTGTCTCTTGTAAAAGCTAGATTTGTTAAAAATCCAATATAAGATTCTCTTTTCCTCCACAAACTTAACTGTATTATACGCAATGTGATATTGACACAGCTGAGCTCTCATCTTATTTTGCCTTTTCTACTTATTCTGGATTTTTGTTGTTGTTGTTTCCTTTTGTCTTTTGTAAGGCTTATTGAATTTTCTTTGTCCTATTTTGTCCTTAAAATTTGAAACTCGTATCTGCTATGTCTTCCAGTGGTTACCCCCATTTATATGGATTTTACAGTAAGTTTCACTGATTTCTTTAAATTAACGATACTGCTTCCTATGTCTCTGTGGGATTACATTTAAATTAAAATTCTTTTCTAGGTAAGTACATCCCCTATTAATTATTTGTGGGTGGTAAATTTTCTGAGTCCTTGAATATATATAAACGTATTTATTTTGCTTTCACACCTGAATGATAGCTGAGTATAGAATTCTAGATTTGTAACCATTTTCCTCTCAAAAATTTGAAGATACATTTCTATTGTCTCCTTGTTTCCAACATGTTCTCATTGAAAATTCTGATATCAACGTTTGTAGAAATGCTTTTAAGAATCTTTGGATGCTTTAAGGGATTCTCCTTACGCCTATTGCTTTAAAATTTCACTCTACATATCTAGATGCAGTCATTTCTTTCTTCCTTACTTCCTCTTTTTTTTTAAGATGTAGTTATTTTTTTCTTTTTTTTTTTTTAAGGTTTATTTGAGAGAGAGAGAGAGAGAGAATGTGGGAGGAGGGGCAGAGAGAGGGAAAGAGAAAGAGGAACTCAAGCAGACTCCCCCCACACTGACCATAGAGCCTGATGTGGGGCTTGATCCCAGGAGATCAAGAGCCGAAACCAAGAGTCAGACACTCAACTGACTGAGCCACCAGGCGCCCCAAAGATGTAGTCATTTCTTATTCATCCTATTCAGTTCCCAACCTGAAGACTTGTGTCTTTATTCAACTCTGGAAATTTTTCTATTACTATATTTTGAATTTTTCTTCCTTTTCATCTTTTTTGTTTTTTAAATTTTCTTCTGGAACATGTATGACTATGTTTGGGAGGCTCTGGCTCTATTGCCAACATTTCTAAACATTTCTTTCATACTTTCTGTCCCTTTATACTGGCACTCTGGGAGAATCCCTGGGCTATTGTTTCTAGCTCACTAAGTAACTCTTCATCTGTATTCATTCTGGTATTTCCTCTTCTTCTGAATACTTTTCATTCCTAAGATCTTGATTCTTGGTCCTTGGATCCTTGGTACTTGGTACTTTTTCATACTTCATTTTTGTCTCATGGATTCAATTACATTTCTTACCCCTGTGAAGATTTTAATTATATTTCCCTTAAAATCATCTTCTGTGACTTCTATTAATTGGTTCTTAGGTATTCGTCGTGTGTTACATTTTGTGCCTCTCTTTGATGATGTATTAGTAATATGTGCCTCTGTGCACATCTTTTCATTTGAGATTCTCTGTTAATCCTGCCTGAGAGAGCTGTTTATTGAAACCCACTGCCAGTAAGTGTTGGGGAGGAAAATGGAGATGGACCTGTATCTGGCCTTCTGAGTGTGGAGCTGCTGTCTATCTTTGGGTAACAGCAGCCCCCCAAGATGCTGCCTTGCCTCTTATACCCAAAGGTCTCTTCTCACTTTTCAGGGGCAGATACCTCTGCTCACTGTTATATGACACAAAGTGCCAAGTGGTGAGGGACAGAACTATCAGTCTCCTCCTACCTAAGTGTACTGGATTGAGTAGTGTCCCCCCAAAAATCCATGTTCACCTAGAGCTTGTGAATACGACCTTATTTGAAAGTAAGGCCTAAATGCATATGTAGTCAAGATAAAATGAGGCCATACTGGATTAAGGTAAATAAATCCAATATGACTGGTATTCTTATAAGAAGAGGAAAATTTGGATGCGAAAACATAAACACATGGAGAAGGCCATGTGAAAGCAGGCACCAAGACTAGAGTGATGTACCTACAAGCCAAAGAATGGTGAAAATTGCGAGCAATTACCAGAAACTAAAAGGGGCAAGGAAGGATTCCTCTCCCAGAGCCTTCAGAGGGAGCATGACCCCACTGACACCTTGATTTCAGACTGGTAGCCTCCAAAACTGGGAAAGAAAAAACAAAAAATTTCTGTTGTTTTAAGCCACCCAGTTTGTGATAATGTGTTCCAACAGCCCTAAGAAAAGAATACACTATGTAACCCTACCAATCATCTTCCATCCCCTCTCCAACCCATTTTCCATCTTTCTAATCTTTAACTATAAGATGGTCAGTTTCACGATAGAAGCCCTTTTCATTTCCTTTGTAGGTGACAAATATAAGTTGACCACCACCACCCGCCCCCCACTCCCTTGAGCCAAAAAAAGTTTACCATACAAGACAAGAAATTGACCCTGCAGTTGAAACTCAGTATGTCCTCCTAGATATCAGGTCATAAAGATTTAACTCTTCCAGTCACAGTTCACTCATCTAGAAAACAGGAATAATAATACCTCCTACCCTACAGAGTTATTATGAGGATCAAAAAAAATAAGGTTGGTACAAAGGGCTGTTGAGTCAGGGCACTGTATTTTCCCTTATGGTAAGTGCCACACAGAGATTAGCAGTAATGACACATATCAAAAGTAATATGTGTTATCCTGACATTTGAACTAAGAACACTAATTCTGTAAATATACCTCAAGAAAATAACAAACTACAGAATCATCTCTAGGCTTGAAAAATGTTCATCATAGTAATCCTTACTAAAGCAAGACATTGGCAGTAACCCAAATAGCCAACAATGAGGAAACCATTACATAAATCTGCCTTTCCCTATAGATATAAATATAAATATAGAGAGATTTTTTTACTATCTAAGTCTCCTTTGGCCACTCATATAATAATCTCATAAAATTCATCGCATTTTAAAAAAGCATTTTGTAATTGTTGTTTTATTCTTATTTAGCAAGCACATATAGTGCTTAATATGTCCCAGGCATTGTTCTAAGAACTTCAAAAGTATTTTAAAATGTTACATTTAGGGGTGCCTGGCTGGCTTAGTCCATGGAGCATGCAAATCTTAATCCAGCAGTTGTGAGTTCGAGCCCCACATTGGGTGAGGATATTGCTTAAAAATAAAATCTTTTTTTTTAAAGATTTTACGTATGTATGAATGTATGTATTTAGAGAGAGAGAGACCGCACACGATAGGGGTTGTGAAGAGGTGCAGAGGGAGAGAGAGAATCCCAAACAGACTCCGTGCTGAGCGCGGAGCCCAATGAGGGTCGTGATCCCATGACCCTGAGATCATGACCTGAGCAGAAACCTAGAGTCAGATGCTCAAACAACTGAGCCACCCAGGTGCCCCCAAAATAAAATCTTTAAAAAATAAAATGTTACATTTATAAATATTAACTCACTGATATATTTTTAAAACTTTCTGGGGCACCTCGGTGGCTCAGTCGTTAAGCATCTGCTTTCGGCTCAGGTCATGATCCCAGGGTCCTGGGATCGAGCCCCGCATCGGGCTCCCTGCTCAGCGGGGAGCCTGCTTCTCCCTCTCCCACTCCCCCTGTTTGTGTTCCTGCTCTCGCTATCTCTCTCTCTGTCAAATAAATAAATACAACCCTTAAAAAAAAAAACTTTTTGTAAAATATTTTATATTTAATGAAATAGTATTAAAATTGTATGATAAAGATTGTTTTAATACAACGGTCATTAATATCTATGTTAAGACAAAAAATGTAGCCTCTATTAACATGAGATGCACACTTTAAAATAATTACATAATTACATTTTAATTATATTAAAAAGCATAATTTATGGCATACATTTTGAAATGGAATTGCTTAATATGTTTAGGGACAAAATCTATATATTGGCTGAAAGAAGCTATATGCTATGGCATTAAAATGGGTAAAAATTGTTTTCATTGCCTAATGTTTAGGACTCTTGTATTTTAACTTAAAATATCAACTATTTCTCTTTATAATTTTCATATTTTTTCCTAAATGAGGAGATGAAGGAGACTTTAGACTCTCATTTGCAAATATTTCTCTGCAAACACATTTGGAAATGGAAGTTGAGTGCAGATAATCATTATTCCTAGTAACTGAATTACTCCTTCCCACTTTTATTTTATTTTGTTGTAGATTTTAAGTAATCTCTATACCCAACATGGGGCTCTAACTCATGACCCCAAGATCAAAAGTCACACCCTCCACCGACTGAGCCCACCAGGAGCCCCTCCCACTTTTAAAACAGACTTTAAAGTATCAGACATGTTTTGATGTTTAAATTCATGTTATTGGAATGATGAAATAAATACAACTTGCATATCTGGTAAGAACTCTTTCAAGGAAAAATATTTCAGAATTATAATTTTTTATTTTGGTGAAATACACGTAACATAAAATTTGCCATTAGTGGCATTTAGTACATTCACACTGTTGGGTGACCACCACCACTATCTAGTTTCAGAGTATATTCATCACCCCCAAAGGAAACCCCATTCCCATTAAGCAGTCACCCCTCCCTCCCAGCCCCCAAAACTGCTAATCTGCTTTCTGTCTTTATGGATTTGCTTATTCCGAATTATCTCATATAAATGGAATGATACAGTATGTGGCCTTTTGCACTTGGCCTCTTTCATTTAGTATGTTTTCAAGATGCACCCATTTCGTAGAATGTATCAATACAGATTTATAATTTTAATGCTTCCCATTAACTTATTAAATTTTAATATAACAGTATTCCTTATTCTTTCTGTTGTTAGCCTATAATCTATTCTGTGTGTAGATTAAATAATACAACAGGAATAAAGACAATTTACAACCACCCAATAGGTTTCTTAGGTAATAGGGTCCATGGGGTTGTATTGAGCAGGATAATGACTGGGGGATTGCTTCACGATTTCCACTAACCCTATCCGGGCACTCTGTCTCCACACACACCCACAGGTTTTTTTAAAAAAGATTTTTATTTATTTCTTTGAGAGAGAGAGAGAGAGAGAGTGAGTGAGAGAGAGAGAGAGAGGAGCAGGGGGAGGGGCAAAGGGAGAGGGAGAAGCAGACCCCCTGCTGAGCAAGGAGTCCCATCCCCGGACCCTGGGATCGTGACCTGACCCAAAGGCAGATGCTTAACCAATTGAGCCACCCAGGCGTCCTTGCCTGTATTTTTCTTACTGATTTGTAGAAGTTCTTTATATATTCTGGATACTTGTCCTTTGTTGGATATAAGTACAGCAAATGTCATCTTCCTTGCTGAGTTGCCTTCTGTAGTATATTTTTTTGATGATCAGTATTTTAAACTTTTATAAAGATTTTAAACTTTTTTAAAGAGAGTGAGTGAGAGAGCATGAGCAGTGGGGAGGGGCAGAGGGAGAAGCAGACTTCCCGCTGAGCAGGGAGCCCCATCCCCGGACCCCGGGATCATGACCTGAGGTGAAGGCAGACGCTTAAGCAACTGAGCCACCCAGGTTCTCTCGCTACTTGGTGTTAAAGGGCAAATGTTTTTGAATAACTAACTGAGCTACTTTTTACTTTTTGAAATTCAAACAAGTGCCATTGCTATCTTTGAAAAAGGAATAATGTTCCACATTCTCTGGGATTCCCTGGAATAATGTTCATGGATCTTACAGAGGATCACAGACACTTTATGGGGCCCTCATGAGGTGGAATGTTTCGCAACCAGTTAAACAGGATGCTCATGAAGACAATGTATTACGTGAAAAATATTCATGATATAATGCCACAGGGGAAAGCAGTGTACAAGTTTGTAAGTATGCTACAGAAATGAGGAAAAGTGTAAAACTGTGTAAAAAACACTTCTACAAAAAAGACAGAAAGGAAATATTCAAAATAATAATAACGATGGATGGTGAAATTATGATTATATTTTTTCTATCCTAAATATCCCAAAGATCTGGGCGCCTGGGTGGCTCAGTTGGTTAAGCGACTGCCTTCGGCTCAGGTCATGATCCTGGAGTCCCGGGATCGAGTCCCGCATCGGGCTCCCTGCTCAGCAGGGAGTCTGCTTCTCCCTCTGACCCTCCCCCCTCTCATGCTCTCTCTATCTCATTCTCTCTCTCAAATAAATAAATAAAATCTTAAAAAAATATATCCCAAAGATCTGTAATGTGCTTATATTAAGTTCATAATTTAAATAATTATACAAGAAGAAAGGTACTAGGTCATGACCTTTAGCAACTTTCTGTTGAAGTCAACCTTGATTTAGTTCATCATAAAAGGACAGGCAGACCCACACATACTTTATAGATAAAAAATCTTGAAGTTACATGATTGGAAAATTATACAGGCACTGCTTTCTTCCTTTTCTTGAGAAAGAGAGAGAGAGAGAGAGAGAGCCCATGAGCACTAGTGGGGAGAGGGGCAGAGGGAGAGAGAGAATCTTAAGCAAGCTCCACACCCAGCGTTGAGGCCAATGCGGGACTCGAATCTCAGGACCCTGAGACCATGACCCTGAGATCATGACCTGAGCCAAAACCAAGAGTTAGATGCTCAGCGGACTGAGTCCCCCAGGTGCCCCCACAAGGACTGCTCTTTAATGTTGGCTGTGGAAAGGTAACTGCCATGGGCTTGCCTTTTAGAGGCCAGCTCCTTTTGATGAGGCCCTTTTTGTACTTCATTAATCCCCCTTGGATGGCCTTAAATTCGACCAAATTCTGCTTACTATATACTTCTTAAAACAAAAGCACAGAGCATCTTCTTCTGGTACCAGGCCACCTACTGTCATGTGCGTGTTGAGGGGGGGTGGGGGACAGTGATATAGGTGTTAAGAGGCCTGAGGTCAAGGCTTAGCTCTGTGGTCTCAGCAAGACAAACTCCAGGTCTGAACTTTATCTTCCTCAACTGCACCCAGGGGATGGGAGTCCTAGCTTCTACGGAGCTATGCTATACATGAGAAGGAAATTCTCAGCTATTCAAATGATCTCTCATTTCACATAAGTAGGGACACTCCAAAAGTGTCAGACTCCTGCTATAATAGAAACAGCTGGAGAGCAGGAGAAGGAAGAAAAATCAAAAGTGGGCACTTGAAAATCAGCCTGGAGCGGGGAGGGCACTAGAAGGTGAATCTCAGGAGACCTGAGTTCTAGTCCTCGCTCAGCCACTGGCTAAGGGTGTGATCCTGGGTTAGTCATTTCCCTTCCTGCAGGCCCAGTTTCTTCCTCTGTGAAATGAGGTGACAGATCGAAGGCCCCTTACGGTTACAAATCCTATTAATACATGACTATATCATAGGACAAGGGGTGCTAGTCATAGCCTCACTCGGTTCTTACAGGTCCTCATGGTTATTCAAAGGATTCAGTGCAATGTTGACTTTTTAATCTCTTAATTCGTTCTGGTGTCATCCTTGAAGTAAATCAGAAGAGAAAAGCCAGATGAACGTTCCCATTTAAACCAGTTTCTTGAGGCTGATATTTTAACAAACAATAAACTGATGAGTCATGAGATGGCCTTGGAATATAATAGACACTTAAATCGGCTCAACATTTTTCAGGAAATAGGCTGTAAATGGGGGAAGAAAAAATGTAAATGCGTTCAAAATGGGGAACTGTCTTAAATAAAAATAACTACATTTTACTTTTAAATTAAAAAAAAAAAATCTCCTGAAAGAGGACTTGGGATGGGTACAGACATAGTGTCAGGGATTTTCCTTTAGATCCCACAGCCAACTCGGAATGTGTTCAACAGAGCATTTTGGGAAATTTGCATCACGAATGCAGACTGAGGCAAGGAGGATTTGGAGATGGGTGACTTCTCCAGCCCTTTCTCAGTTGCGTGGTTTTCCTAATGGTCACACTCAGTGCTAAAACCAAGCCCCTCACCATCAGGAGAAGTTGGGGGTAAGTGGGTGGGGGCCAAAATTTATCTTCCGGCTCAGCATCTGATTCTCCTCACTCAGCCGCAAGTCCTCTCCAAAGGTGCCTTACATACTGGGAGTCTGTCCGTCATTCCTTCCTTCCTTCCTCCCTCCCTCCCTCCTTCCCTCCCCACTTTCTTCCCCTTCCTTCCTTCCTCTCTCTTTCTCTCTCTCTCTCTCTCTTTCTCTTTCTTTCTTCCTTTCTTCTTTCTTTCTTTCTCTCTTCCTTTTCCTTTCCTCCTCTTTCCCTCCCTTCCTTTCTCTCTGTCTCTCCCCCTCCTTCCCTCCCTCCCTCTCTCCCTTCCTTCCTTCCATCCTTCCTTCCTTTCTCTCTCTCTCTCTTTCTTCCTCCCTTCTTTACCTCCTTCCTTTTTTCCCTGTCTTTTATTCCACACCTTCTACCAGGAGAAATCTTCTGACTATGTTGTTCTGAGCTATAACGGGTTGAGAATATCCTACAGGTTCAAACCTTTCCAGGTTTGGTAAGCTTTTAGAGGATTCAAAGGCTCAAATGGAATACTCTTTCCAGCAAGAATTATTGCCACCAGCCTTGGTTGAGGGAATGTGGGGGTGTGAGAGGAGGGGGTATTTATAGGGTCTATCAGTCAGGGTCCATCTGCAAATAACAGAAACTATTTTGGCTAGTTTAAACAACCCTTTAATAAGGGAGTTGGGTGCTTACAAAATCGTTTGAAGGGTATGGGAAGAGCTTCCAGGAATGACTCCCTGGACCACGATGGTAGAAGTGGCCCACAAAGGGAGCTGTGGCTGTCAATACTAGTAAGCTAGGGAATCCAGAAGCTCTAGGGCCAAGTTGCTCATGTGTTAGTAGGCAGGGGAGGGACAGTAAAGTACCCTCCAGATGGAGAAGGCACTTTGAGAAGGTAAAACGAGGCAAGCCACTCCATATCGTTTACACAGAGTTTTATTTGGGGTAACTTACTGATGGTGTGGGGCAGAGTGGGGATTGGGCAGACAGACCAGCCAGCCATTCTCCAGCTCCTTCTGGACCCTAACCCACAGGTTTTACAGAGCAAGGGGATCACTGTGGTGAGGTAAAATGTAGCTACCTGAGGTAGTACCATTCGTCCACCAGAGGATCTCTACTGGTCCTCTACAGTGGGCCGTCTGTAAACCAGCCATACCCACTAGTTACCCACAGTGGGTCTCCACTAGTTACCTACAGTGATGCCTTTTGTGTACCCCTTTAGGGAAGATAGAGCAAGCCTCCTCACATTCTGGTCAGGGCGTCTGTTAATCTCCAAGGGGCCTGGAACACATACCCCTGAGGGAGGTCGTGGTGTGGGCATCAACATAAAGGAGGGCCAAAGATGGAGTCAGTGGGTTGTCAGCACTGCTATATCCTGACCTCCACAGAGCTAAGAACCAGATCCTGAGACTTCTGCACTTGGACAGAAGAGCGCAACTCGTCTCTACTTGCATGCAAGCCGGCAGAAATGATGAAAAACAACAGAAGCATGGCCTCCCCCTCCTCCTGACTTTCAAATCTCAGGTGTGTTTCTATGATGGGCTTGGAACTCCGATGGTCAAGGACTCCAGAAAATATGTCATCTTTTACTTTTTATCTGAAGCATTTAGCAAGGCATATTACAAGGAGGTTGAAATGGAGCTGAGTGAGCGTATCTGTAATATTTGACATGAAAGGAGGGAAGGGGAACAACTTCATTTTCCCCAAGGCCCCTGAAAGTTCAGTCTCACACACCAAGGCCAGCCATGAGCATCTTGTATTTAAGAAGAAGCCATGCAGAGCATAAGGACTTCTGGTGGGGGAGGACTCAGAGTACGGAGTATAAATAAATCACTTCTGGCGACCTAGAGCTTACACTGTGTCCTTTGAAAAATAGGAGCGCACGCTCAGATTGGCAGGCCAACACAATATATAGTATATATTATATATGACAGCCTTTGAAAACAAATGCGTTAAGGAATTTATAATTTGCTTTTTAAAAAAATCTACCTTAGATGACATCAGTATGTAGAGGCTAGAGATAATGTCCAATTCACAACCTCTCTTTGTTCTGAGCCTACCAGGTACCAAGAAGTACTTTCATATTTCTTTTTCATTTAATCTTCATAACACATGAATTTGGAATTCTAGACGTATGAGACATATTACATATATAGAACGGTTATTGGACATCCCGGAGAGGGCAGGCTGGTGGTAGAAACAGCGCATGTAGGGGCAACTCATTTATCTTCACTGGAGAAGCGAGAATTGAAAGCAAGGTACAACTATGTAGAGAGGATGTCAGATTTCCAAAAGCACAAATGTGTAAGGAAATTTAAATGCACATCTGGGGCGCCTGGGTGGCTCAGTCGGTTAAGCGACTGCCTTCGGCTCAGGTCATGATCCCGGAGTCCCGGGATCGAGTCCCGCATCGGGCTCCCTGCTCAGCGGGGGGTCTGCTTCTCCCTCTGACCCTCTTCCCTCTCGTGCTCTCTGTCTCTCATTCTCTCTCACAAATAAATAAATAAAATCTTTAAAATAAATAAATAAATAAATAAATGCACATCTAACCTGCCTGCTCTTGGACTGCTGGAGTTAATTCTAACTTTAAGTTAATGGTGTTGCAAAAGAGTATTATGACCTTGGTGTTTCTGCCTGGTTGGGGTGTGCCTATGTGGTGGGGTGACAGGGAAGGATTCTGCTTCAAAAGATACCAAAGAGAAAGTTTTTTTCTTCCACTGAAGAAGCAGAAAACCACTAGCCCGTGGGCACAAGTCATAAAACACAGACTTTATTTATTTATTTGACAGAGAGAGAGAGAGAGAGAGAAAGCACAAGCAGGGCGAGCGGCAGGCAGAGGGAGAGGAAAATGGAGGCTCCCCACCAAGCAGAGAGCCCAACATGGGGCCCGATCCCAGGACACCAGGATCACGACTCCAGCCGAAGGCAGAAGCCCAACCAACCAAGCCACCCAGGCGCCCCCAAAGCTCTCCTATTAAGGCACATCTGCTATGACCAGCAGCCAAAGACTGAAGCCAAGCTTGGGTAGAATAACTATAGGAAAACATTTTTCAGAACCCTCCTGAGGAATGAACAAAATAGACAAAAAGCTTTGTCTTAACAGAGCTTACATTTTAACAATGAAGATAGATAATAAATACAGCATATGAAGTAGGGATACATGCTAAGGAAACAAAATAAAGTAGGGAAGAAGGGGATAAACTATCAAGAGGGAGTGGGTGAAACTTTAGATAAGGTATCCAGGAAAGCCTCACTGAACAAATGAGTTTTATTCAAAACCTGAAGAAGTGAGAAAGCAAACCATAAAGATGTGTAAGGAAGAACTTTCCAGATAGAGGAAACAGACAGAGCAAAGACTCTGCAGGGGGAGTCTGCCTGGTGATTTTAAGTAACAGAAAGGAGTCCAGTGTAGGTGGGAGTGGAAAAGGAGAGAGGGAGATTGAGAGAGAGAGGGAGAGAAAGAGAGAGAGAGAGAGAAAGCAGTGGGAGGTGAGCCCAGGAAGTAACAGGGGGCTGGATCATGCAGGGACTTGCCGATCACAGTAAGGACTTTGGTTTTACTGTGAGTGACAAGGGAGTCCTTGTGGGGTCTCAGTAAAGGGAAGTAAGGATCTGGCTAACATTTTGGCAGGATCACTCTGGCTGCCATATTGAAAAGAGGCTGTAGGCAGACTAGTCAGGAGGTTATTGCAATAATCCAGGCAAGAAATGACAATGATTTGGACCAGAGGGGGCAACAGTGAGAATTGTTTAAAAGTGGCCAAACTGTGGGGGCACCTGGGTGGCTCAGTCAGTTAATCAACCAATCCTTGATTTCAGCTCAGGTCCTGATCTCAGGGTTGTGGGATTGAGCCTTGTGTCAGGCTCTGTGCTCACCACAGAGTCTGCTTGTCCCTCTCCCTCTGCTCCTCTCCCCACTCACTCTCTCTCTCTCTCTCAAATAAATAAATAAAATCTTTTTTTTTTAAGTGGCCAAATTCTGGATCTATTTTTAGATAAAATCCATAGGATTTGTAGTATTTACAGTGTGAGACAAAGAGAAGTGATAAAGATGATCTGAAGAGTTCAGCCTGAACACCTATAATAACAGTTAACATTAACTGAGATAGGAGGGAAAAAAAAAAACCACTGCAGGATTTGGGAATGAAGATCAACAGCTCAAATTGCAAACTTCTAAGTGGAGAGGTCTCATAGCCGGCTGGATATATATAGGTCAGGAGTTTAGGGGAGACGTCTGAGCTGGAGATATAAATTTGGAAGTTATCAGCATATCTATGGTATTTGAAGTCACAAGACTGATGACTTCATCTGGAAAGTGGTTTAGATTGTGAAAAAGAGAAGAGGTTCAAGAACTGAGCCCCAGGGACTTCATCATTTAGAAGTAGGGACGATGAAGAGGAACCCGCAAACAAGACTGAAACAGAGCTACCAGAAATACAGGAAGAAAACGAGATGAGTGCGTGTCTTCAAAGCCAACTGAAGGAAGTTATTAAGGTATACAAGTCCATAGATGGGTTCAACAGCAATTTAGGCCCACATGAAGTTAAAATTAGCAAATTCAAAGGGAAAGATAGAAAGATGAAAAATAAAAAAGACTGATTACAAGAAATGGAGGATAAAATGAAGACATTCAACATGTATTTATTTAGTGAATGTACCAGAAGGAAAGAATAGAGAATGCAAAAAGGTGATATTTCAAGAAAATATCTAGGAATTTTCTATAATTAAATTTAGAGAGACATTAGTGTTGCAGGTTGAGTTCCAGGGGAGGTAGACTGAGACAGAGGTTGGTGAGCAGGAGGCTTACTTCTGGAATCAACACCAGTGGAAGGGATGAAAACAGGACCAGGCAGAGGGAGAAGGGGAGGGGAGCTGCATTGCCATCTCAATGAAGACTTCACTCACCTTCATGGGAAGGATGACCAACTGTCCTGGTTTGCCCGGGATCAAGGGATTTCCCAAGATGCAAAATTGAGGGTTTTCAGAGACACGAGTCCCTGGCAAACCTGGGATGAATTAATCATCCTACGATGGGAGCTGGGAAGCTAAGATGGACCTTTAGAACTGTCCCATGTGGAGACAAGAGGGCTGGCTCTTTAAACCCCTGCATCAACCAATCATTGGATGCAGGCTGCACTCAGGAAGGAGTGTGACTTTGTGGGCGAACCAGCCCTATTCAGCTGATGGCCATTCCCAGAGAGGGGCTGACATTGCCCCTTGTCTGCTGGAAGTACCTCCAGCTTCTAGCAGCTGGAGGATTAGGATTAGGTCCTTGAGCCCTGAAGAGGGATCCAGGTGGTACAGGACAGTGTCAAACACCCTGAGTCTTGGGGCACCTGGGTGGCTCAGTCGGTTGAGTGCCTGACTCTGTTTCGGCTCAGGTCATGATCTCATGGGTTGTGGGACTGAGCCCCACATCGGGCTCCCCGCTCAGCAGGTAGTCTGCTTGAAGATTCTCTCCCTCTGCCCCTCCTCCCACTCGCACTCTCTCTCTAAATAAATAAATAAATAGAATGAATAAAAAAAATAAATAAACATGAAAATATAAAAATCATTTTAAAACACCGTAAGTCTTTCTAATTGAAGTAGCAAACTGAGTCTTGAGCAGAATAAATAAACACAAATCCATACCTAGACACATCATCATGCCTGCAGAACAATATAGACAAAGAAGAGAGAAATCCAACCAAATTGGAAAGACAGATGGTCTACAAAAGCACAGTAATTACTGAGAGCTGCCTTCTCATCAGAAATAACAAATAGGAAAAGAAAATGAAACAGTATCTTCAATGTAGTGAGGGAAAGTCATTGTCAACCTAGAATTCTATATTCATCTAAATCATGTTTCTAGTCTGAGTTCAAAATAAAATAAAGACATTTTCAGACAAGGATAAAACCAAGAGAGTTCACTTCTCATGGACCCTCAGTGAAAAAATTCCTGAAGAACATTCTCCAGTAAGATGGTAGTTGAAGGAGTGGGATACAAGGAGCAGTGATGAATAAGAGACTCTTAACTCTAAAGAACAAACTGAAGGTTGCTGGGGGAGGTGGGTGGGGGATGGGCTACATGGGGGATGGGCCTTAAGGAGGGCACTTGTGATGAGCACTGGGTGTTACATGTAAGTGATGAATCACTAAATTCTAGTCCTGAAACCAAAAAAAAAAAAGGGATGGGGAAGGCATCATGATATTAAAATAATTATTTTTCTCTAAAAAAAAGAAGCAGTGGTTAACAAACAGGTAGATTGGTAATCTAAACCCCAATAAACACTGACTATTAAAAATTACTAATTTGTGTGGGGGAGGTTTAGAAACAAGATGGAAATACATTTTAGGCACCAGTCATATGGAATGTGGGGGAGGGGAAAAGGTATTAAATCATTATATGACCTTGCATTTTTTAGGAAGATAGCAATACCAATTAATTTTGTAATTTATTATGTCAAAATTACATATTAAAATGCTAAGTGTAACTCCTAAAAGAATAAAAAATAGAATACATAATTTCCAAGCCCATAAAAATAAAAAGGGGGACCATAAGAAAATATTAATACAATAAAAACAATTTAGAAAAAGAAAAGGCTTGAAAAAGGAAAAGCACAGAAAGAGGACAGAGACATAAATCCAAATAGATTACTAGTCCCAATAAATTTATTTATTTCTCTTTTTAATTTTTTTCCAACAAATTTAAACAACTAAATTCAGCTGTTAAAAGACAAAAATTCTCAGACCAGGAAATAAAATCCAACCATTATGTTCTTTTTAAAGAGATGAATCTGGGGTCACCTGGGTGGCTCAGTCGGTTAAGCGTCTGCCTTCGGCTCAGGTCATGATCCGGGGTTCTGGGATCGAGCCCCACATCGGGCTCCCTGCTCAGCAGGGGAGTCTGCTTCTCTCTCTCCCTCTGCCCCTGCTCATGCTCTCTCTCTCTCTCTCTCTCTCTCTCTCGATCACTCTCTCTCAAATAAATAAATACAAGTTGTAAAAAAATAAATAAATAAATAAAAAGACAAATCTGAGGCATGCCTGGGTGGCTCATTCAGTTAAACTTAGGCTCAGATCATGATCTCAGGGTCCTGGGATTGAGCGGAGCCCCGAGTTGAGTCAGGCTCCCTGCTCAGTGGGGAGTCTGCTTCTCCCTCCTTTCGCCCCTCCCCCTCCCTGTGCTCATGCTCTCTCTCTCTCTCTCTCTCTCTCTCAAATAAATAAATAAGATCTAAAATAAAAATAATAATAATAAAGAGACAAATCTGAGACATAATGATATAAGAACGTTCAAAGGAAATAGATGGCAGTTCCCAAAACAGGCAAATGCTGGAGGAAGGACAGCTGGTGTGGCAATAGCAAGAGCAGGCCAAAAGCATTATTAGAAATTAACTAGACTTCAGCTTGCCCCAAAGATGGAGTAAAGGACCCAGATTTACCCTCTCACCTGAAACAACTAAAGAAGTGGGCAGACTATTTGAAACAATGGTTTGTCACACTTTGGACATCAGACAGCACAGATCCCTGAGAGGGGAAACAAATTTGGGAAGCTGTATGATTATTCCCGTTTAGGGCCTGGAGAGATTCCAGGACATGGCACAGGCAGGGAGAACCCAGGCAAACCCATGGTCTCCCTGAGATGAAGAGAGAAGTCTGGGAGTCTGAGGCAGGGGGGCAATGCTGCTATGGTTTGCAGGCATAGCACTGGACAGGAGAGAATTGCACACAGAGAAAGACAGTTCCAAAGATCTGCACAGGTTCCCCCTCAAGTCTTCAGCTGAGTGCTCATCAGCATATGAATGAGAGGAAGCTACCAAAAACCAGAGGAGAAATGACCCAAAAGGAACAGAGGGAACAATCCAGGGAGATAACACAGGGCTAGGAATAGTTGGGTTCCCATCAGACAAAGTGGAAAACCTTGTAATTCATGGAGCATTGAAGTATCAGGATACTACCTCAGTAATGGGGAAAAATTAGCCCTAGACTAAAGACTACTGGAGTCCTACCAAACAAAGCTTAAAAATAAAAAATCCTGGGGTGCCTGGGTGGCACAGTCGGGTGAGCATTGACTCTTGGTTTCAGTTCAGATCACGATCTCCGGATCGTGAGATCGAGCCCCTCATCGGGCTCTGTGTGCTCAGTAGGGAGTCTGCTTGAGATTCTCTCTCTCCCTCTGCCTCTACCCCTCCCCCTGCATTCCATCCCTCTCGCTCTCAAATAAATAAATAAATCTTAAAAAAATTAAAATATCCTTAAAAGGATCAACTGTTTCCTAGTAATTTAACTGTGTCCCAGAACAAAGCTCAAGAACATTTACAGAAACACAAAACATCTAGCATCTAACAAGGTAAAATACACAATGTCCGGAAACAAATCAAAACCTAAGCCCAGCATGCAAAGAAGCAGGAAACTACAACCCATAATGAGGAGAAAAGTCAATTAATAGAAACACATCATCCAGAAACAGCACAGATGACAGAATTAAAGATAAGGACACTAAGTTAGTCTAACTATATTCCATAAGTTCAAGAAGGTGGAAGAAAGAGCATGGTAAGTAGAGACATGACAGATATAAAAAAGACCCCCCAAAAAGACCCAAATTGAACCTCTAGAGATAAAAACTACAATGTCTGGGACAGATTTCACTGGATGGTGTGAGCAGCAGATTGGCCACTGCTGGAGATAAAAGAGAGTTCATTAGAATGTTATAAAAATCCTGAATGACCATGCACCTAACAATGGAGTCTCGAAGTATATGAAACAAAAATTGGCAGATCTAAAGGAGGATTTGATGACTTCATGACCATGGTGAGAGATTTTAACATTGCTTTGTCAAATTCTGATAGATAGAAAGGCAGAGCTTTAAATTAAAACAATAACAAAATGGGGCGCCTGGGTGGCTCAGTCCATTAAGCGTCTGCCTTTGGCTCAGGTCATGATCCCGGGGTCCTGGGATTGAGCCCCATATTGGGCTCCCTGCTCAGAGGGAAGTCTGCTTCTCCCTCAACCTCTGCCATTACCCTTACTTGTACTCTCTCCCTCTGTCAAATAAATAAAATCTTTAAAAATAAATTAATTAAATAGTAACAAAGTATAAATTAAAAATATAAATTCAAAGTAAAAATAAACTGGCATTGTATGTCATGTATCTTCATGGATTGAGACATTTGTCATCTACTGTGAGCTCCCCAAGGGGCAGAATTCAGGATTGACCCCTCAGAGCCTCGCATGGGGCCTGACATATTTTAGTTTATCAATAAATAAAGATTTGGGGTGCCTGGGTGGCTCAGTTGTTAAGCATCTGCCTTCGGCTCAGGTCATGATCCCAGAGTCCTGGGATCGAGCCCCGCGTCGGGCTCCCTGCTCCGCGGGAAGCCTGCTTCTCCCTCTCCCACTCCCGCTGCTTCTGTTCCCTCTCTCACTGTGTCTCTCTGTCAAATAAATAAATAAAATCTTTAAAAATAAATAAATAAAGATTTATTATTTTATTATTTTATTATTTTAATTCTAAATAGCTAAAACATTTGTAAGGCCATAGAGCATATAAATGCATAATTAACAAGCTTGAATTAATGGATATATATAAAAGTGCACCTAACAACAAATGGAACATACATTTTTTTTTAAGATTTATTTATTTATTTTAGAGAGAGAGCAGGGAGGGGCAGAGGGAGAGAAAGAGAAACTTTAGCAGACTCTGCATTGAGCACGGAATCCAACCTGGGGCTCAATCACACCACCCTGAGATCACGACCTGAGCCCAAACCAGGAGTCTGACGCTCGAGTGACTTCACCACCCAGGCGCCCCTCATACATACTTTTTTCAAAACCTTGCGAAACATCTGTGAAACTCAACCATACAGTAACTATTAGACAATGAAAAATGAGCTATCATGCTGTTGCAGGAGAGTCAAACTGTAACTTGTTTTCTTGTTATGTAAATAATGAATTCAGATACTTTTGACGGTCCTTGGAAATACAGTTATGAACCCTGTTTTGCTTTCTGGGAAGTTGAGGAGGGGGCAATACTTCTCTCTCCCCTCTTCAAGCTGACAAGCTACTATCACTTCATAATCAAAACATAGCAGATCCTAAGAGGTGGTTTAAACTTCACAATCAGAGAATGTAAGAATTCAGATCAAGTCTCTGTATGGATCTTCACCTTACTGATAAGAGGAATATAATAATATTAACTGTAATATTATACTATATTAACTGTATAATAAACTGACATTCAGTTCTCATTTATATGTGGGTCCTATAAACTCCTCCATCAAAAAGCCCATTAAAGTGTCAGTATTGTTAGCTGTCTGGGCTGATTTCTCTTATCTGATGATAGGCAGGAGTCTGGTGCCCAAAATAGTCAAAACAAAATAGACATCAGTTCTCGTAGAATATTGCCTTTAAAAAAAAAACACCTTTGGGGAGCCTGGCTGGCTCAGTCAGTAGAGCGTGTGACTCTCTTTCTTTTTTTAAGATTTATTTATTTATTTGAGAAAGAAAGAGAGAAAAAGTGAGAGAGCACAAGCAGGGGGAGTGGCAGGCAGAGGGAGAGGGAGAAGCAGGCTCCCCGTTGAGCAGGGAGCCTAATGCGGGGCTCGATCTCAGGACCTTGGGGTCATGACCCCGAGCCAAAGGCAGATGCTTAACCGACTGAGCCACCCAGGTGCCCCAAGTGTGTGACTCTTGATCTCATGAGTTCAAGCCCCACATTGGGTGTAGAGATTACTTAAAAATAAAATCTTAATTTAAGAAAATTTTTTAAACACCTTTATTGAGCTATAATTCATACCATACAGTTCACCCCTTTGAAGTCTATAATTCAATGTTTGTAGTATATCCAGTTGGAAATCATCAAAGCAGTCAATTTTAGAATATTTTCATTACCCCCAAAACAAATTCTGTACCCATTAACAGTCGCTTTTCATTGTTCTCAGCCCTAGGCAACCCCTAATCTACTCTCTGCCTCTACAGATTTGCCTATTCTGGACATTTCATATAAATAGAATTGTACAATATGTGGTCTTTGTGACTGACTTCTTTCATTTAACATAATATTTTTTTAAAGTTTATTTTTGTTTAAAAAAATTTTTTTAACTAATCTTTACACCCAGTGTGGGGCTCGAACTCACAACCCCAAGATCAAGAGTCGCACACTCTACGTACTGTGCCAGCCAGGCGCCCCTAACATAACATTTTCAAGGTTCGTTCAAGTTGTAGCATGTGTCAGTACTTCATGTCTTTCTACTGCCAAATAATACTCCATTATTGGAGTATATATGTGGATAATACCGCATATGATTTATCCATTCATCACTTGATGGATATTTCGGTTGTTTCTGCTTTTCAACTATTATGATCAACTTTGCAATGAACAATCCTTTACAAGTTTTTGTGGGGACGTACATCTTCATTTTTCCTGGGTATGCGGTAATGGAATTGCTGGGTCACATGCGAACTCTATGAGGAGCTGCCAGAATTCTTTCCAACGCAGCTGCACCATTTTGCATTCCACCAACAGTGTATAAGGGTTTCGATTGCTCCACATACCTGTCAATACTTGCTATCATCTGTCTTTGATCATTGAAGCCATCATGATGGGTGTAAAGAGCTATCTCACTGTGGTCTGAATATTGCTTTACTGAGGCTTATTTCTGATCAGGTATTTTGTAAGACAAGTGAATGTTTTTAATTACTTTGCTACAAAATGCAGTTATTAACCTTGTTTATCCATAAAAATAATCAGATTTTATATATGAAAATGGAAGGTATTTGGTTATCTATTACTATGTGACAAACCACCACAACTCAGGGGCTTAAAATAACAACCATTTTATTAGCTCTCATGATTCTATAGGTTGACAATGCTCAGCTGGGTGATTCTTCTGCTCTGTGTGATATCGGCTGGTGCTACAGTCACCTGGGGGCTCAACAGCATGGGACCATCCAAGATAGCTCATCACCATGTCTGGCACCTTCTTGGAGATGACTGGCAGGCTGGACTCAGCAGGAATACTTGGGAGGCTGGGAGTCTTTCTCTCTCCACATAGTCTCAGGGCCTCTCTCTCTCTCTACCTGCCCTTTCTAGCAGGGTAGCTGGACTTCATACCTGTTAGCACAGAGCTCCCAAAAGTTCAGAGTGGAAACTTTGAGACCTTTCTATAGCTTAGGCCTAGAACTGGCTCAGCATCACTTCCACCATATTGTATTGATTGAAGGGAATCTTGGCCAGTCTAGACACCCAGGCATGAGTCCTATAAGGCACAGATCCTGGGGGGGCATCTTCGTAGTCTGGCTACTGCAAAAAGAAGAGCTCCCGTAATAATATCAACAAATGTTCTAATTTACTAACATTACTATTACGTGCTTTCAGTGTTTAAGGCACTTCTGGAATCTATCATTCAGGACCTTTTGGGAAGCAGGAAAGAACTAGGTTTTGCAAGATACTCTAAGAAAACATCCTCCCCCACCTTCCAGATTTCTTGTTTTCTCATGTGTAAGGGAGATCCAAAAAGGATCATTCTTACAAAAGAAGCTAGAGAAAAAAAGACCCCCATGGCAGCTAAGAAAAATTTTGCTGTATATGGAAACTTGATCATTCCCATTGTCAAAGCACATCTTCTTCTGATGCTTTTGGAAGATTGCCCTACCCACCATTCCACATGTTAGATTATTTCTGAATGTGCATGCTTGTATTTCCCAACACAGTCCACTTTCCCCCATGGGCTCCACTTTGAAAGGAAGTAGAGGCTCCATGCTGCAGAATTTTAGACCCCAGTCCTAGACTACACACCTGAAGATGTTCTGCATTTTACATCTGGAGACACCTTGCCAGCATCCAATCCAAAGGTAAATTGTGATTTACTATTTTAAAAGCACTCATTAAGTCCAACAATGTTGCTGACTCCTGATGAAGTAGGAAGCTCCCATCCCTAGAAGGGTTCATACAGAACTGGGTCACCTGTCACAGATGCTGTGAGGGTTTGGGGAAGTTGGAAAAACCCTAACAAATTCCAGATCTTATTATTTTAAACCTGTTCAAAGTAGACAAAGCATTGCCCACTGATGAAATGCTCCATTTCTGAAGTCAGACCGATCTGGATTTATAACCTGGATTCACCATTCACCAGCCGTATGACTCTTGGATGGGTCATTTAAGATCTGTCAGCCTGTTTCCTCATCTGTACAATGGGGATAATAATCCCCATTTTAAGGTATGGGTCCTACAGTTGATCCAGCAGCCATGCAGGTGCTCCAGCCTGGGACCAGGAGACTTCACTTCCAAGGTCACAGATTCCTCTGAGGATCTAACGAGAGCAGTGGGTCCTCCTTATTCCCCCAACCCGCGTTCATATGATGAAAATGTTGCTACAAGTTCATGGGATTCACAAGTTGCTACAAGTTCATGGGATTCACAGACCCCCAGTTGCCCTCCCATGGCCCTGGCTCTAGACTAAACACAACAGCAAGAAGCCCACAAAGAAAAGTCAGCGACTCCTCCTTATGAAAACTATAGCAGCTCCAAAGGCAAACATGCACTGTGTCTCTGAGAATCTCAGTCTATCTTTGAAGTCTGGAAGAGTAATCTTCTGAGACTGAGCTGGCTCTACACAAATCTTCCCATTTTGCGGTTTTAAGAACTATCTTGGGAGAAATAAAATTTAATAAGCAACACATGACCATCTTACCTTTAACAGTTTAGTCATCTTTCTATAATCCAAATAATTTTTTGAGAAGTTCTCTGAGGAAAACCTAATTTTAGTCTTTCCAGAATTTCCCCTGCATCTTCACTCTCTGTTCTCCCACATAGAGACTAGAAGTCACAGATAGATTGAGAAGCTGAACTCGGAAGCCAGGTCTGTCATTAAAAAGGAGGAAGGCAACTTAGCAAATTTTCGGGTTTCTCACTCAAGCCCTGGCCTGAGTATTATCTAGAGGCTTACCAACCTATGAGCATTTATTTGATGGTGTAAGGCTTGGAAATGCTGAGTGCCCACTGCATAAGGAGACCTGGTCCTATGGCAGATGGGGAGAAATATCAGGTAACCCATCTCAGGACTAGAGAGAGCTACTCTTCTAAGTCTGTCCTCTCCTAGGAGGGGACCAGTAGGGTCTCTGCATGGATGAAGAAACATTATGATATCTTCCGAGGATATTATTATTGTTAATGATTGACTTTTCTCAAGAAATAAATGTTACTGCATTTTACATCTGGAGACACCTCTTGTGTTTGACTAAAGAGTTTTTGTGTCCCTTACATGGCTGTACACATCTCCACTTGTGTTGTTTTAAGCTAGAGCTTAATTTTTAATAATTCATTAATGAAGCTTGTTTAACCTCACTTAATCTTCTTGCCTAATTCTCCTTTACATTAAGGGATTAAAGACAGAAAAGGCAGAGCCAAGTGATGACTCACTCCTCTTTCAGTTCTGATCCCCAAAGGGAGATAGATGAGAATATATGTCCCAGGAATGAATGAAACACACAAGTCCAAACTGAAAAATAAATCATCTGAGTCTCAGTCTATTTATTCTAACTTCCCCCTTTCTTCCATGGCACAAAAATTAGTCTTACAAGGTTTGCAAGCGCTATTCACTGCTGCACCTTCCACAGAACACTCTCTAATGAAGCTGACATTACTCACTCACTGCCACAAACTATTTGCTCTGAGCTGCTTCTCTAATAGTGGGGATGGGCCACACTGAGTCATCCACACTCTCCCCCCAGGCCGGTAAGAATCCAGGAGATTATTTACTTGACAGTTGGCCAGGATTAGCAATGCACGGACTGTGGCTGTGGAGTGGAATGGGGGGGTGGGGGGCGGGGACAGGTAGGCCGTGGACCTTGGGGCCCAGAGCTGTACTAGGCTTAGGAGGCTGGAAGGAGAGGCTGCGTCTCAGACTGGTTGGCTGGAGCCTCATGAGGTCAACCTACCCTACAGAACCCAGAAATGGTGCCCTGGTCACGTTGGCGGGGCTCCGGGTTGCCCTTACCTACTTCCTGTTTCTGCCCAAGCCGGTGAAGTGTATCCTGACGTGGTGAGGCTCGAAGGGTCCCTGCTCTGGGGCCACCTGTGTTTTGCTCCTTCTGCATTAAACTGGAAAGCTTCTCCTTTTCCACCACATTCTTATAAGCATCAGCCTCGTGTGTTGGGGGAGAATAAAGTAGGAGCTTCCTATACGCCAAGATTTAGGGGTGCCAGATAAAGCCCTGTTCCCTGAGGAGACCTGCCACCTGGCTTAACATTCCCACAGGACACCCTCCTTCCAGGTAAGGCATCGAAAGTGGCTGCTAAAAAGCAAATGAGGTTTGGGAGGTCTAACAGATAATCCTATTCTCTGTCATTAATGCCTGTCAAATTCATTGATAAGATTTGCCCTTTGGGACATTTGAACTCTGAAAATAGCACTCTGGACTGGTTACTTTTTACTGCACGCTGGAGCCCAAATTTTCAGATTTGGATTCCTGCATATTTTTGCCAGTGATGATTCCAGCCATCGCATTGAGATTTCATGTAGAAAGTGTGGAATCATGATGCTATCAAACACGAAACAGTCCACGCTTTACAGCCCACATTCCTCAGCTGTTTCAAAGGCTGTGTTCTTTGTGTTGTAAGAAGGCAAAAGCCAAACCAAGATGGGGTGTCGGGGGGAATGTTTATATACTCTGGCCTCCCAACGATCCAAACCAGGGAAGGAAAGTGAGAGATTATAAAGAATGCAGAGCAGCAGATTAGCAGTAAAGAAGTTTATGTCTCTACATAGTAGTCTCCCCTTCTCTGTGGGAGATACAGGCTTTCTGAATTCACTTTTGCCTGGGCCAGTGGTTGGCAACCTGCTCTGTGGAGTGCAGGTGTGTTCTGGTCTGTTCCCCCAGCCGTATGATAAGCCAAAGAGGATAGTCTCCATCCCAGCAGGGGTGGACGATGGCATTTTGGAGGGTAAGTTCAAAATAGGAGAGTATTACCAAGTCCATTTGACTTCATAACTAGACCACATTCTCCAAACCAGTTTTGTAATGAAGCCAGCATTTTATTTTATTTTTTTAAGATTTTATTTATTTATTTGAGAGAGAGAGAGAGAGAGAGCACAAGCAGGGAGGATGGGCAGAGGCAGAGGGAGAAGCAGACTCCCTGCTGAGCAGGGAGCCCGAAGCGGGGCTCGATCCCAGGACCCTGGGATCATGACCTGAGCCGAAGGCAGACGCTTAACCGACTGAGCCACCCAGGCGCCCCAAAGCCAGCATTTTAATCTCCAAAATTATTTCCTAAAAATAAAATTTTAACATATATAAATTTATATATAAAAATACAAAAGCATATATAAAATTTATAGCTAAAAATAATCCTAAAAATTCAAACAGAAGAAGAGACATACTCTTTTGTCGTCACCCTGCATCTAGAGGGACTCTAGCTTCCACCTACCAGTTTTCCGTAGCGCACCGCCAGCGCCTCAGGGCTTGAGGCGAGAGTTCACCAGGCTAGTTCTGACTCAGCCTTTACCGACAGCCTCACCCAGGCTGCGATTACTCATGTGTGTATGCGCACGGGCTGGGTCTGCCACTTCTCCACGCTCTCAAGAAAGAGTGTCCTCCACAGCCCCCAGAACAGTGCATATACGGAATCCTGATATCCACTAAACAAATGTTTCTGTGTTGGATACCAGGAAGGATACTGAGGTTACAAAGTAAAAGAAAAACCACGAATTCTTTGGATGATCTCACAAACAAGTCACATCGACGACTGGCATAGAGGTACATGCAAGGGGTTGTGGACACAGAGAGGAGGGGATTTTTAACTCTATCTAGGGAAGGAAGGGCTTCAAAGAGCATATATATATTTTTTGACTTCGAGTAATAGAATATCCACCTACAGTAGTCGAAAAAGTAAAGGTGTTTCTCTTCTCATACAACAAGAAGTGTGGAGACCAGGAAGTACAGGGTTGGTCTGGATGCCATTAAGAACCAGGTTCCCCAAAAACCCCCAAACCAAAAAACAAACAAACAAACAAAAACAGGTTCCTTTTGTCCTGGCCATGGGGAAAGAAGGCTTTATTTACTTTAAATCTTGCCCATTGTGGATTTAATATGAAAGCTCCATTCTTACATTCATATTTCTGAATTTCTCCAGCGACTAAAATACATTCCGTGGTTGTTATTATTTTATTTATTATTATTTTATTATTACTTTAGTGTATTTTATTATTTAATAATACACTCGGGCCAAATATGTTTCTTTTTTTTTTTAATGCTACATGCATGAAGAGCCTTTCAGTTCTGCAGCGGTGACTGAAGGCCCCGCTTGTTTCAAGTGTTGGTGAATGTACCTTGTAACAATCGTTTTGGAGTACCAGGATAATTTCTTTCCCACTCTAGTAAAAATGCCAAACTAGGTCAACATCAGTTGTCTTTTAAATAGTTTAGGGAGAAAAAGCAAGGTTGCAATTTATTAAAACTGCCTTTGTTTGATTACACAAGAGTAATACACATACATTTTATTTATTTATTTATTTTTTTAAATACACATACATTTTAGAAGCTGTAGGCAATAAAGGAGGCTGTATAAGCCAGAGGTGTGAAAAGGGACAAATGGGGCCCCCTGGAGTTGTGCAGTGCACATCCTATGAGACTGTATATGGCAACGTCTTTCTGAACACATAGCACATAAGTGAAACAATTCCCCATAATTCTACCTTCCAGCAACAATATTAATATTTTTCAAAGTTTCCTTCCAGTCTTTCTTCTAGGTACATTGTGTTTTTAAATGATATTACAGGGGTGCCTAGGTGGCTCAGTCGGTTAAATATCTGTCTTTGGCTCAGGTCACAATCTCAGGGTCCTGTGACAGGCTCCCAGCTCAGCAGGGAGCCTGCTTCTTCCTCTCCCTCTGCCTCTCCCCCTGCTTGTGCTCTCTCTCTCTCTCAAATAAATAAATAAAATCTAAAAAAATAAATGATATTACAAAGTACATCTGCTTTATAACCTCCTTCACTTAACAATTAATTATGAACTTTTAAGTAGTTAAATATTCTTAAAAACATCATTCTCAATTGTGCCATATTTTATTATTTCATTTAACAAACGCTTACATGGTTGACCCTTGAACAACATGGTGGTTAGGGGCACCAACTCCCCTGTGCAGTTGAAAATCCACGTATACATCGGGCTCCTTGCTCAGCAGGGAGCCTGCTTCTCCCTCTCTCTCCCTCTGCTTGTGTTCTCTCTGTCAAATAAATAAAATCTTTAAAAAAAGAAAAAGAAAAAAGGGACGGCTGGGTGGCTCAGTCGGTTAAGCGGCTGCCTTCAGCCCAGGTCATGATCCCAGGGTCCTGGGATCGAGCCCCACATCGGGCTCCCTGCTCAGCAGGGGAGCCTGCTTCTCCCTCTCTCTCCCTCTGCTTGTGCTCTGTCAAATAAATAAAATCTTAAAAAAAAAAAAAAAGAAAAGAAAAAAGAAAATCCACATATAACTTTTGACTCCCTAACGACCTACTGTTGACAGGAAGCCTTACTAATAACATAAACAATACATATTTTGTATGTTATATGTATTCTTACAATAAAGTAAGCTAGAGAAAAGAAAATGTTATTAAGAAACTCATACAGAAGAGAAAATACATTTACAGTACGGTATTTATCAAAACAAAAAAATCTGTGTGTAAGTGGACTCGTGCAGTTCAAACCCATGTTGTTCAAGGGTTAACCATACAATATTTTCTTAAATTTCTTTTTTGAGAGAGAGTGTGCAGTGGGAGAGGGGCAGAGAGACAGGGAGAGAATCTTAAGTAGACCCTGCGCTGAGCGTAGAGCCAGAAAGAGGGCTCGATCTCACAACCCTGAGATCATGATCCGAGCAGAAATCAAGAGTCAGACACTTAACCAGCTGAGCCAACCAGGCGCCCCTGTATAGTATTTTCTACATGCCAGTCACTATCCTAAACTCATTAAAATTATTAACTCATATAATCCTGCACAGATATCTTTGTTTGCCTTTCCAGACACCTCTACCTTCTTCCACCCTTCTCTGTGCCCCAGAAGGCCGACCTGCATAGATCAATAAGCTTTTGTACCCTCTTAACTTCCCTTGGGTTTGGCCAGTGACGAGTTGTGGTAGATTGGATTTCATTCCCAACTCCACTCCCTCTCTTCCTGTGTTCACATTTGCCATGTGAATGTGCCTTCTAGTAGAGTATATGGAAGAGAAATATTTCTACTCCACTGATCTTAGGCTCAGTCATGTGACATGCTTTGGCCAATGGAATGGCTGTAGACTTGGGGTAATCAGAGGCCTGAAATGGACTTGTCTGTCTGGTTTGGCCTCTTGACTGCTGGCCCCAAGATAAAAGGCCTTCAAAGCTGACCAGAACCCAACCAATCCAAAGCCTGAAGCAGAGCCACCCAGTCAACCTGGGAGTGAGAAAAACAAATGTTTGCTGTTGGTAGCCACATGTTTGTATATAGCACTGTTGTAGCAATGGCTGACTCATCACGGGTGTCTCAGAAGGACCCTAGACAGTGAGGTCAGTGTATGTATGAAGGCTCAGTGGGCTTTCATCAAAAAGCATAGCTCCTCCTAGATTGACCTCTTTCTCCCTCTCCCTCTCTCTCTCCCCCTCTTTTTCTCTCTCTCCAGGTTCCAATCCCTACCCAACTGCTTCCTATGACTTCCTACTTTACTAGCCCAGAGCACTGCACTATCCTTGCTGCTTGCCCAACACCTTGCCCCCACCTCTGTAAAAAGTCCCTTTGTTAGGGCACCTGGATGGCTTAGCTGGTTAAACATCTGCTTTCGGCTCGGGTCCTGATCCCAGCGTCCTGGGATCAAGTCCTGCATCAGGCTCCCCACTCTGTGCGGAGGCAGAGGCTCTGTGGGGAGCCTCTGCCTCTCCCTCTGCCTGCCGCTCCCCCAGCTCATGCTCTCTCTCTCTCTCTGTCAAATGAATAAATAAAATCTTTTTTTAAAAAAAGAGTCCCTTTGTTAAATTCTCATCAAATTACCCAATTTCAGTGTGTCATTGGTTTCCCCTGTGGACTCTGATAAACATCCTCATAACTATCCTATGAGGTAGGTACTGTTGCTATTCCCACTTTGCTAATGACACTGAAACTCACACCTTGTACAAGGTCATGCAGCAAGTAAGTGGCAGAGATTTGAATCCAGGCAGGCTGGATTCACACGGCCTGGATTCACACTGACTTCACTCTGTGACTGTAGGTCCACCTAATAGGCCCATCACAGTTTATTTACTGTCAGACATTTAGATTGTGTTTATATGTTTGCTCTCAGGTTTTTTGTTTGTTTTTTTTTTTTTTCTGTTGTACATACTGCTGTTGTGAGCAATCTCTGCATAAATATTTGCTCATTTTCAGGGTTAAGAGCATTTCTTTTTTAAGATTTATTTATTCATTTTATAGAGAGAGAGCATGCAGGGGGTAGGGGCAGAGGGAGAAGGAGTCTTTAGACTCCAAGCTGAGCGCAGAGTCGGACCAAGGCTCTATCTCAGGACCCTGAGATCACAACCTGAGCCAAAAACAAGAGTCAGAGGCTTAACTGACTGCCCCACCCAGGCGCCCCAGGGTTAAGAGCATTTTTTAAAGGCGAAATTGTTGAATTAAAAAACATGAACTTCTCTGTTTTCTAACTCTTTCTTTGTTTTTAAGATTATTTCTTTTTGACTATAAAAATGACTAGATTTGATGAGCACAATTCTAGCATTACAGAAGTGTATATTGTAGGACACGAACAACCCTGTAATTCCATGCCCCCAGAAAACCATTGGCCCAGGATTTGTTAGGTTCTCTTTAATAACAATTAATAGTAATTATTAATTTTTCTTATGGGAAAACCAACAAATATGTTCCGTGGAAATGCAAAAAGGAAAAAAATCGTTTGTAATGCACAATTCATGCTGTGTGTGTGTGTGTAAACAAACACAAGACCATATTGTGAATACAATCTAGTAACATGCATTTTTCACTTTGCAATACACATTGTCATGAATATTTATCATGTCATTGACTATTCTTCTACAGTATCAGCTGCGTAGTACCTTCGATAACTACCTTGTGTTCTACTGAATAATAAAATGCACCGTCATTGGTGCAACCAATTCCCTAGAAATAGACATTTAAGTTATTTCTCCCTTTTAAGTACAGTAAATACAATTCCCATGGACATAATTATAAAGAGATATCTGCACATACTTCTGATTATTCCTTTAAAAAATATTCTAGATAAGGAATTGCTGGATCAAAATGAATGCACGTTGATAAGGCTTTTGATTTATAATACAACTGGCCCTACAGAAAGGCTGCCAGTTTAGTCTCCCACCAACAAGGATATTATTGTTTAAAGTTTTGCCAGTATGATTAAGTTAAAGAAAAAAAAAAGGGAGGAGGAGGTCTTCTGGGTCGTTATTTACTCTCATTTGCTAACTAAGGAGATAGAACTTTTCCTAATTTTGTTGTCATTTGTACTTCTGTGGCAAATTATGTACTTTCCCATTTTTCTGTTAGCATGTTAATTCTTTTCTTAATGATTTGTAAGAATTCTCTTAAATTGTCATATATGCGACAAAGGTTTTTTCCGCATTGTCATTTCTATTGTACTTTTTTAAAACGGATTTTTCATGCAGTCAAATCTAATCTGTTTTTACGTTTATGGTGTCCTCCTTACGTGTTATATTTAGAAAGGTTTTCTTCATCCAAAAATCACGTAATCATTGATCCTTCTTCTAATTCTTCCGTAGCTTTATTTTTTTTATGTTAAAAGTTGTAAGCCATCTGAAGTTTATTTTGGTATTTTGGGAGAGATAGGAACCTAGTTTATGTTGTGTTCAAATGATCAGTCTATTCTCCCAACATCATTTACAAAGTAAACCATTCTTCCCCAATTGACCTGAACCACCTTTATCATATACCAAATTTTGGTATATTTCCTGGACTTTTTATTTTGTCTCATTGATTGAATAATTCTGTGCCAAAACCTCACTGCTTAAAGTACCAAAGTTTATTATCATTTTATTTTTAAATATTTTATTTATTTGTTTGTTTGTTTAAGAGAGAGAGTACCCAAGCAGGGGGAGGAGCAGAGAGGCAGGGAGAGGGAGGGGGAAAGAATCTCAAGCAGACTCCTCTCTGAGTGCGGAGTCCCATGTGGGGCTGGATCTCATGACCCTGAGATCATGACCTGAGCCGAAACCAAGAGTTGGGCACTTAACTGATTGAGCCACCCGGGGGCCCCTATTTTATTTTCTTTAAGGAGGCTCCATGCTGAGTGTGGACCCCAACCCGGGGCTCAAACTCATGACCCTGACATCAAGACCCAAGCTGAGATCAAGAGTCCAATGCTTAACCAACTGAGCCACCCAGGTGCCCCCAAAGTACCAAGGTTTAGTAACTTTTAATAACTAGTAGCTAGTAGCACAACCCCCTCCCCTTCATTCATAATTGTTCTTTTTCAAAAATTTCTCACACTTCTCTTCAGGGGGTATTCTAGCAAATGAACTTTAGAATCACTTTTGCCTCGTTCCAAAAATAAACAAAAAACCTTCCTGAAAATTTTTTTTTAAGATTTTATTTATTTATTTGACAGAGAGAGAGATAGCGAGAGAGGGAACACAAGCAGGGGGAGCGGGAGAGGGAGAAGCAGGCTTCCCACTGAGCAGGGAGCCCAATGCAGGGCTCATCCAAGGACCCTGGGATCATGACCTGAGCCAAAGGCAGACACTTAACGACTGAGCCACCCAGGTGCCCCTGAAATTTTTTAAAGATTTACTTATTTATTTTGAGAGAGAGTGGTGGGAGGGACAGAGAGAGAGAGGGAGAGAGAGAATCTCCAGCAGACTCCCCACTGAGTGTGGAGCCCAATGTGGGTCTCAATCTCATGCCCTGAGATCATGATCTTAACCCAAACCGAGAGTAGGGTGCTCAATCGACTGAGCCATCAGGCACCTCCTGAAATTTTAAAACTGCACTCAACATATTAAATAATTTTGAAGAACCTACCTTTGCAATATTGAATTGTTCCATTTAGAAAGACAATATTCCATGTTCCACTCGTGCAGACCCTTTGGGTATCAAAGTACAATTTGTGTTTTCTTCACAAAAATCTTGTGCAATTATTTTAAATACTGGAAGATATGGGAAGTTGAAGCTCTATGGTGGATATTTTCAAATTCCAGAGAGCCCTGATGAGGAACCAAAAGACTTAAAAGAGACTGGCTCAGTCAGTAGAGTATGTGACTCTTGATCTCGGAGTCATAAATTCAAGCCCCACGTTGGGTGTAGGGATTATTAAAAAAGTAAAATCTTGGGGCACCTGGGTGGCTCAGTCATTAAGTGTCTGCCTTCGGCTCAGGTCATGATCCCAGTATCCTGGGATCGAGCCCCACATCAGGCTCCCTGCTCAGCTCAGGAACCTGCTTCTCCCTCTCCAGCTCCCCCCTGCTTGTGTTCCCTCTCTCAGTCTGTCTCTGTCAAATAAATAAATAAATAATCTTAAAAAAAAAAAAAGTAAAATCTTGGGGCACCTGCCTGGCTCAGTTGGTAGAACATGCGACTCTTGATCTCAAGGTTGTGAGTTCAAGCCCCACGTTGGGTGTGGAGCCTACTTAAATAAAATAAAATAAAATAATAAAATAAAATCTTTAAAAAAATCCCTAAAAGCTAGGTTTTATTTTATTATTTTTTTAAGATTTTATTTATTTATTTGAGAGAGAGAGCCCGAGTGGGTAGGGTCAGAGGGAGAAGCAGACTCCCCGCCGAGCAGGGAGCCCGATGCAGGACTCGATCCCGGAATTCCAGGATTATGACCCGAGCCAAAGGCAGTCGCTTAACCAACTGAGCCACCCAGGCACGCCCTAAAAGCTCGGTTTTAGCTATTCACTTAATACCTAGAAAAATTCACAAAGCTTTCCTCACCCTCAGTTTCCTCAACTGGACTAATAACCCTTGCCTTTGCCTACTTTTTTGGTCTGAGGCTCAGCAAGACCCCTGCTGTAGAGAGAGCCATGTTAATACAAGGGTTATTATTTTGCCAATATATGGCTACCAGTGGGAACAGAGGGATTTTACCATATAAAACAATCCAACCGATCAAGAAATAATTACGCAGTAAAGTGCCCAACTATTTTGCCAGAACTAAGTGTTTTGTTTTGTTTTGTTTTGTTTTTTTCTGAACGTGTTACCTTCTGTGCTAACACCAGGAAAAGTCCCAGCAGACCAGAATGCATTGGTCGTCCTAGCTGGTAGGCATCCCCTCCAAACTCTAATAATTCCGCTATAATTCCGGAGACAGAACAGGCCCGTGCTCACAAGGTGTTTCCAGTCTAGTAGTAGTGGAGATCTAGTGTCTGCCTATGACATGATGAGGGAATGTGTACATACTAAGCTGTTCCGTGATGACTGGTAGAGCAATAGGGCTCCCAAAGGGGGATGCCTGGTTTGGACTGGAGACTGCAATGGAAGTGCCTGAACTAGACCTGAGAACCAGAGCGTATGTGTGGATGGGATTCCAGATGGGGAGGGAACAGAAGGTAAGAATCAGAGTGCTATTGCATTGAAGATATGATTGAGCATTCTGCCCCCGACCTGACACAAGGGGGCTACTCAATGAACGCAAGTTCAATCGCATTTGAGGGACCTGGTAGACACGAACTGGAATACGCATGGAGCATCTGTTTAGGGTTGCACACCCTGAAGCTCGCAACAGGGAACAACTGGAAATGCACAGCACCACCTAAGAGGCTCTCTTACAAAACGCTAAGTAAAATAACGGGAAATTTATACAACCAGTATGTTTCTCTTTTTCCTTTGGCATACAGAGTTTTAACGCTAAATTTAGTGCCCAGGACAACTTCAAGAACTAGTTCCCATTTACTCCCTCCACTTCGTTCAGTCAGGCATTGTTCTTTCATATCCCGAAATATCACAGTTTGCATTGCTTGGGGAGGGGGGCACCCGGCTGGCTCAGTCGGTGGAGCACATAGCTCTTGACCTAAGGGTTGTTAGTTTGAGCCCCTTGTTGGGTGTAGAGATTGCATTTAAAAAAATCTTTTATTTTATTTTTTTAAAAGATTTTATTTATTTATTTGACAGAGAGAGACACAGCGAGAGAGGGAACACAAGCAGGGGGAGTGGGAGAGGGAGAAGCAGGCTTCCCGCCGAGCAGGGAGCCCGATGCGGGGCTCGATCCCAGGACCCTGGGACCATGACCTGAGCCGAAGGCAGACGCTTAACGACTGAGCCACCCAGGCGCCCCAATTTATTTATTTTTTTAAAAAATATTTATTTATTTATTTGACAGAGAGAGACACAGCGAGAGAGGGAACACAAGCAGGGGGAGAGGGAGAGGGAGAAGCAGGCCTCCCGCCGAGCAGGGAGCCCGAGGCGGGGCTCGATCCCAGGACCCTGAGCCGAAGGCAGACGCTCAACGACTGAGCCACCCAGGCGCCCCTAAAAAAATCTTTTAAAAAAACTTACGACCTGAAAAACATGTTATGAAAAAATTAGAATATAAAGAAAAAGGTGAAGATGAAAGTCAGAATTTCTGATATTCCCTCTAAGTATAGACACTGTTAATGTTTTAGTGTACCCTCCCTCCCCCTACGCCCCCATCAACTTATTCTTTCTGGATATTGAACCGAGTATGTTTTCTTTTTTTTTTTTAAGATTTTATTTATTTGAGAGAGAGCATGAGCAGGGGGAAGGGGCAGCGGGGGAGGGAGAGGCAGACTCCCTGCTGAGCAGGGAGATGTGGGGCTCAATCCCAGGACCCTGAGATCATGACCTGAGCCGAAGGCAGCTGCTTAACTGACTGAACCCTTCCAGGTGCCCTGGAATAGTTTTCTAACTTGCTTTTTTAACTTAATACTTCATGAAGATTTTTCCATTTCAATAAATTGCTTCTATATCAGCACTTTTAGCTGTTACATATCATTTCACTTCATGGTGATACACTAATTTATTTAACTAGTCTCCCACAACAATAGGACCATTGAGATTTTTCTCGGTCTCGTTTTGTTCTGCATTATGCAGTTGTCTGGTCATTTGAATAAAGTCCTAGAACTAACATCACTGGGCAAAATCTAAATGTATTTTATATAATATCACTTACAGGTGAAGAAGCCAATTCTTGGGACAGATTGCCCAGGTTCAAATCCCCTATTTTCCAGCTCTGTGGCCATGAGTCTCTTCTTTAATCCTTCCAACCCTTGTTTTTCATCTGAAATTAAGATCGTAATTGTACCCACTGCATAGGGCTGTTGTGAGGATTTAAATGAGATGATATATGTGAAGCTCTCAGCACAGTGTCTGACACAGAGTGGACACTAAATATGTTCTATAATTATTTTGCAAAAGTGACCTCCAGAAAGATAGTATCTGGAGATAACCAATTTGCACCGATAACAAAGGTCAATGGCCTTTGAGGGAGCTGATAGGATTTAATTCAAATAAAAGTTAAAAAGTAGCAATACATGCTGGTCCTTTGCCCACCAGGATGACACTGAGCAATGTCCCCAAGAACGTCAGCCTATCCTTCCACGAGTGTTTTAATCCAGTCCCCCTAGTGGCCAAAGGACTGAATTTTCAACATAACTAAACTAACCGAGTTCTTTTAAGGTTAATTCACAAAAGGGAAATAAAACAACTTCATTTTTTTTAAAGATTTTATTTATTTATTTGAGAGAGAGAGAGAGCACGAGCTTAAGCAGGGGAAGCAGCAGAGGGAGAGGGAGAAGCAGACTCCCTGTTGAGCAGGGAGCCTGATGCGGGGCTCCATCTCAGGACCCCGGGATCATGACCTGAGCTGAAGGCAGCTGTTTAACCAACTGAGCCACCCAGGCGCCCCGATTTTTTTAAATAGAAAATTTGTAATGGCTCAAGTAACACCCCTCAAGATCATCTCAGGTCTCTGCCTTCTGAAAGTTGCTAGCCTACTTTTCCCAGAGAGCTGTGGTTTGTCCCTGGTGAAGAAGAATAAATCTGGCTAAAGCAGAGGTTCTCAATCTTGGCTGAGCCTCAGTATCCTGAAAAATAGAGATTCTCCAGAGATTCTGATTTAATCAGACAGTAGTGTGGCTGAGTATCAGAATTTTAAAAAGCTCTCCAGGAAATTCTAATGTTCACCTGAGGCTAAAGACAGTTGGCAAGAATGCCCTCAAATTCATCTTAATCTCTTTTCCATCCATTTTTCAACTGGACGGACTCCGGAGGATTTGCTTCCTCTCTCACCAATTTCCTCTGCTCTTAGGAGGGTTCCAAAGAGAATAAACAATAAGTGTGAATAATCCTCCTGGGTCTAACTTCCCATTGCCTCTACCTGGCTAGAAATAAAGTGTGAGCCACATAAGTAATTTAAAATTTTGTGGCTAGCCACACTTATCCAGAGAAAAAGAAACAGGTAAAATAATTTCAATAATATGTTTTATTTAACCCAAACATACCTAAACCAATATCATTTCAATGTATAATTAACATGTAATATTATTAATGAGCTCTTTTACTTTTTTTTATACTAGGTTTTATTTTGTTGTTGTTGTTGTTTTTTAAGATTTTATTTATTTATTTGACAGAGAGAGAGTGAGAGCACGAGCGGGAGTGGGGAGGCAGAGGGAGAGGGAGAAGCAGGCTCCCCACTGAGCAGGGAGCCTGATGTGGGGCTTGATCCCAGGACCCTGGGATCATGACCTGAGCTGAAGGCAGATGCTTAACCGACTGAGCCACCCAGGCGCCCCTCATACTAGGTCTTTGAAATCTGGTGATATTTTACCCTCAAAGTACATATCCATTCAGACGGGCCATTTAAAGCGTTCAAGAGCCATATGTGGCTAGTCGCTGCCATATTGGACAGCACAGGGCTAGGGATTAAATGCAAATGAAGTCACTCGCTAGGGCTCAGCCTCCCTTAAAATGGGGATATTTGTAGTGCTGCTCCTTAACACTGTCACAAGGATCAATGAAATGCCTATTACAGTGCTGGGTGGTTAGTGAGCTCTCAGCAATGTGTAGTTTCTCTTGTGCTAAGGGGAAGAGATGCGCTGGGTTGGGTGGTAGATGGACAGACTCCTCTTATCTCTTTAAAACAGGGTTCTTTCAGTATGCTTAACCCATCTTCCCTTTTGCTAACCACAAAAAGCTCATGGTTTCCTTTGTGATTATTATTTATTTCAAAATACAATTTAAAAAACTCAATATCGTGACTAAAAATAAAGGAAATAGCCCAAAGACTGCTTTGTCGTCACTCTCCCTCTTCCAAACCTGGAAGCATGTGCCCTCCCTCCCTGTCTACTGTGAATCCTGCTCTAAACCATCTTTCTCATTTCAAGGCTGCTGCCTAAACTTCAGATGAGCCTTACATTCCTGTAAGGTTTTAAGTTTAAAATAATTTCTTTATCATTACAAAAATAACGTATGTTCCCTAAACAAAAATCAGAAAATACAGAAAAGCAGAAGGCACAATATTGGAACCACTGGATCTGCACCATCCACAGGATACGTACACTAACACCCGGGGTAGATCCTTGAAGCAGCTGTTTCCAAGCCTGGAACAGGATCCTGTTCAACAGGATCACCTGGGCATTCTAAGCTATATGATGCCTAACACCACCCCGGAGAGACTGTGATTTAATTGGACTGGGTGCCACTTGGGCACCAGAATTTTTTTAATGCACCTGGCTGGCTCAGTTGGTGGAGCATGCCACGCTTGATCTCAGGGTTGTAAGTTCGAGTCCCACATTGGGTATAGAGATTAGTCAAAAAATCAAATCTTAAAAAAATAAAAAGTAAATAGATGCTTCCCCAGGTGAGTTCTAATGAACACCCAAGGTAAGGACCAGTGTCCTGGAGCAGTGAGTCTCAGACTTTAATTTGCACTCCAATTGTGGCAATCTCGTCAAAATGCAGATTCTGATTGAATAGGTCTGGAGTGGGGCCCCAGAGTCTTTTTTTTTTTTTAAGATTTTATTTATTTATTTGAGAGAGTGAGTGAGAGAGAGAGAGCACCAGAAGGGGCAGAGGGAGAGGGAGAAGCAGACTCCCCCGCTGAGCAGGGAGCCACACGTGGGGCTCGATCCCAGGACCCCTGGGATCATGACCTGAGCCGAAGGCAGACGCTTAACGACCGAGCCACCCAGGCACCCCTCCACAAACAATTCTTATATACTATCCCTCTCTCTTCTTCCCAGACCTTGAGAACCACTGATTTAACAATTTCCTATTTTAAGGGCACTAAATTTCCAACCGTTTTTCAGGGAAACATAGCAAAAAAAAAAAAAAAAAACTGGAAAAATAAAGGTAGATCACATCGATCTCATGAAGTGTTATTACTGTCTCCCTTTTATAAATAAGTAAAATGTTCATGTGTAAAAATTTGCCCATGAGATTCTGCTATTCACTTGGTTTGAGAATCATCAAAATCCTGATTTAACCCTTTCGTTCTTGTGGGAAGGACAACAGTGTTTCCTAGATAAAGCCAAGCTCAGAGTGCTGGGCACACCCAAAGCCCTGCCAGATCCCTGTGTTGAGGAGCAAGACCCCAGACAAAGCCACATGTCTCTATGGCCACAGGCCAAAGGACCAAGGAAACCAGAGCAAGGTCAGCCAGTGAGTAGCCAAGCCAGCCGCCTACAAGGAGCTCTGCTATCAAACCCTTTGCTCATCAGACAGGAGGCAATACCATGAGACATAGAGGCTGTAGAGGCCCAGAACTCTCGAAAAGCAGAAGCTGGGAGAGAGCAGAAGCCATGAGACAGATGGGACGCCTGGGTGGCTCAGTCGGTGGCTCAGTCGGTTGAGGGTCTGCCTTCGGCTCAGGTCATGATGCCAGGGTCCTGGGATCGAGTCCTGCATCGGGCTCCTTGCTCAGCTGGGAGTCTGCTTCTCCTGCTGCCTGCTGGTTCCCCTGCTTGGTCCCCCTGTTTGTGTGCACTCTCTCGTTCTCTCTCTCTCTCTGACAAATAAATAAATAAAATCTTAAAAAAAAAAAAAAGAAGAAGAAGAAGCCATGAGGCAGAAAAAAGAAGAGTGAGAGGTGGGCTGACAACAACATAAGTGTGAGAAGCAGAAGCAGAAGGGGGCTGTGTCATGCTGAGAAGTGGGCACTCTCCTGCCAAGGTGGGAACAGGTCACTGTCCTTCGGGCTCTGGGTCCTGGACCCCCTCCCGCTCCCTGAGCTGTGTTCCAATGAAGCCCAGCTGGGAAGCCACTCTAGGTGCCTCTGGGGCCCTGATCCCCACAATTACTATGGGGACTCTTCACAGTAATTGTGTACCCTCCTGCCCAATAAGGGAAGGGAATTATTTAAGGTAAACCAAAAGAGACTTCATTACAAGCAAAAGAGTCCAACACATGCTCCTCATAATTTGATTCATTTCTTACATTTTGCGACTAAAAACTGTAAAATCTGATTTTAATGGGAAGAAAAGTGAAAACAGGGTGACTGAATGAGGTTGAGACTGGGGATCCCTAGGGAAGCAAGAGAGAAGGAAGACATTGCAGAGAGGGTAGAAAAGAGGAAGATGGAAACAGACCTTTCCATCAGCAGCCAGTCTAGACTATTCCTGGAAGGTTCAACGACCCAGTCAGAAAGAGGACCCAACCGGTGGCCAGAGTCAGAGGGAAGGGAAACTGAGCTGCACAGTGTTGTCCAGAAGGTGCTCAGGGGGCGGTGTGATGACCAGAGCAGGCCAGATGGTCCAGGAAGCAGGTGACCCCCCTGAAGTGGCCTTTGCTCTGTTGATGACCCATCAGAAGTAGCAATGAGATTTGCCCACCTGGAATCCAATCTTTCCATCTGGAACAAGAATAAAGATCCTGGTGCACTTTCAGAGGACAGAACTTAGGCATCCAAAAAGTCCCCACCATTTCCCCTAAGACAAAAGATGTGCAAGCAAGAACTGGAGAGTCAGGGATCAGCAACTTCCTGTGACCAGTGGGCTGACTGGCTGATACAAGTCCTCAGGTACCATCTAACTCCCAGAGAAGCCTGGATTATACATGTATCTCTCCCAAAGCTCCTATTTAGTGACATAAGAAAACAATAATAGCAATAGCGAATATGTGGTAAGTCCTTAATGTGGGCCAGACACCAGGTCATAAGCCTCAAACCCATTATCTCATTTGATTTTTACATCAGCCTTATGAAGTGGGCACTAAGACTCTCCCCATGTTACAGATAAGCTGATGCTCAGAGAGGCTCATTAGTTTGACCAATGTCATAAAGCTAATTAGAGCAGAAATGGGATTCCCACTATATCTGTCTGAATCCAAAGCCTGAGCTCTTGGTCACTTGAGCCATACTGACTCTCTAATCAATTACAATATTAAAAGGGAGTATAGCGATGATCTAAATTCAAAGCTCCATTTAAAATATGAAAACATAGGGGCGCCTGGGTGGCTCAGTCAGTTGGGGGTCTGTCTTCGGCTCAGGTCATGATCCCGGCATCCTGGGATCGAGCCCCCGCATCAGGCTCCAGCCCCGTGTCGGGTTCCATGCTCAGCGGAGAGCCTGCTTCTCCCTCTCCCTCTGCTTGCCTGTCTGCCTACTTGTGATCTCTCTCTCTGTCAAACAAATAAATAAAATCTTTAAAAAATATAGAAAACATGTTCAAAACCTCCTCATTTCACAGAGTTGTGGACTTGGAAAATTCCAAGAGAAACCCAGGTACCCCGTCTGGCAACCGATGGTGAAGTCAAGCACCTAGAAGCCTCGACTTTCACTTGCAAACATGGCCAGACGTTTCTCATTTATAATGTACTGAACACTTTCCAGAACCTTCCATCTGAGTGTTTCTCCTGGTGGTAGAAAACTCTGAAAAGCCATTAGGTCTTGAATCAGACAGGCAAATCAAGCTGGTACGGTGAATAAACACCATCTTTCATCAGAGAAAGGGATCAGCAAGTCCCTAAACCAACACAGGGCTTTACTGTTTATCAGCAAGTGGCAACTCCAGACCTTGTTCCAACGGTGCAGAGAGGGCCTCACATATTTCCTCTGGGGAAGTGTCTACAAAGGTGACTGGGGAGACCACGGGATTGTGGGGCCAAGTCTGAGGACTGTGGAGAAAGGAGTGGTAGAAATTCCTTTTACTTTGTCCTATTTTATCAGGCCTGCCGAAGAGAAACATGGTCTGTTGAACTAAATTCTTATCCAAACAATACAATTAACTTCCTCCTCCTCCTTTTCCTTTTCCTTCTCCTCCTTTTCCGGCTCCCTGAAGCTTCCAGAGAGCAAATTTTACATCTTTCATTCAGTATTACTTCTGTGCCTGCTGAGACTACAGCTTACAGTGTGCGTCCGCTTAGAGATAGGTCTCACCTTACCAACTGTGATTTGATTTGAAGGATGGTGAAGGGCCAATCTGTCCAAGTGCTGGACACTATTATTTTTCAAATTTACTTGCCAGATGGTTCCAATGCTGTTAGACTATTCAAAAGCCTAAGAGAGAAAGCAAGCTTTCAGACTCTTATTATATTGATTCCAAAACCTGAAAAATATGGCATCCAAAAGAAAACTACAAATTTCACTCATAAATAGCGATTTAAAAAATCTGGAAGATGTGACATTAATTTCTGATAAAAATCTCTTAATTAAAAAGAGGGATATTTCCTTAACATAAGAAACATATGCAGTCACACTGAAGCCAGCATCATGCTTAATTATGAAATACTAAAAGGACACCCAGTAAACCTAAGGAAAGACAAAGATGCCCTCACTGTCACTACTATACATTTCATGTTGTAGTGGATGTATAAGCCAATGCAATTATAGAAGGGAAAGAAATAAGAAGTATAAAAATTAGTAAGGGAAAGACAACTTTCATCATTTGCAGATGTTATGAGGGTACACTTTGAAAACTTAAGGGTAAGAAAATGCACTACAGTGTCTAACTGCAAAATAAATATACCAAAATGGACAGTTTTCCTATCAGTAAATGACTCAGACCCGAGAAAATAGAATTCTAAGGTGGCAGTGGGAAAGATGAGAATCAAACCAATCTGCACTGCAGAATCCCCCACAGGCTCAGGAATTGGTAGGACCAGTTCCCTTCAGAAGTGAAGGAAGAATTAAAGGAAAGAGAACTGATTGAAACACTGTTTGAGAGGCAGTTGAGTCCTAAATACCCTCCCAACTGCCTGCCTCACCACAGCAGAAGACTGGAGGTTTATACTCTGGAAAGGGAACACCGGGGAGGTCTCTGGCTTGGAGAACATTAGGCACACTTGAGGGCAGGGGTACCAGACAGAACACAGGACTAGGTGTTAAATATTGGTTGCTGAAACTTCTGCCCTCTTCCACCTCTGCTCCTAGAAGATCTCAGCCTGGCTTTCTCCATTCCAGAAGGAGGTTGGAAAAGACTTACCTGGGGAATCCAAACAGCTCACAAGGAAAGACATAAAGCTATAGACAAGGGTCACCCCCCTCCATGAAACCATCCAGCCAGAACATGCTACAAATCCTTCCCTACACCTGCAAAGGTTCCAATCAGCTTAAATAGGAGCAGATGACCAAAGATCGCCAGGCATCTGAGGAAAGCTTCTAACATGCAGCATGGAAACCAAATGTACAAACAGAAAAAGAAAGTCGGAGGAAATGGATTATGCAATTATGCAGGGAGAAGAACACGAAAACAAAGACAATAAAAACCATTATTAATATCCTTAGAAACATAAGAAGCTATTGTGAAATTGCATTCACAAAATAAGAATAAAATTCTCTAAAAAAAAAACCAGAAAAAAAAAGAGTGAGAGAGAGTTTTTGGAATTTTTTTAAAGATTTTAATTATTTGAGAGAGAGAGAGCATGCGTCCGCGAGCAAGCAGGCAGGCGGTGGAAGGCGGAGCGGGGCGGGGCGGGGCGGGGCGGGCGGCGGGCGCGGACAGAGGGACAAGCAGACTTTTCACTGAGTAGGGAGCCCCACGCAGGGCTTGATCCCAGGACCCCGATCCCAGAGATCATGACCTGAGCCAAAGGCAGATGCTTAACCAACTGAGCCACACAGGAACTCCAGAGCTTTTGTAATTTAAAGACATGATATCAGAGATTTGTTTTTAATCTACAGAAATTTTGGAAGTCGGTGTGGAGAAAATCTTCCAAAGTATAAAGCTCAAAGACAAAAAGAGAAGGCAAATAGGAGAGAAGATATAAGAAAGTTAGAAGCCTGGTCTTAGAGGTCCAATACCTGAACCACAGGAGTTCCAGAAAGAATAAACAGTGAACATAAAAGGGAGGGAATTATTAAAGAAATAATTTGAGAAAATTTCCCAGAACTGGAGAGCATGAGTTTCTAAATTAAAAGTGTTCAACACAAAGAATTAAAATAGACCTTTACTCACATATATCATTGTAAAATTTCAGAGCAATGAAGATAAACAAACAAACAAAAAATCCTCCAAATTTCTAGTGAGGAAAACAAAAGACCCATATTAAAAAAGATCAGGGAGGGCCTGGGTGGCTCAGTTGGTTAAGCGACTGCCTTGGGCTCAGGTCATGATCCTGGAGTCCCGGGATCGAGTCCCGCATTGGGCTCCCTGCTCAGCTGGGGGTCTGCTTCTCCCTCTGACCTTCCTCCCTCTCGTGCTCTCTGTCTCTCATTCTCTCTGTCTCAAATAAATAAATAAAATCTTTAAAAAAAAAAAAAGATCAGGGAATAAAGATGGTTTCTGACTTCCACCACAGGAAGCTAGAAAGCAACAGAACAATGTTTTCAAAATTGCAGAGTGGCTTTCGACTTAGAGATCCATGCTCGTAATACCATTACTCAAGTATGGGAGTCAAAGGGAGACATTTTTAGATGTGAAAAAATGTACCTCCAAAGCACCCTTCCTTATAAAGCTACTGACGGATATGCTTCACCAAAACATGATAGTAAATGAAAAAAAAAAAAAAAGGAAGATCTAACATCCAAAAACTGGAGCTTTATCACAGGAGATAGGCTGAGGGGATCCCTGGGACAAATGACAAAGGGAGGCAAATATGCACCAGGCATAGATCAAGTCCAGATGTTTTTCAGGAAGATAAAATTGATAAACCTTGAGAAGAGATTTGTAAACTAGCAAAGAATTCGAAGTGGAATCAATCAAAAAGACATTAAGAAAAACAACTAGGCAAATGGGGGGAAAGAAACAATTATTAACTCGGAAACGGAAAATGAATACTGAATACTAAAACACATTATAAATCTACCTATTGGAAACAATCTGGTGCCGGTTCAGGAATACAAAAACAATTGTAACAGATTAAAGGGTTTAGGAAAATTCCCATGTACAAATGAGAATTTAAAATGTAATTAGGGTAGCAATCCCAATCAGTGGGGAGAAAAATAGTTTCTCAATAAATCATGTTGGCTAGCCATTTAGGAAAAAAAAAAAAAGGTAGATGTCTTTCTTACTCTCTATTCCCAAGTAAATCCTAGATGGATTTAAATAGAAGAAACAAAGTCATAAAAGGTACTAGAAGAAAACATGGGTGAATAGTTTATAAACTTATTGTGAAAAAGAACATTTAAATAAAATACAGAATCTAGGGATGCCTGGGTGGTTTAGTCGGTTAGGTGTCCGACTCTTGGTTTCAGCTCAGGTCAAGATTTCAGGGTTATGAGATCAAGCCCCACGACGGGCTCTGAACTCAACAAGGAGTCTGCTTCTCTCCTTCTCCCTCTCCCTCTGCCCCTCCCCTCTCATGCTCGTGCATGTGTGCTCTCTCTCTTTCTCTGTCAAATCAATCAATCAATCAATTTTTTTTAAAAAATACAAAATCTGGGGCACCTGGGTGGTTCACTTGGTTAAACATCTGCTTTCGGCTCAGGTCATGATCTCAGGGTTCTAGGATCAAGCCGCATGTAGGGAACCCAATTCTCCCTCTCCCTGTGCTCCTCCCTCTCGCTCTCTCTCTCAAATAAATAAATAGTATTTTTAAAAAAAATACAAAATCTAATACCATAAGGGAAAAGATTAATGACTTTGACTACATAAAAATGTAAATCATGGGCGCCTGGGTGGCTCAGTTGGTTGAGCGACTGCCTTCGGCTCAGGTCATGGTCCTGGAGTCCCGGGATCGAGTCCCGCATCGGGCTCCCTGCTCGGCAGGGAGCCTGCTTCTCCCTCTGGCCCTCCCCCTTCTCATGTGCTCTCTCTCTCTCAAATAAATAAATAAAATCTTTAAAAAAAAAAAAAATGTAAATCATTCCGTCAGGGGGAAAAGTCATGAAAAAGTCAAAGACAAACAAAAAACAGAGATAATAATCAAAAACTAATGATGTATGGTGATTAATATAACATAATAAAATAAAATTTAAAAAAAACAGAGATAATAGTTGCAACACATATAATGATGAGAGTTATTTTCCTTAACATATAAAGAGTATTAACAAATCCATAAAAAGGACCACCAATCCACTTGAAAAATGAGACCAAGGAATTTACCTGCAGAGAACATAATTGTGCTTTTTAAAGACATGAAAAGTGTTTAATTTTGCTCATAATTAAGAAATGTAAAACAAAAATAAAATGCTATTTTATCCGTAAGATTGGCAAAGATTAAAAACTGCTATAATCCTCAGTGTTGCTAAGAATATGGGGAAACATTAATTCTCACATACGTTTAGTGGGAGTGTAAATCAATACATTGTATTAAAAAGGGAAATTGACTATATATATCAAAACTTGTAGTGTAAATACTATTTAGACCAGCAATTCTACTTCTAGAAATTTATACTAAACATATATTCTCATATGTTTACAAAATCATATGTACAAGATTTGTCATGTTAGATCACTTCGGGGTTGACTCCTGTTATGTAATAGGATTCAAGATAAATTCCACAAGTGGCATAGTGTGGGTTAAAGACTAGACTTTAGGGGCGCCTGGGTGGCTCAGTCAGTCGGGCATCCGACTTGAGTTTGGCTCAGGTCATGATCTCAGGGTCATGAGATCAAGCCCTGTGTCGGGCTCCACGTTCAGAGGGGAGTCTGCTGGAGATTCTGTCCCTCTCCCTCTCCCTCTGCCCCTCCCCTACTCTCTCACTCCCTCTCTCTCAAATAAATAAATAAATCTTAAAAAAAATCAAGAATAGACCTTAATGAGGAAAGGTCAGCATCAACAAGAGAAGGCCCATGATCCCCATCAACCCATTTGCCCCTGGGGAAATGTGCTAGGACCCTGCAGTCTACTGTATATGCGATGCAGGTTTGTGTTTCATGGGAGGGACTCCAATTCCCTCACAGAATCCCTTCTTTTAGGGCAAACATGAGAACCACCTTATCAAGGAAGCACAAGCTTGGACTCTGTGCCATCTAGAGATGGTGCCAGCCAGTTTAGACACAGGATGAGGCAAACGAGGCACCTATTTCTGGTGCAAAATTTAAGAAGTCACCCCTACCTCAGTAATCAAGATAATTTATATTTTAATTATTTTATTTTTTTATTTTTTATTTTTAAAGAATTTTATTTATTTATTTGACAGAGAGAGACACAGCGAGAGAGGGAACACAAGCAGGGGGAATGGGAGAGGGAGAAGCAAGCCTCCTGCCGAGCAGGGAGCCCGAGCTGAAGGCAGATGCTTAAAGACTGAGCCACCCAGGTGCCCCTTTTAATGAAATATTTTAAAATAAAAATGCACATATAAACCAATATGACTTGGCACGGCACTTTACTGATTCTGTCTTTACTTAAAATGCTGGTATTTTGTTCATCATGGATTTTTTGCGTTAATATTGATTTTTAAAATATTGCATCAAATATTATTTTTTTCTTGATTACTGAGATTTGAGGGCCCTCTTAAATGTTGTATCCAAGCACCGTAGTCTCAGCTTTTCTGCCACTGTTTGCTGTGTTGTCTGGGAAAGCCAGCCTTCCAACCCCACATCTGGATGAGGGAGCTCCCAGTCCTACTGGCAAGTTCAGGCGCAGCCATGCCCACTGGTAGAAGTAGAGTGGAGGGAGACTCCAAGTTCTAACGGGCTCATTTTCTAAACTACCCAGAGGAAGCACTTGAGGATAATCATTGCACCATAGAGATGTTCACTGGAGCAGTAATCAGAGAACAGGGTTGAAAATAACCCAATGACCATCAATAGAAATGAATTAATTTTTTAAAAGGAATTCTGTGCCTCTGTGAAAAAAATAAGCAAGACATAAAAGGTGAATAAAAGCAAGGTATAGAACAATTCATGTAGTAAAGTGGTTCCCTCTTAATCCGGGATTTTGCTTCCCCAGGTTTCAGTTACTCACGGTAAACCATGGTCTGGAAGAAAATAATCTTCCTCTGACACATTGTCAGGTCAATAGTAGCCTAATGCTATATCACAATGCCTACATCATTCCCTCATTTCCTCTCATTATTTAGGCATTTTATTATCTCACATTATCACAAGAAGAAAAAGGTGAGTCCAGGACAGTAAGATATTTTGAGAGAGACCACATTCACATCACTTTTTTTTTTAAAGATTTTATTTATTTATTTGCCAGAGAGAGAGTGAGAGAGCGTGGGAGTACAAGCAGGGGGAGCGGCAGGCAGAGGAAGAAGCAGGCTCCCCACTGAGCAAAGATGGGGGGGCTCCATCCCAGAACCCTGGAATCATGACCTGAGCCGAAGGCAGACACCCAACTGACTGAGCCACCCAGGTCTCCCCACATCACTTTTATTACAGTATATTATTATAATTGGATACTTTTATTATTGTTACTCTTTTATTGTGCCTAATTTATAAATTACACTTTATCATAGGTATGCATTTACAGGAAAAAATAGTGTATATATATATTTTTTAAGATTTTATTTATTTATTTGACAGAGAGAGAGAGAGCACGAGCAGGGGGAGTGGCAGAGGGAGAGGGAGAAACAGGCTCCCCCCTCATCAGGGAGCCCGATGAGGGGCTCGATCCCAGGACCTTAGGATCAGGCGCTTAACCACTTAACCGACTGAGCCACCCAGGCGCCCAGAAAAAACAGTACATATAGGGTTCGGTGCTATCCATGGTTTTAGGCATCCACTGGGAGTCATGGAACATATCCCCCATGGATAAGGGGGGACTACTGTATGTCTCTATTTGAATTTGTAACACATGATATATAATATTAATGGTAATAATTATCATTATTGGTAATAGATAATCATTCAGTGCCTTATATGTGCCAGACTCATTTAACCTCCATTAGCACCCTACGAAGCAGATATTATTATTATCCTCATTTTACAGATAAGGAAACTAAGATCCAGAGAAATTAAGTAACCCTTTTAAAGTCACCCAGCTAGGGCGCCTGGGTGGCTCAGATGGTTAAGCGTCTGCCTTCGGCTCAGGTCATGATCTCAGGGTCCTGGGATCGAGTCCCGCATCGGGCTCCCTGCTCCTTGGGAGCCTGTTTCTCCCTCTGCCTTTCTCTCTCGCTCTGTCTCTCATGAATTAAAAAAAAAAAAAAAATCTTTAAAGTCACCCAGCTAACAATTGAAAGAGTCAGGATTTGGACACACAGAGAAATATTTGTGTATATTCATGAATAGCTTATGGAAAGACCCAACCCAAACCCTTCACAATGGTTATTTCCATGTAATAAGATTGAGAACCTAAGGTCTTTTAGATTGTTTGAACTTTCTTTTTACAGTTAGGATTGCCAAATAAAATACAAGATACCCACTTACATTTTAATTTCAGAGAAAGAGTAAATTGATTTTTAATATAAGTACATCCCGTGCAAGATTTGGGACATGCTTATACAAAAAAAGAAATTATTTGTTATTTCTCTGAAATTGAAATTTCACTGGACGTTCTCTGTTTGGATTTGCTAAATCGGACAACCTACTCTTAGTGAGCCTTCATTTGGCAAGGCCAGAAATTCCCTTGTTCCCGCCACAGTGAAATACCAATGATCCAACAACATGCCTCAATCTGGTAAGACAGGATTTCAACAGGTGGCATAATGCAGATATTGAAGTTATTCAATTCAATTACAACATATTAATTAGGATGATTCAGAAACAACTGCGCCTGGAAATTCTGCCTTCCCTTGATTTTTTTTTTTTTTTTTTTGACTGAAAAGGTATGAGTCGTCAACTACAAAAAAACTCACGCGCCCTCCATGATACAGTTTGGCTCTATCTCCAGCCCCTAGAGGAATTCCCCCGGACCAAGCAGAGGCTTTTGTTCAAGTGCCCTGCCAATAAAAAACCAAACATATATTAATGGGAATTTGGGACTCTAGAGACAGCAACTCCACATCTGGGTCCAGTATCGGAATTTGTATAGGGTCTGAACCACACACAGCTTCGGAAGCCTTACAGACAGCTACACACGCCGCCCTTCCGCTGGGTCCATATCACAAACCAGAATAGGAGGTGTGTCTCCTTGACCCAAGGAGACTAGATCCTCTCTGGGATTCCTGAGGGAGGGGAAGGAATTGGCCCCAAGCTTCCGGTCCTGAGGATGCAGAACACCACGCTCCTTTGAATATCAGTTAGCAGCTGCTTATTGAATGTAAAACAACAAAGGGACATCAAGTACTTCTGCGTCCCAAGCTGTGCAACGGGAATCGCTCCTGTTCAAACAAATGCAAGCTCCATTGTTAAAGAAGAGGAACCCCAGGGATAGGAAAGCCCAGCCCCGCGGAGGTTCGTCCCTCCCCCCGGTGCGGCAGAGGCCAGCCCTGGGCAAGAGCGCCTCCTGCAGGCACCCAGCATCATTGCCCAGGAAGCACGGTCTAATTCAGAACCTCAGCCAGGTGGGTGGATGGCTTTGGCTCACTTCTAAAACCGCGTACTTAACCATTTTTGTTATTGTTAAGGAAGTATTGGTATTTTTCCTTAGTTGCACAAGCATGGAAGTAAGGATGTAACTAAGTTTAAAATATATATGTATATGTATATATACACATATACATATCATGTATAATTCATATATATATAATTTGTGGATCTTTTAGTAAATAAAGACTTTGATTTCTTTATTCATTTTATTAGTATTATTTCCTAATTGTATTATTAAAATGTGTGGAATGGTGGCGCCTGGGTGACTCAGTCGTTAAGCTTCTGCCTTCGGCTCAGATCATGATCCCAGGGTCCTGGGATCGAGCCCCGCATCGGGCTCCCTGTTCCGCGGGAAGCCTGCTTCTCCCTCTGCTGCTCCCCCTGCTTGTGTTCCCTCTCTCCCTGCCTCTCTCTCTGTCAAATAAATAAATAAAATCTTAAAAATAAAATAAAATAAAATGTGTGGAATGATTCAAAAAAATAAAAAATCAAAATAAAACCTCCTTGGGCGGTAGTCATCTTACACGCGGCTTGCGGGGGGCACTGCACTTGGAAAGGAGAATGAGGGGTCTCATCACAGTGGGCTGATTAAAGGCAGTACCATTGACATGACTCTGGACTCTAGAGATAAACCAGATATCCTCTCATGGATTCAAAGCCCTGGGCTGTGATGAATGTTGACCCTTGACTTTGCTGCTTGCTTCAACTGACTGGCAACTCAGAGAAAATTAAACTCCTGGTTCTTCATGTGGATGCCACCAAATCCCTGCTGAGGAATCCTTGTTCTGACAAGATGAGGCAGGCAGGCAAGTGGACACGTGAACAGTGACCACAGAGAAATGGACATTGCCTGGGCAAAGGCAAGGGTCCCACATACATAACAACCAACATGCTATTTTCAACAACCCTGTGAGGAGGTTGGCCTTCCCCTACCTACTACTGTTACTGTTACCGAGGTAATGCCCTGCCCACTGCTGAAATTTCACTGCTACTCGGCCTATCAAAGCCAGGAGTGTGTTGTCACAACAATTAATGTTTAATTAAGTGAAATCAGCCATTATGGAATTAAGTCTTTAGGAGCTTTCCTAGGAAGTTGTACAGGAATATGACAGTCCTGATGTCTTTTCTTTCTTCCTTTTTTTTTTTTAGAGGGAGAAAGAGGTGGGGGGAGGGGCAGAGGGAGAGAGGGAATCCCAAGCAGGCTGCACGCCCAGCTCAGAGCACGACAAGGGGCTCAATCTCACAACCCTGAGATCATGACCTGAGCCGAAACCAAGAGTCAGACACTTAACTGACTGAGCCACCCAGGTGCCCTGACAGTCCTGATTCCTTAGGATCTGCTTTGGAAACATAACTTCACAACTGGTGTGATTGGAGAATGGGTTTATGCTCTAAATATAAAACAACCCTTCCCATGTGCCCATCTCCCCAAGCAGCAGGTAAGGAAAAACAAAGGAATTGATTCCTCATTTAATTGCTGAGGATATCCATTAGGTTAGGAACATGCATGAGGAGGCCTACCGTTCTATCATATGCCAGTCACTCTCATGCTAATTGTTCTCTAGCACATTCCACCATGTTGGCAGCACCAAGGAATGAGTAAAAATAATGGGGTATAGGTAAGAGTCCTAATAAATGGACCAAATCCCCAAATATATCTGGCGCTGTCACCTATGAAATGACCTGATAAATACAAATAAGGTTTTTTTAAAAATTTTATTTATTTATTTGAGTGAGAGAGAGAGAGCATGAGCAGGGGGAGGGGGAGAGGGAGAGGGAGAAGCAGACTCCCCACTGAGCACAGAGCCCAATGTGAGGTTTGATCCCAGGACCCTGAGATCATGACCTGAGCTGAAGCCAGACACCTAACAGCCTGAGCCACCCCCAAATAAGGAGTTTTAAACTTAGCTTTGATGGGTACCTGGGCGGCTTAGTCAGTTAAACATCCCACTCTTGATTTTGGCTCAGGTCTTGATCTCAAGGTCATGAGATCGAGCCCCACATCTGGCCTCCGTGCTCAGTGCGGAGTTGCTTGAGATTCTCTGCCTCTCCCTCTGCCCCTCCCCCTGCTCAGGTTCACACTTTCTCTCTGGCTCTCTAAAATAAATTTTAAAAATCTTTTAAAAAAATAATAAACTTAGCTTTGATAAAGCCCAAGTGAAGGATGTGGGCAAAAAGTAAGAAAAGAATTATGAATTGGGAAAAATAACTAAACATATGAGTCTGAAATGAAATTTCCCTCTATCTTTTGGGTTTTACACAATGTGGGTGACCAATCTGATCATAGTTTACTGGGTAAAGTGGGACAGGAACTTATGATTTCACAATCCATTAGAAAGATTAAAGTAAAAATGAAAACTCCTTTTAACTAAATGGTGGGTACATTATGAACTTACTATCTTGGAATCAAACCATGAACAGGACAAGGAGGGAGGCCCAGAAAAGACTGAATATGATCATAAACACAAATTCAGCACCCCCAAATCACATGAAGAGGTCTTTGATTGAATTTTCCTTTTCTAGTATAGCTGCTCTGATCCTGTTTCTTTTCATTACGGCTCCCGTTGCTCAAAGACCGGCCCTTGATGTATGTGGGATTATTCCCTCTACTGGGAAGCAGCACAACCTCTAGCATGAGCTGACTCCTCATCCATCAATTGTGGACAGATTGAACACATAAGAATCTCCCAAGCCAGGATGGGACGTATAAAGAGAACAGTCACATACTCTAATTAATAACATTCAATTATTTCAGTGTTTGCAGATAGAAGACCATATGGGAGTAACTCAACTACAGAAGGATTCAACTATTGTAGCCACTGGCAAAAATCAGTAATGAATGGAAACAAAAACCAACAGTAAGTAATTGGTGTGTGTAGATCCGAGATCAGAGCATGATTTTTTTTTTAAAGTATACTGATACCCTTTTAACCATAAAAAATTAACACATTCATCCCTTCCAGTCTATAATGAGTTTGTTTAACTGGCTCAACTTGGGAACCTGGGAATTGTGTTCCTGCAGGTTCTGGCAGTGGGTGCCATACTGGACTACTCCATTGACAGTGGGAAAAGATAAGACCATCTTACCATCCAGGCAAAAGACAAAACCGAAATCAAGAGTCGGATGCTTGGGGCACCTGGGTGGCTCAGTCGGTTAAGCATCTGCCTTCGGCTCAGGTCATGATCTCAGGGTCCTGGGATCGAGCCCTGCATTGGGCTCCCTGATCAGCGGAGAGCCTGTTTCTCCCTCTCCCTCTGCCTGCCTCTCTGCCTACTTGTGCTCTCTCTCTCTCTCTGTCAAATAAGGAAATAAAATCTTAAAAAAAAAAAAAAGAGTCAGATGCTTAACTGACTGAGCCATCCAGCTGCCCCTGATCCATGTCTTTAATACCTTTTTTCTCTATATTTTTCAGGTGCATAATTTTCCTCCCTACAATCTATTGTGAAAAATTTAAAAACTATAGAAAAGTTCCCAAAACTTCATGATAAACACACTATCTACCTACCACCTAAATCCTACACTTAACATTTTATTGTACTTACTTTATCACCAATCTGTCCATCTATCCATTCCTCAGAGTTCACATTATTACGCTGATAAAAATTAATTATAGCTGAGCCATATGGTAAATTACTGTGACTTTTCCTGAGCAACTTTTTGTTTTCCATGGAGTTAATAATTGTCTTGTTTTTTCATTTTCAGAGTTTTCTCTGAACACATCAGAATGTTCAACTCCCAAGTCTCCACCAGTTGGCTAAATCTTTCATTATACTGAGACACATCCAGTTGCCTATAAATTTTATCTTATTGAGATCTCTCCTGGAGTTTTCTGACCTACACAAAAATGGGCTGATTGCCTTGTTAGCTTACAGCCAGCAGTGGATTTCTTGTGAAGCTAATGAAGCCTCAGCTTCAGGAGCCCACCACACAATCATGAATTTGGTAAAATTTGCAAAGAAAGATATTTTAACTGTGATTGGTTAAATTCACTGTCTCTTTCCTATCCAATTTTCCCTCTGTCATACTTTTTCTCACACTGCAGTTTGGGGAACGAAGGGAAAGTAAATTGGAGATCCATTCAGTTTAGATTTAGTTGGACTTATTTATGTAGCTTGCAGTCTCATCTGTATAAAGTTAGCTTATGGTCAACCGGCCCAGTAGGAATTGCTTCAGGAATATCTCTACCTCCCGCTGTACTAACTCATCTAGGGTTATTACATGAAGGTGCTGGGTCAGAGGTTATAACAAGATGTGCTATGGTGCCTGGCAGCAGAAGTAGATGAGCAGGGGCAGAGAAACAAGGTCTGAATGTAAGGAGCCAGAAACTAGTCTGTGGGAAACTTTTCCCATTAATCAGATATAGGAAATTGCAAGAGACGGATTCGGTTCTCAGCAATTCAGTTTTCTCCTATCAGGAATGTACTGGATAATGCAACACATACAATTATAAATGCACTATACAGCTTTTCTTTTTGTGGTGAGAAACACATACACAAAATTTATCAGAATTCTGCTTAAGCCTGGAGCAGAGCAATACTATGTGCATATAAAGTTGTTTATTTTATACATCTCTACTGGCAATAATAAAAACAAATTGTGATTAACCATGCTCAAGAAAAGATTGAATTATCTCCCTATTCTCTCTAGAGAAAAATATCACAAAATCATTTTCATATAACTATATTGGGAAGATAGAGGAATAGGAGGGGTTGCGTGTATGTGGTGGGGGTAGGGGCTGAAAGAGAGTGAAATTCTCATCTTTCGTTACAGAAAGTGCGTAAATGATACCTAAAATGGGGGCGCTTGGGTGGCTCAGTCGTTAAGTGTCTGCCTTCGGCTCAGGTCATGATCCCAGGGTTCTGGGATCAAGCCCCATATCGGGCTCCCTGCTCGGCAGGAGGCTTGCTTCTCCCTCTCCCACTCCCCCTGTTTGTGTTCCCTCTCTCGCTGTGTCTCTCACTGTCAAATAAATAAATAAATAATCTTAAAAAAAAAAAAAGATACCTAAAATGGAAAAAAAAATCAAGAAGCAGTACAGGGAAGCTATTTTGAGATATGGAAGCAGCTAAAATAATTCAAAGTGATTGCCTCTGGGAAGGCAGAAATGGGAGGAAGGAGACTAGGGACTGCTTTCATTTTTTTCTTCTTCCTTTCTTTTTTATTTTTTTCTTACCAAACTTTGTAGAACCTATAACTCTTGAATTTGCACATGAGTAATTTTGATAAAAATTAAAAATTAAAAAACACTCATATCCTGTAATCAAGGGAGTCCAGCTTTGAGAATTTATTTATCCCGCAGGTAGACTTACACATCTGCATAATGACATTTTTACAAAGATATTGATTGCAGCATGGTCTATAAGAAATGATTTAAATATCATCCACAGACCTGTACCTCTGAAACAAATAATACATTATATGTTAAAAAAAAAAAAAAAGAAGAAGAAGAAGAAGATAGTAAGAAGGGAAAAATGAAGGGGGGGAAATTGGAGCAGGAGATGGAACCATGAGAGACTATGGACTCTGAGAAACAAGCTGAGGGTTCTAGAGGGGAGGGGGGGTGGGGGTTGGGTTAGCCTGGTGGTGGGTATTAAAGAGGGCACGTAATGAATGGAGTACTGGGTTTATACGCAAACAATGAATCATGGAACACTACAGCAAAAACTAATGATGTAATGTATGGGGATTAACATAACATAATAAATAAATAAATAAAGAGGGCACGTAATTAATGGAGCACTGGGTGTAATACGCAAACAATGGATCATGGAACACTACATCAAAAACTAATGATGTAATGTATGGGGATTAACATAACATAATAAAAAAAAGAAATGATTTAAATATCATCAATAAGGGATCATTAAATAAATAAAACATAGCCATTGGAATACTAGATAGCCCATTTTTAAAAAGAAGCGACTCGGGCGCCTGGGTGGCTCAGTTGGTTAAGCGACTGCTTCGGCTCAGGTCATGATCCTGGAGTCCCAGGATCGAGTCCCGCATCGGGCTCCCTGCTCGGCAGGGAGTCTGCTTCTCCCTCTCCCACTCCCTGTTTGTGTTCCCTTTCTCGCTGTGTCTTTCTCTGTCAAATAAATAAATAAAATCTTTAAAAATAAATAAATAAATAAATAAAAAATAAAAAGAAGCGACTCGATATACATGTGGAGGAATCTCTTAAATGAAAAAGAAAAGTGCAGAAAGTGTGCGTGTATGCTACCTTTGGTATAGGAACAAGAGAATACTTGTATAGAAACTCTAGAAGGACCCCCCCCCCAAAAAATGGAAATAGTAGTTGTCTCCAGGAGAGAGAACTTGATGGCTAATGGAAGGGGTAGGAGAGTGACTTACTTTTCATTAGTATACCCTTTCATACTTTTAAAATTGCAGGCCATGTGATAATATTACCTATTAAAAATAAATTTTTAATTGGAAAAATTTTCATACAAAATGCAAATACCATACAGCTAATTAAAGGAGCCCAACAACAAAGTAAATGTGTATTTGCTAATTAGTAACTATATCACTGAGGATTCTCCAGAGAAACAGAACCAATTTATATATACACAGAGAGATTTATTATAAGGAATTGGTTCTCACAATCAAGAGGGCTGGCAAGTCTGGAAAATGTGGGGCAGGCCAGCAGGCTGGAAACTCAGATAGGATCGCTGTTACAGTTTGAAGCAAGTTCCTTTTTCTCCAGGAAACCTCAGTTTTTGTTCTTAAGGCCTTCAATTGACTGGATTGGGCCCACCCACATTATCAAGGGTAATCTTTACTTAAAGTCAACTGATTGTAAATGTTCATCACATCTGCAAAATACCTTCACAGCAATATCTATATTAGTGTTTGACCAAACAACTGGGCACCATAGCTCAAACAAGTTAACACTTAAAATTAACCATCACAGTAACTATCCATGAAGATCTAGTTTCAAAACGTAGAAACTGCTATGCAGGTTTTTTTAAGTAAGTAGGTATTTGATATAAGAAAGTAGATGCTCACAAGGGTAGAGGTGCAATTTTAGGATGAGCATCTGGGAGAGTGATCCTGGAACTGCTAAATTTACTGCCATAATAATCGCCTCTTAATATTCTAGAAACTATGATCTATAGATGCTGTAGATAACTAAACATCTCCATGACCGTGCTTGATATCTGTAATAGCCGTGGAAACAGAAAGACAGCCTCCAACTCACTTCCAACTTCTAAATCTCACCAGAGCACATATAACTGATTTGTCTTAGAGCCCTAGTTGCAAAGGAAGGTGGGAAATGTAGTGTTTAGCTTACCACACTTTGTAGCACATGAAAGCATACCCCAGACGAAATTGGCTGGTAAGCCAATCCACAGCATTTGCTGCAGCAACTAAACTTGTGAATGATGGTTTCTGAGAGGTCAGTAGAATAGTATCCGTCCTAGCAGCCTTAAGCCTTTGTCCTTTTTGGGTTGGGTGTCATTGGTTTACTAATGCCTTTGCAAAGCCAGGTGGATAGCAGATCCTTTCTTTCACTCACATAATGACCAAGTACAATCATTCACACACTTTAAAGAGTATATTGCACCTGTCAAGAAAAAAAATATTCATGATACTTGTTTAAAGATGATAAAGAAGACTTTATTCAAAGAGGCTACTACACAATGGGGTTTTGTGGTCCAGGAGAAAGATCAGGCTCAGAATACAACAAGGACAAATAGAGATTTATAGCCAAGGAGCAGGATGGGCTCACGGGGTGGACAATCGTTAAGAGGAAATATCAAAGCTAACAGGATTCTTGCTAGACCAACTCAACCAGATTCTTGCTGAAGGCAGGCTAGTGTTATAAAATATCAAGGATGAGGGATGAGGATTTTGATTAAATATCAAGGCGATCAGACCAAATGTGGGTGATTCTTGCCAAACTGACTCAGCAGAATTCTTGCTAAACTAGAATAAGCGGGCCAAGGACAGATCCCAAGGCCTAGTCAAAAACAGGACTCAGAGGAGCCTCTAGGAGACTAGAGGTAGGTCAAGGACAAAGTCTTTGTCACACCCCTCCACACCCAATGGACAGAAATAATTGGGGAGAGATGGAATGTGCTAGCTGGACAATTCTGCCTCACAGTATGCCATGTGATAATCTTTCCCATCTGGAAAAAAGATGGTCTTGATTAGCTGCCTTTAGAGAGCAGAAAACCACAAGACTCCTAATGTTCCATTCCCAAGAGATCATTTACATCCGTGACAATAGATATAGAAAAGATGAGGGCAGCTGGGTGGCTCAGTCAGTTAAGCATCTGCCTTTGGCTCAGGTCATGATCCCAGAGTCCTGGGATCAGGCTCCCTGCTCAGCAGGGAGTCTGCTTCTCTCTCTGCCTCTGCCCCTCCTCCCTGCTCATGCTCTCTCTCTCTCAAATAAATAAAATCTTTTAAAAACGAAATATTCTTCAAAATCTTAATTTGTTTATTCATAAAATATATTTTTTACTTTTTTATTGCCTGAGGACTCTACATACCAGCTGCTTTATAACATTTTTTTTGAGAGACTAGAGGAAACCCACTCAACTCCACAAATAAGAAAAAGAAGTTACAGCTAGCTATCATCACTGTCAATTATCTCAGTATCAAAGAGGGAGCTGGATAACCTTGTTCCCAAGAGTGTGTGTGCCCCTCCTAAGATAGGAAGATCTCAGTTCAATGTTTTGAAATAATTCAAGGACAAAATTCTCAATCTTTTACCCATGGCCTTTAAGGAGGGCCAACTAGTTATTTTACGACCTGTCAAGGAAAAAAGAGACTGGATTTTCTCCTACTATTCATGAGTTTGGTTATTTTAATTATGAAAAGTCTAATAAATTAATTTCCCTACAAATGGGTACATGAGGGGAGCAACATGGCATGGAAAGAATATGAGAGCCTCAAAGTTGGAGAGACCTGAGTTCAAATTTCAGCTCTGCTACTAATCTATGTGACTGAATCGATTAGCTATTTTTGCATATAAAACCACTTCAAAACTCAGTGGCTTTAGACAATAATCATTTAATGCACAACTCTACAGGTCAGGAATGTGGGCTAGTTTTCCTGGTCTCCCTGGACTCCCTCACATGCTTGCAGCTACCCACAAGTCAGCAAGGTGACTCTGCTTCCAGGAGTTGGCTAGCCGCTAACCTGTGTACCTCTGTACTCCTCCATGTGGTCTCTCAACCTCCAGCTGGCCAGCCCAACCTTGTTGCCATGGGGAAAGCAGAGGTCCAAGAAAGAGGGTGGGAATGTGCAAGACCACATCTAGGGATCTAAGCTTGCAACTGGCATGCTGTCATTTTCATTGCATTCTATTTACTAAAGCAAGTCACAAGGCCAGCCCAGTTTCAAAGGATGGGAAAATAGACTCAAAGATTGGTAGAGTCACATTGTAGTGGAAGTGGTTTGGGGGGGGGGGCGCATTAATTAGGACCATAAAACTGCAGTCAAGGGCGCCTGGGCGGTTCAGTTGGTTAAGCGTCTGCCTTCGGCTCAGGTCATGATCCCGGAGTACTGGGACTGAGTCTAACATCAGGCTCCCTGCTCAGCTTCTCCCTCTGCCCTTCACCCTGCTTGTGCTCTCTCTCACTCGCTCTGTCTCTCAAATAAATAAATAAAATCTTAAAAAAAAAAACAACTGCAATCAATCTACCAGAGTGACTTTGAATAAGTTACCTTATCTATATGAGCCTCAGTTTCATCATGTCTTAAGTGAAAATAACGCATCTGAAGGGTTTTAGTAAATAGGAATAATATACCTGTTACAATTACTAGTAAGCACAGCATTTATTTATCTGAAAACTTTTTTAAATATATTTTTGGGGGGGGATGGGCAGAGAGAGAGGGCAAGAGAGAATCCCAGGCAGGTCCCACACCCAATGCAGAGCCCCACACAGTTCTTGACCCCATAACCCTGAGATCATGACCTGAGCTGAAATCAAGAGTTGGACGCCCAACTGAGCCCCCCAGCCACCCCTATCTGAAAACTTTCTGCCATAAAGTCATAGCTTTCATATTGTTCTTGATTCATTTCAAGTCTGTTTCAGACTCAGGGCCTTTGCACTTGCCACATCCTTTGTCTAGAATGCTCATGTCCCAGATCCTCATGTGACTTAACTCTTTTCACTCAGGGCTCAACTCAATTCTTCCCCCCCCCCCCCCCACCCACTCACATATGATTCCCTGACCTGGCTATACTTAAAAAGAGTTGGCCAATCTATATGAACAAGGAATTTCATTATTATTTTAATTACACAAAACACTGAAAAGAGCCAATGAGTTCATCAGTAAGGCTAATACATTATGATGCATTCATATCCTGGAATACTATGTAGCTATGAAAAATAATGAAGCATTATGGGGTTAAAAAAATCAATGTGGGGGGGGCGCCTGGGTGGCTCAGTCAGTTGAGCATCTGACTCTTGATTTTGGCTCAGGTCATGATCTCAGGATCGAGAGATTGAGCCCCACATCAGGCTCCGTAGTCAGCACAGGGTCTGCTCTCCTTCTCCCTCTCCCTTCTCCTTCCCCAGCTTGCACGTTTTCTCTCTATATATTAAACAAACAAACAAACAAGCAAATCTTTTAAAAAGATCAATGTGGATTTGTGGTTTACTCACTCATCTGGTAAATATTTATTGAGCATCTAGTATGTCCCAAACACTCTTCTAGGAATATGGACACATGCATAAAAACAGGGTCCCTGCCTTCATTCAACTCACATTTTAGCTTTTCTGAAAATACGACAAATTTTATCACCTAAATAACCACCACTCCCAACACAAATACCTAGAAATGTTGGATAAAAATATAATAAATAAGATTGTAAATGAATATTTTAAAGATTGGTACCATTCTGATTCTGTTGCCTTTGTGTTTTCTCTTTCTGGAAGTTGGTAGGATTCTCTTTTTGTTCCTGATGTTCTAAAAGGTCCTGATGATTTGCCATGATGTTGCTATATTTATTTATTTATTAAAAATATCTTGTTTTGGGGCACCTGGGTGGCTCAGTCATTAGACTTCTGCCTTCGGCTCAGGTCATAATCCCAGCGTCCTGGGATCAAGCCCTGCATTGGGCTCCCTGCTCAGCGGGGAGCCTGCTTCTCTCTCTCCCACTCCCCCTGTTTGTGTTCCCTCTCTCACTGTGTCTCTCTCTGTCAAATAAATAAATAAAATCTTTAAAAAAAAATAAAAATATCTTGTTTTCAAGTAATTTCTACACCTAACGTGGAGCTTGAAGCTACAACCCCAAGAATCGCATGTTCTTCGAACTGAGCCAGCCAGGCACCACAACGTTGCTATATTTAAAGCAATTGTTCTAGGTACTGGATGGGCTTCCTCAGTCTAGAATCTCATATATTTAAGTTCTTGCAAGTTTCTTGAAAATCTTCCTTGATAATTTATACTCATCCATTTTTGTTGTTCTTTCTAGAACTCCTGTTATTCAGAGTTTTTACTCTGAATATTTTAAAGATTGGTGCATTTTGATTCTGTTGCCTTTGTGTTTTCTCTTTCTGGAAGTTTGTAGGATTCTCTCTTTGTTCCTGATGTTCTGAAAGTCCAGAACTATGAGAAAATAAATTTCTGTTATTTAAGCCACCCAGTTGGTGGTATTTTGTTATGGCAGCTCAAGCAGTCTAATATAGGGTTCCACTACTCTGATAGATTTTCTTTCTTTTGGGCTGGTCAGTCTCTCTGCAGAAGACTCTCTCAAACTCCTGCCTGGTAGTTACAAGCCAGCCATTGATGTTCTCAGAGTCAAGTGGAGGGAAATGCACTGAAGTGAACCTGTTCAGTGGATAGACTTTGAATTAATGCTCTAGTATTTAGTACAGTGTTCCTGTCCTTAGCTGTGCCTGGTATCTCACATTCCAAAGACTTCAGGTGCAGCCTCTCTAGAGGAAAAGCCTCCAGTCTTCTTCCAGGGTGGAAGATGGGGTGATCTAACTTCTTGCTATACAGACTTACAATGTTCTTGCTTTTATCATCAACTTCACCCACTCTCAGGGTAACATGATGCTTCAAATTTCTAAGTCTTTCAGAGTTCCATATATGAATTCACTTGATTCTGGATTTTCTGCTAACTTAGGTTTCAGTATTCTCTAACTGCTAAGTCAGTTATTTGTTTTTTATTTTATTTTATTTTATTATGTTATGTTAATCACCATACATTACATCATTAGTTTTTGATGTAGTGTTCCATGATTCATTGTTTGCATATAACACCAGTGCTTCATTCAGTATGTGCCCTCCTTAATACCCATCACCAGGCTAGCCCATCCTCCCACCCCCCTCCCCTCTAGAACCCTCAGTTTGTTTCTCAGAGTCCATAGTCTCTCATGGTTCATCTCCCCCTCTGATTTCCCCTCCTTCATTTTTCCCTTCTTACTATCTTCTTTTTTTTTTTAACATATAATGTATTATTTGTTTCAGAGGTACAGGTCTGTGATTCATCAGTCTTACACAATTGCTAAGTCAGTTATTTCTCATCTATTTGCTCCCCACCTTCCAAAATTTTGATGTTGTCAGTCCTTAGTCTCTTCCCCACCCCCCACCCTTCACTGTCATGAGGTATTCAATATGTCCTGTTTAACCGCCTATTTTAAATGCCCACATGGGAACATAAGAAAAGACCTTGGATCCAAGACACACAAATTGAAACTGTGATCCCTATATAAAGCCAGGGCTTTCAAAGGAAAGTAACATCAGTGAAAAGATAGACTAGAAAAACATGCACTGACCTGCAGAGGGAAATGACAAGGAAGATTTTAACCTTGACTCTGAGTAGGAAAAAATATTCTTTAAAATTTTACAAACAGGGACACTGCCACACAATTGAATTTATATTATTAGGGAACCCCAAGCCAAGAAACGGACATAAAAATTGGTCCTACGTATATGATACTCCCAGAGTGCCTGGTCCTGAGTTTATGATGCTTCTAGAATGCCTGGCTTTGCAGAGGCAAATGGAAAACCACTTTGAAGGTACATGCTCTCAACAGAGGCCTCTCAAGTTTCTCACAGCTAATGTTAAATGAATATGATCTCAAAATTCATAATTACAAAATGGACAGGAAACCATCATTTAAATGATTAACATGCACACACACAAAGTAAGATTAGATTCCCAAGATCTTCATAAGTATACCAATCTAATGAACACTACTGAATATGCATATTTAAAAGTATTAAAGATATAAAAAATTTAGAACCATACATAAGTAACAAGACATTATGAAAGAAGAACAGGGGGTGCCTGGGTGGCTCAGTCATTAAGCATCTGCCTGCGGCTCAGGTCATGATCCCAGGGTCCTGGGATCGAGCCGCACATCGGGCTCCCTGCTCCTCAGGAAGCCTGCTTCTCTCTCTCCCATTCCCCCTTCTTGTGTTCCCTCTCTCGCTGTGTCTCTCTCTGTCAAATACATAAATAAAATCTTTTTTAAAAATGAAAGAACAGGAATAAATGAATTAAATATAATTTCTAGGAATGACAAAGGAAATCACTGAAAATAAAAACATAGTAGATTGTTCAATATCAGATTAGACACAGCTGAAGAGAGAGTTTGCACACTAGAAGATATATCCAGAATGCAGCACAGACAGTTAAAGTATGGAGGAATGAAAAAGATTAATAGAGAAAAGAAAAGGAAGTCAAACAGAAATTCCAGAAGGAGAGAATAGAATGGTAATATTTGAAGGTAATACTTGAAGAAATAATGGTTTTAAAGAATTTGTTGACCATATACTCCAATCTGCAAAGGGAATGTCATTTTATACTGAAGAATGTATATTGTATAGACCATGTTCTCTGCCTACAATATGATACAATGAGAAAGCAGTAACAAACGATAAAAATATCACACATATTTGAAAAACTTAAGCTATACTATATGGGTCAAAGGAGAAATCATAATAAAATTAGAAAATATTTAGCAATGAATGATAATGAAATCACTACATACCAAAATTTGTGGAATGCAGTCAAAGCAGTAGATAATGGAAATGTATTGCCTTAACAAATCTATGATTCTAAAGTTGGTCCCCAGGCCAGCAGGATGACACAGGAACTTGATAGAAATGCCATTTTCTATCTCCACCTAAAACCTATTGAATTAGAAATTTTGAAGGTGGGATCTAGAAATCTGTATTATATCAAGAGCTCCAAGGTGATTTTATTTATTTATTTGACAGAGAGAGACAACGAGAGAGGGAACACAAGCAGAGGGAGCCGGCGAGGGAGAAGTAGGCTCCCCACTGAGCAGGGAGCCCGCTGTGGGGCTTGATCCCAGGATGCTGGGATTATGACTGCAGCTGAAGGCAGACGCTTAACGACTGAGCCACCCAGGCGCCCCAAGACCTCCAGGTGATTCTGATGCATGCTTCAGTTTGAGACCACTGCCTTAAATGTATATATTGAAAAAAAGAGAAATATTAATAGCAAACATCCAATTCAAGAATTTAGAAAAAACACTAAACTCAATCTAAAAGTAATAGAAAAAGGGAAATAATGTTAACAGCAGAAATTTTCTTTATAATGTATTTTAATGGCTTTTTTTTTTTTAAAGATTTTATTTATTTATTTGAGACAGAGAGAATGAGATACAGAGAGCATGAGAGGGAGGAGGGTCAGAGGGAGAAGCAGACTCCCTGCCGAGCAGGGAGCCCGATGCGGGACTCGATCCAGGGACTCCAGGATCATGACCTGAGCCGAAGGCAGTCGCTTAACCAACTGAGCCACCCAGGCGCCCTATTTTAATGGCTTTAATTCTATGTTAGGACTCTTAAAGAGGCATTATCTGTGCTTCCAGGTTGTAACAATCCCAGTTTTCCTCCAGCTTGACTCTGACTAGGTAGAGTAACAGTGCAAGGAAATTGGAGAAAAAAGAAAGTAACACATAGAAAAACATTTCAAGATATCTTTCTAGATACCTATGCAGATATATGCATGCTCTTTTTTCTAGCCAGAATCATAAGAAAGTATTAAAAATTATTTTCTTTGGGGAGGAGGAACTGGGGGTAAGTGGAGTAGTTTTCATTTTTCCTTTTAAATATTCCTACATGGGCACCTGGCTGGCTCAATCAGTGGAGCATGTGATTCTTAATCTCTGGGTTGTGAATTCAAGCCCCATGTTGGGCATAGAGCTTACTTTAAAAATAAATAGAGAAATAAAATATTCCCAACGGGGCACCTAGGTGGCTCAATCAGTTAAGCATCGCCTTGTCTCAGGTCATGATCTCTGGGTCCTGGGATGGAGCCCCAAGCCCAGCTCCCTGCTTAGCACAGAGCCTGCTTCTCCTTCTGCACGCCCCCTGCTCATGTGCTCTCTCTCAAATAAATAAATAAAATCTTTAAAAAACATATTCCTATTAAGTTTGAATTTCTTTTTTTTTTAAGATTTTATTTATTTATTTGACAGAGAGAGACACAGCGAGAGAGGGAACACAAGCTGGGGGAGTGGGAGAGGGAGAAGCAGGCTTCCCGCTGAGCAGGGAGCCTGATGTGGGGCTTGATCCCAGGACCCTGGGATCATGACCTGAGCCGAAGGCAGACGCATAACCGACTGAGCCACTCAGGTGCCCCTTAAGTTTGAATTTCTAATCTTACTTTTATTTTCAAAAGTGATAGCAAGACTTATTTGAACTATGAGATTATGGGTAATTTTTATTTCCTAATAAAAAAAGCAAAAACAAACAAAACACTTGGTTAATATTATTGTTAAAACAATAACAACAAAAATATTTCCCTGGATTGGGTCAGTTTTTTTTTTTTTTTTTTGCCTAATTCACAATTTTCTCAGAATAAATTAGCATGTTTGATAAAATGTGTAAGCAATTTTCTGATAAACTCTAAAGGAACTGAAGATTTGTTCTAAGAAACCCACTCACCCAACTGTCAGTCAAGAGCCTAATTACCTCTAACCAAACATAATTTTCTTTTGTACCTAATCTATTTTTATAAAATGTCCCTATCAAGAGTAAATCTTTTTAGACTTGGCTTGGTAGGCTACTTTTCCTTTGCAGCAACATTTATAATAAATTTTGATAAGTGGCCATAACTAAATTACGTGGAAATGTTTTCTTTAACAGAATTTAAGTATGTTTTAAACCCTTAAAAAAATCTGGGTAATGTCCACCTCAGTTACGGTCTAAAAGACGAAGGCATGATGAACGACAGGGCCATAGAACTATAGGAATAGAATGTAATTCTTTCATTCTTTCCACGAGTATCTTACTGTCTACCTATGCCAGGCTTTGAAAAGTACTTTAGTGTCTACCACGCGCCAGGCACCATTCTAGGATCTATGGCTACAAACAGGAACAAATGGAGTTGAGGGGAATAAAACTACAGTTCCCACAATGTCTTGCTCTTCTGCTTCTTCCCAGGTGAGCGCTTCTTTTCGCTAGTTTCTTCCCAGGATTCTAGTTGTACAGGAAAGCCCCGCCCGCTTATCTGCCATTTGCCCATGCTGTGGTTAGAAGATGGACTACAACTCCCATAATGCCTTCGCCCCCCCCCCCCCCAGGGCTCCACCTGCTTTCCGGCCGTGTGGCGGAGGACTACAGTTCCCAGGCTACTCTGCTTCCTCTTTTGGGTGTTATTGCCCGTTTCCCGGTGCCGGACGCGGTAGAAGCTAGCGAGAGTGCCAGGTCCTGGGTTCTCTGTGTCCTTCTCCGGGGCAGGGACGAGGCAGTGACCTGACTCTTGGGCGCCGAGCCCGGGAGGGAGCGCAGGAGGCCGCTTTCCCTCCTGTCCGGCTTACCTCACACTACTCTCCTTCTTCACCACCCGCGGCCGCCTGGACGACTCCGGACTGACTGCCTGGGACACGGGTGGCAGTCTCGGCAGTTGGGGCTGTGGCGAGGCCGCGGCCCTCGGGGCGGCGGTAGCGGCGTCAGCGCTGGGGAGAAGGAGAGAAGATGGCGTCGGAGCTGGAGCCCGAGGTGCAGGCCATCGACCGGAGTTTGCTGGAATGTTCGGCTGAGGAGACCGCGGGGGTGAGTGCCGGGACCCGGGCGGGGACGTTCGGCCCTCGCAGGCCGCTCCCCGGGGGAGGAACCGACTCCTGGAAATCTTGGAGCAGCCCGGCCCAGACTTGGGGCAGCGACCTCGCCGGGCTCTCAGGCCTCGCCTTGTATGTGGGTAACGGGCCGGGGAGGCCACCGAGCCTGCTCCTCTCCTTCCTGTCTTCTAATAGCCGGCCGAGCCGTTCTGTGCGCCAGCCACCTTTGCATTCCCTTTCTGCCTAGGAGAACCGACAGCTCTTCCATTATTCCTCTTTTTCCCCCACACTCACATTAGGTCCCCAGCCCTTTCTGCCAGCCCCTTGAAGAGGGGAAAGGAAGACACTTCCTGGTTTGGGGGTATAATCGCCCTACATTTTTTGCCTAATTCCTTTTCCGCAGATTAGGGGAACATTCCCTCCTCCACCGAAACATGCTACCCGAACCGGGTTCCTACTTTGTTCTGGGACTGCCCTAGGCACCAGAGGATGCAAACGACACTGTTTTCCCTTTATCCCCCGTTCAGTTCATTTTTGCACCGGTTTGGTCAGTCGACAGCGTTGATGAATGTGCGGAAAGTGGTGTCTGGGCATGTTCACTGAATGTGAGAAAGCAGTAGTGGAGGCTGGGAGATTAAAAAAATAATTTATCTAGGAGTTGGGGATAATTGGGTGGAAAAGAACTGTTACATAACTTTGAGAGAGCAGCTTTCAACAAATAGAAACCAATAAAGTGAGGTTTGGTCACAGCATAGTGGAAGCAGTTAAACCCCAAACTTAAACCATTCAAACCCAGTATTGTAATGAAAGTATATTATGAATATGCTCGTGTAAGTAGCAGAGTTATAAAATGATTTCTTTAATAAACTTGATGGCATCTTTGCTCAAGAAGGACCGGGAACGCCAATAGAGCAAATTGTCCAGAATGATTATGAATGGACCAAAACAACCTAGGCCTCACCTCTAAGGTCTCCAATTTAAAAAGCTTAGTTTATGGGGAGGGAGTGGTCTTTGAACACTTGTCAACAATCTTAATGTTATGAACAAAATTTTAGTGGGGCCCTTTGGGTTTGTTGGTCAGTGAGGAGTTCTTTGTGTGAATTGATGAGGACCCTAAAGTCAGAGCGGAAGCAATGGACAGGAGTAGAGATGAAAAGTTTCCTACGTTGTTGAATGATGACTCTTGGATTTTTTTTTTAAACCAACTTGTTTAGTGTAGATCTGTTTTCATTTACTTTCTACTTAATATCGCAACAACCTGGGGATTTTCATCCCGCATCTGCCTTTCATTTATCAAAGAGATTTGAAAAAAGAAAAAGTGTTACAAGTAAACAGTAAAATGGTCAGAATGACAGCTATTCCCAATCTGTCACTCTGTCGATACCCATATTGATATTTTAATCTGTTGTCTGCCTCAAAGTGTTGTTGTTTTTACTCCCACCAAATTCTGTGCATGTTGGCCCAGGCTGTGTGCTTTATTTTTCCAGTGCTGAAAGTGCAAGCTATTAAGTGATTGGAGTTTCTCCAACTTGTTGAAGTTCCTGTGGAAACCAGTTATAAACGGTGTTAGAGACCAGTGCAATACTTGTGCAGTGAAATTCTCAGGCAGATGCAGTGGGAGAAGTTAAGGGAAAAGCAATAAAAATTTATTAATTTGGACTTAATTTGAGTTTGTGAAGATCACAACCTGAGCTACATTTTACTTCTGTTTACTTTTAAATGGCTTTCTGAACAATAAGATGAAAAAATATTTAGTCTAAAGACCAACAAAAGTCCTTAAAGAAGATGCAGACTAATATTAAAATACAAGGTTCTGGGACGCCTGGGTAGCTGGGTCGTTAAGTGTCAGCCTTTGGCTCAGGTCATGATCCCAGGGTTCTGGGATCAAGCCCTACACTGGGCTCCCTGCTCCGCGGGAAGCGTGCTTCTCCCTCTCCCACTCCCCCGCTTGTGTTCCCTCTCTCACTGTGTCTCTGTCAAATAAATAAATAAAATCTTTAAAAAAATAAATAAAATACAAGGTTCTTCCAGCTATATAACCTGGCCTTACTTTGTGAGGGGTTTATTGTTTGAATTTAGTTAAAACCACGTAACACTTAAAACTGTTCTTTCAGCTTAGGCTACAGCACATCTCTTTATCACAAATTAAAATGAATTAATAAAGCTTTGTCAGGTTAAAAGTAAATTTTAGAGTAAACAAAGCAGTTATTGCAGCCTTTAGACATTTGTTACTGGTAATTTGTGGGATCACATCCATTTAAAATTACTTAATAAGGTTAATGTCACTTTTCTCACACTTCGTTTACACACTGCTTTTTAAATTTCTATTATGAAGAGGAAGGACTTTTTGTGATCTTATGTATCCTAACAAGCATGCCTCACAAATAAAGCATTTGAGCACTCTCTTTGATAATTGTAAGCTTATCAGTTATCTTAAAGAGGCCCTCTCTTCTCAGTTTTCTCCTTTTCTTGGTGGAATTGATTGCACAGCAGTATGACTTTCCCAGCACTTTTCTAGTCTATCTACATTTTTTGCTCCACAGATTTTATTATAATGTGTTCCAGTGAATGATTGTGATTTAAGAAGTACATATATTATTTTTATTTATCACAAATTAAAAAATTTGTGAGGACATGCATTTTAATTTCTCTTGGGCATTCATTATAGAAGTTTTATGTCTGTATTGGATATTTTTTGCTTTTAAGTTTTGACAGTTTTATACATAATTCACATATATAAATTCAATTCAGTGGGTTTTTAGTATATTCACAGTTGTGCAACTGTCAACACAACTTTAGAACATTTTCATCACCCCAAAAAAGAAATCCTATACCTATCAGTAGTCACTCCCTGTTTTCCTCTAAACTCCCAAACTGAACTACTTACCTATTTTCTGCCTCCATCGATTTGCTTATTCTGGAAATTTCATATAGCTGGAATCATAACAATATGTTGTCTTTTTTACATGTTTCTTTCACTTAGCAAATGTTTTCAAGGTTCAACCTTGTAGTATATATCAATACCTCATTCCTTTTTATTGCCAAATGATATTTCATTATATGAATATAATGTATTTTATTTGTCCATTCATCAGTTGATGGACATTTGGGTTGTTTCCACTTTTTGGATATTATGAATCATGCTGCTGTGAACATTTGTGTCCATTTTTGTGAGGACATGCATTTTAATTTCTCTTGGGCATATACCCAGGCATGGAATTGCTGGGTTCTATGGTAATTTTATGCTTAATGTCTTGGGGAACCACTAAACTGCTTTTCAGAGTGACTGCATCATTTTACACTTTCACCAGCAGTATGTGAGGGTTCCAGAAAATTTCTGCACATCCTTGCCAATATTACTATTGTCTTTTTGATTATAGTCATTCTATTGAGTGTGAAGTGGTATCGCATTGTAGTTTTGATTTGTATTTCCCTTATGACTGTTGATGCTGAACATCTTTTCATGAGCTTATTGACTGTACATCTTTAGAAGTGTCAATTCAGGTCTTTTGCTTATTTTTAAATTAGATTTTTTTCTTTTATTATTGAGTTTATATATTATTTTGATTTGTGAATGCTTTTACTTCATTTCTGGAACTCTTAATATGATTTGTTTAAAATTTTTCTTAATATAGGCTTAAAAACTTCATTTCAGCACTAGTGATTATTGTTTATTTATTTATTTTTTTTTTAAAAGATTTTATTTATTTATTTGAGAGAGAGAATGAGAGAGAGCATATGAGAGGGGTTAGGGTCAGAGGGAGAAGCAGACTCTCCGCCAAGCAGGGAGCCCAGTGCGGGACTCGATCCAGGGACTCCAGGATCATGACCTGAGCCGAAGGCAGTCGCTTAACCAACTGAGCCACCCAGGCGCCCGTGATTATTGTTTATAATTAACTTACATATTGGTGATTCTTGTTTGAAAACAAAATCAAATGTGGTTAAAGGATACAATTTTAATGGGGTAAAAAATAATAATTAGATACTGTAATAAAAGGCTAACCTCTAGGGATTCTTTCATTTTTATGTTTATCATACCTGCTCTCTATCCCAAGGCTTAAATTTAGCATTCAAAAAAGGAAAGCTCCTGGAAACATTGTCATAACATGTTTACTTTAGTGGAATGAGTTGACAGTTTTCTTTACTTCCCTTATGGAGGACTTCTGATAAGATAGTGCTTATTACTTTGTTGAGCACATTGGTGTGACAGCCACAAGTGTCTGAAATAAAGACAAATTAACATGCAACCAAATTAGAAATCTCAATAGTTTTTCCTGTTGACAAAACAGTTACAGTTAGCTTATGTTAGTGAGAATAGGAAAAGTTACTGATTTTATTCTTTTGAGAAATATGTGAGTCATTATTGTGAAAGGTGGCCAGAAAAATTTTTCTTCCTGCTCAATTTCTCTTCACAATTTTTTCTAATCTGTACTGTTGCCAGTCACTAATTCAATATTTCTGGTATAGAAAACTCATGTAAAGGTACTTCACTTTATATATTGTTTAAATTTAATGAAGTTTAAAATGCCCATTGTAGATCCCAAATCTGTTAGGTGGTTTTAAATTTGAAGCATATGCTTGCTTTTCTTAAACCAGGTATTTATATCTTCTTAATAACTTATAATAATATATTACAAACAGTATTTAAGATGAAATGCTTTACTAATAATATGTAATATATTACCAGCAAATATTATATACAGTAATATGCTATATCATATATAACATAATATGTAATAAATGTTACAGTAATATAGTATAAATATATAACATAGTAAATATTATATAAAATATTTCATATAAGGTTGCTGATTTTTTTTTTCTTAACCAGAAGCTGATAACTAGTTTCTGAATTTTTTGTTTAAGGAATCTATGAACGGGGGGGGAGTGCTTTACTGGCTCCTTTGGTAGAGCATGCGACTCTTAATCTCCAGGTCATGAGTTCAAGCACCATGTTGGGCATGAAATCTACTTAAAAAAAAAAAATCTATGAACAAATTTGACCTATCAGTGCTGTTGGAGCCACAAAACACATAATTTCTTTTAGAAAGCATCACCTTTTATTCTCCCTGGATTAAAATGCTGCAAAAGTGGTGGAGTGGGAGAGGGAGAAGCAGGCTTCCTGCTGAGCAGGGAGCCCGATGTGGGGCTTGATCCCAGGACCCTGGGATCATGACCTGAGCCGAAGGCAGATGCTTAAAGAATGAGCCACCCAGGTGCCCCAACCCATCCTTTTATAATGTGAACTGTGTGTGTGTGTGTGTGTAATTTTGATTGCAAATCACTTCTTTAAAGAGAGATAATCTTAATCCTGTGGGATTATCTCCCAAGAAGTGCTGTTGTTTTAAGAGTAATTTAGTCTCTTTCTCCTTGCATAAAGCAAACAAATAAATTGGTAACATTTGAAGAAGATAGTTTCTCTTCAGGGGTGAAGTTTTTCAGTGTGTGCCCTTGCAAGGGCAAGACCAGCAGGGATGACATTTTTGCACTAATCTTGGTGAAAGATGGGAGTGGGGGTTTTGGACCAGAGTAGTGGGGATGGTGCCTGTGGAGATGGAGACAAAAAAAATAGAGTCAACAGATTAGTTAGGAAGCCTAATACACAAGACATGATCAATTGGATGTTGGGTTGAAGAAGAAGGAAGATTTTCAGGTTTTTCTGGTGTGGATACTTAGGTAGATGCTTGTATCTAAAATAGGGAAAGGAAGTGGAGAAAATAGGTTTTTGAGGAGGGGTAGTGGAGATCATAAGTTCAGTTTTAGACCTATTGAGTTGGTGTTTGAATCAGGAGAAACTTTCTTGTTTCTCTCTACACTTACCAATACTTGTGGCCACCGAATGTGTGAGTTTTTTCCCCATACCAAGCAATTCTCTAATTCCCTACAGACACCAAGTGGGTGTCCTACAATTCAGTTCAATTCTGACACCATACACCTGGAGTTAGCATCAGATCCCACAGATTAAGGGCTCAGTCCCACGAGACTGACCCCCTCACTACTTAAGATGCCAATCACAAGCAGTGGGTCCTCAGGTTACCTAGAACTTCTGTCTGACTTGGCTACAAATCAAGGGTTCCCATGACCCCCTCTTTGGGTTCAGTAATTTGCTAGGATGGCTCACAGAACTCAGGGAAATGGTTTATTTACTAGATTACTGGTTTATGGTAAAATGATACAATTCAGGAACAGCAGGTGGAAGAGATGCATAGAGCAAGGTATGTGGGAAGGGTTCAGAGCTTCCATGCTGTATCTTGGTGCACCAGCACTTCTGTGTTCACCATTCCAGAAGCTCTTTGAACCCCAACATAGAAATTTTTACGGAAGCTTCATTATGTAAGCATAATTGAATAAATCATTGGCTGTTAATGATTAGCTTAACTGCCACCCCCTCTCCCCTCCCTGAGGTTGGGGGTGGAGGTTGTTATTTCCAACCTTCTTATCACATGGTTTGTTCCCTTGGCAACCAGGTCTCCATCCCTTGGGGCTTTCCAAAAGTCATCTCATTAACCTCAGCCCTAATTCAATTGAAAGGAGATTAATTATCACAGGTAGTTGGACGTAAAAGTTTGGGACAGAAAAGTGGCTTTTGTTTTTGAGCAGGGAGAGCAAAGGGGAAAGGATTTATAGAGAGGTTGATCAGGGGAAGAAGGCATAATTGATAATAACAAAGTCTCTTGTAGACTTCTATTCATAAGAGACTGGTATATCATTTATTAATCAATGAGAAGTGTAAGTAGGTATAGTGTAAGGCTGTTCATGTTCACTGCATGCTCTTCCTATCAGCAAACTGACATGAGAATCCAAATCACAATCAGTATATCATTTGAGCAAAGCGTTAGAAAGGAAGTCAGATGGGCATAATGGCTCATGTCTTATATGATGATTTGTTGTGGTCATTTTCTTATAACTGCCTACAGAAGGTTGCTTAAGAGTAATTTTGAGGAGAGGGATCATTTCACTTTAAGTAAAGTAGAATTCTGAAATACTTGGCATTTTATTTTATTTTATTTAAGATTTTATTTATTTATTTGACAGAGAGAGATAGCGAGAGCAGGAATACAAGCAGGGGGAGTGGGAGAGGGAGAAGCAGGCTTCCTACGGAGCAGGGAGCCCGATGCGGGGCTCAATCCCAGGACTCTGGGATCGTGACCTGAGCCAAAGGCAGATGCTTAACAACTGAGCCACCCAGGCGCCCCAATACTTGGCATTTTAATAAAGTTCTAAATGAATTTTACCCTTTTTGGAAAGAAAACATACAGTTATGAGTGATGTCAACAAAATAATTTATATGACTCTCTTATCATTGAATATATAGTAGGTTTATCCAAATTAGCAGTTTGGCATTATTTAAAACTAATTTTTCTTTTTCTTTTTTTTTTTTAAAGAAATGGCTGCAAGCAACTGACCTCACTAGAGAAGTGTACCAGCACTTAGCCCACTATGTACCCCAAATCTACTGCAGGGGTCCCAACCCTTTTCCACAGAAGGAGGACATGCTGGCACAGCATGTTTTGTTGGGACCAATGGAATGGTACCTTTGTGGTGAAGATCCTGCATTTGGATTTCCAAAACTTGAACAAGCAAACAAACCGTCTCATCTTTGTGGTCGTGTTTTTAAAGTAGGAGAGCCTACATACTCTTGCAGGTAAGATATTGTAATTTTCTTTCTAAAAGGCTCATTTTTACTTTTTTTCCTGAAACTTTATGTTTCTGTTTTAAAATTATGAAATACATATATATTAAGAAAGTCTACACAACAAATATATATGGTTTATTAAATAATCATGAAACAAATATTCATGTAACTATTTTCCAGGTCAAGAACTAGAACATCGTCAGTATTCCAGAAAACCACAGAATGCTTTCTTCCTTCCCTGTATTTAACTGCTGCCCTGACTCTTGTAATAATTACTTCTTTGCTTTTCTTGATAGTTTTCTAGTTAGTGATTTTTTTTTAATGTTGAGAATTGATTATACAAGGACAGAAGATGGAGAGGAAGGTGCCCTGTCTCCTTTAAAACCATCTATTCCTATTTCACAGAACTAGTCATTGTCAACAGTTTCTTATGTATCCTTCCAGAATTTTTTTATGCATATTCAAGCCCATATATATGGCTATCTTATACGTACATGCAAGCATACATACAAAAGGGAGTATGTGTTACATATTCTGGGCTAAATTTTCCTTTCTCTAACAAAATCTTGACTTCTGTCCATATCAGCTGATATAGCTAGATAATATTCCATTGCGTGGATGTACTATTTATAGAGGCATTATGTAACATTTCCTTAACACTTTTTCCTATAAGACTTAAATTTAGTAAGTTCAGTTTTGGTTAAGGCCTATAGGTATCTATGGTAGTCTTTCTTCATAAGCATGGTTAGAATACCAGTGGAGATCTTCTTATATTTTGAAATACTGTTAGATTTAGTTTTTTGTTTGTCTTTATAAGAACTTCTTTGAGTTCTCTATTGATGTTTGAAGGAATAGATTTAGTTTAATGTCACAGTGTACAGGCAAGGAAACTGAGATCCACTTGTTCCAATAATGTCTTTTGTAGCAAAAAGGTCCATTTCCAACACATGTATTTGAATGTCATATCTTTTTTTTTTAATAAAGATTTTATTTATTTATTTGACAGAGAGAGACACAGCGAGAGAGGGAACACAAGCAGGGGGAGTGGGAGAGGGAGAAGCAGGCTTCCCACGGAGCAGGGAGCCTGATGCAGGGCTTGATCCCAGGACCCTGTGATCATGACCCGAGCCAAAGGCAGATGCCCAACGACCAAGCCACCGAGGCGCCCCTGAATGTCATATCTTTTGATCTTCAGTCTGGAATGTTTCTCAGGGTTTTTTGTTATTGTTTTGGTTTGGTTTGGGTTTTTTTTTTTTTACTTTCATGATCTTGATACTTTTGAAGATTAAAATAAGCCAGTTATTATTATTATTATTATTTTTATTTTTAAAAGATTTTATTTATTAATTTGACAGAGACACAGTGAGAGACAGAACACAAGCAGGGGGAGTGGGAGAGGGAGAAGCAGGCTTCCCGCCGAGCAGGGAGCCCGATGCGGGCCTCAATCCCAGGACCCTGGGATCTTGACCTGAGCCAAAGGCAAGTGCTTAAGGACTGAGCCACCCAGGCACCCCTAAGCCAGTTATTTTTAAATGTCCATTTGGGTTTGTCTGACCCACTTTATGATTGGAGTCAGGTTGCATCTTTCACAGGAATATCACATAAATCACATGTTCTTATTCTCATTTTACACTATCAAGTAGCATGTGATTTTGATTTGTTTGATAACTGGTGATATTAATTTTGATCACTTGATTAAGGGGATGTCTACAAGACTTCTCTACTGTGAAGTTACTCTTTTACCCCTTGTAAACAGTAAGTATTTTGTGGGGAGGTACTCTAAGCTATTAAACATCCTGTTTCTTACCAACATTCATTTTATTCATTTTTTTATTTCAGTATGTATTCATGGAAGGCCATTGTTCTTGTGTTCAAATAGTTCTAGATTTGACCAGTTGAGGCCCTTAAAGCTGTCTTCTTTGTTCTTTTCATGTCCCCATCATTCTTTGAACACTTTCTTGTTCTAACACAAGATGTTTAGGGCACATCTTGGACTTCCTCCTGCCCCAGACCTGAAATCAGTCATTTCTTTAAGGAGCCTGGTTCCTTTTCAGTAGACATTAGTGTTAAGAAATAAGATACTAGGTGTGCTTGTTGCTATTGGTATGTCACTAATCCCAGGCCCTCTCAGTAGATCTGTAATTTATATATTTCTACAGATACATATTGAAAGAAGTATTGAAAATCATGCATTTACAGTAATCTCTCCAGTTTCAGTCCAATGCCATAGGCTTCTCTCTTGTTTTCTCCCTTTGCATATTTGTAACTTCCTTCTCTGATGAATCTGATTCTCATTATCCTGGAAAAATTTATTTGATGATTTACTTATATACAACCATTCTTCACTGCAGCTGCCACTGCCTTATCCCATTTGGGCTGCACACCCTATGCTGGGTCATGGTAGCTTTCCCCCACCTCTCATTAGGGCAGATCTAAAAGAAGTCTTTAAGACACATGGTCACGGCCTTTGTGTTGAATCAGCTGGTTGTCTGCCTTGACAAGAAGTCCAGAGTCCTCTAGCGCTGTTTGCTGGACTTGAGGTATCTTTGTGGCACTCTTGATTCCATAGCAGCCATTCTCTGAAGAGTGTCACCCTCTGTGTGTGCAGCCCAACCCTCCACCAAGAACTCATCCGTAGGTGACCTCCACATAGACTTCTGTCCTTTCCTGGCCCCTCCTGTGCTCATACATTCCTGCTCTCGTGCCCTGACCCAAGGCTTCTAGCTCTTTTACCTGCCCCCAAATTTGATCTAGTCTCAGCTCAGTGGGACCTTCCTGCACTGCTTAGATTCTAGCTCACTGTGCCACAGGTGGGAATTTACCCCCTTGGTGAGAGAGTCTTACGTATTCATCTAGTTTTATGGCTGTGTAGAGTAGAAGGCTGGTTGAGTACCAGTTACTCTGCTGTAACCAGAAGTGGAAGTCCCAATATTTATTTTATTTTATTTTATTTTTTTAAGATTTTATTTATTTGACAGAGAGAGACACAGCAAGAGAGGGAACACAAGCAGGGGGAGTGGGAGAGAGAGAAGCAGGCTCCTGGCAGAGCAGGGAGTCGGATGCGGGGCTCGATCCCAGGACCCTGGGATCATGACCTGAGCCGAAGGCAGACGCTTAACGACTGAGCCACCCAGGCGCCCCCCAATATTTATTTTAACAAAGAAAGTTGCTTATGTTTGTTGAGCACTAGGCACCACATTTAATGCCAAGTGCTTAATATGAAATCATGCTTAATCCATCTACAAAGTTCTGAGATAATACCCCGGAGGAGACTGAGGCTCAGAGTGGTTAAGTGACTTACCTGCATTCATAAAAATTGAAACCAGGGCTCTCAGACTCTAAAGTCCATTATCTTTTCATTTTACCTTTCTTTGATTCTCATATATTGATTGGCCTCTTATGAATTTTTCATTCATATTCAGTAAAAGGAGAGGAAAAAATAGGAAAAATGTTCTGTTTTTCTTACAACTAAATCTGTCTAATTCCTAAATTCTGAGAGATGTTCTTTGTTGTTAAAATATTTGCATATGAAGTGAAGACAATGAACTAGGTAGTTTTGTTTTTTAAGGTTTTTAGAAAAAAATCAGCAGTCCTTTTTGTGGTCATTCTACTGGTCCCTGAAACTCAGAAGTCTGGGAACTACACACTAACACTTGGTTCCTAAGCAGAAAATCAAGTTGCATTGTAGTACTTCTGTACTACAAAGTACCTGCAAAGAATATTAAATAAAAATATTTGGGCTGGCAAAAAAGCTTTTGGTGACAGTATTGTGAACTTGGCCTGAATCCTTATCTCCCTCATTATCCCCAGTTAGACTGTCTATAAGCTACTCTTTCCCCATTGCAGATGTTTGGCAATTTATAATAGCCTCATACATAATAGGTGCTCAGCAAATATTTGTTGAGGAAATGTCTGTTACATTGTTCAAAGTACAGAAGACAGTTTTAAAGATATTTTGCTATTCCTACTTTAGTTAAATTGCTTGAGTATTCCTATTTTTTCCCCATTTCCATACCTGTCTGCTGGCAATATCATATTTATTGTAAGCCAGCTACTTTGGAAGATGTTCCACAGTCTTCAAAAGTGACTGTGGAATAGGCTTTTGGGAGTTTGGAGAAGTGGAGTGGGATGACAGGAGGAGGAATATATTCCCTTAATGAAAATGGTGCACTGAGGGCGCCTGGGTGGTTCAGTTGGTTAAGTGTTTGCCTTCGGCTCAGGTCATGATCCCAAGGTCCTGGGATCGAGTCCCATGTCGGGCCCCCCCTGCTCTGCGGGGAGCCTGCTTCTCCCTCTGCCTCTGCCTGCCACTCCCCCTGCTTGTGCTCGCTCGCTCTCTATCAAATAAATAAATAAAATCTTAAAAAAAGAAAAGAAAATGGTGCACTGAACAGCTATATTGGAAGGTTAGTTGTGCATAAAGGATTTGTGGGTGAAACGAGTCAGAGATGATCTTAGTAGATTTTTTTCTGTATTACCTGTGGTCAAGTTTGAACTTGGGTATGTCAGCCTGGTAGTTTCTCTGAGATATAAATTCATTTCACTATAGTCCGGGGGTTTAGGTTAATCTAGGATATTCTGTTCTGGATATTCTAACTGTGTATTAAGCGGTTGTGTGTAAATCAATGGAAAGGAAGGCACAGTGGGTGAAGGGAATGCCTCATGAGGAGAAAATTACCTTGTTGCCATCATCTAAAGAGAGTCACGAGAGTATATTAAGGACAGAGAACACAAAGAACAGCCTCAGCTACTGCTTTTTAGAAATTAAAAACTTAACAGGCAAAACATGTATTTGGTTATATCTTTCAAAAGGTACAAAAGTGTATGCCATGAAAAATAACCTTCCTTCTCCACCCCTTAATTTCCCTGTTTCCTTATCCAGAAGTGACCACCATTAGTAGTTTCTTGTGTATTCTTCCAGATATCCTATGCATTTGCAAGCATTTGTATTTTATTCAGTACATCCTAGTGTATCACTTAAGCTGTTTTCACCTTGCTTATATGAAAATTTGTCCTTAAAATTGTTACATAACATTAGAGAGAGATTATGTGAGCTGACTTTGTCTTATGTTTTTAATGGCTGATTATTCTATTGTAGGATATTCTGTACTTACTAGCCTTCTATTAATAGACATTTAGGTGGTTTCTAGTATTATAAACAATACTGCACTGAATATCTTTGTATGTCTTTGTGCACATGTAGAAGTAGATCCCCAGGATACATGTCTGTAAGTAAAATTTCTGGGTCAAAGGATGCACACATTTATTTCTCTTTTAGTGACCAGTAGTAAAAACCTATAAAATGAAAAAGAGATGGGGGCACCTGGATGGTTCAGTCAGTTAAGTGTCTGCCTTCAGCTTGGGTCATGATCCCAGAGTCCTGGGATCAAGTCCCACATCGGCCTCCCTGCTTGGCAGGGAACCTGCTTCTCCCTCTGCCTGCATCTCCCCCTGCTTGAGCTCGCTCGCTCTCTCTCGCTCTCTGACAAATAAATAAAATCTTCAAAAAAAGAGAGAGAGAGAGATGATGTGCTAGTTTGAGGAAGAGAGGCAGGGTGGGGGGGCAAACAACAGAAACTGCAACAGAGATGTTGGGAAAGTTTGGAAAATCTGTCTTCTAGCCAGCCTTGCAGGGAGAAGAAACCAGGAAGAACAGGACGGTGTGTGGCAGCCAGAAAGAGGAGGCAGATTGGCCAATTACCTGAGCTGTGGAGGAAAGAAAGCGGTGTCTGGTGACAATCTCACATGAAAGAACAGACTTTCTCTCTCCCTGGGGTGGGAGAGAAAGATTTAATCTGTAAAAGGTCTGGTAGGTCCTAGGTTTGGACTACACTCTTAACAGATATTTCTAAACTTTGCTGTTATCTGAAGTTGGCCACAGTCCAGGTTAAAGATACTGTCCTTCAAGACTGTCCAAGATACAGCTTCAGGTTTAGTGATTCTCAGAGGCACCTTCAATTCTAATCACCTGGCTGCAAATTTCAACTATATCCGTAGACTTTATGTAATTCATTAGAACAACTCCCAGAACTGAGGAAAATGTTGTACTTATGATTAAAGTTTTATCACAGCAAAAGGATATAAATCAGAATCAGCCAGAGAGATACATAGGAAGATTTCCAAATGCAAAGCTCCTGTTGTCCTCAGGGACACATTATCTTCCTGGCACATTAATGCGTGACAATACACACAGAGTATTGGCAACTAGGGACTCTCATCCAGGCTTTGGTGTCCAGAGTTTTTATTGGGGTTTCATTATGTAGGCCTGACTAATGGAATCATTGCCCACGGACTTAATATCTAGCTCCACTTCCCTTCCCAGAGGTAAGGCTAATATGTGGCTGAAAGCCCCAGCCTTCCAATTACATGGTTTGTCTTTCTAGTATGGCCAATCCTCACTCTGCCTCATTCATTAGCATAAACTATCACATGGAGGGGGCAGCATAAATAACAAAGATACTCCTATCACACAGGAAATTGTAAGGATTTAGAGTTCTCTCGCAGGAACCCTGGGACAAAAGCCAGCCAGATTCTTCAATTACACAGTTCTTGAGAAAGTCAATGAGATCGATTGTGTATTGCTTTCCACGATTCTTAGCACATGGTAAACTCTTAGTAAATGTCCATGCTGGGGTCTTGGGGATGAATGTCTCCTGTTATTCCCAGGTCTCATGTATTCCTGGTAAAATGACATGGAACCTATCATTTGGAAAGATGAAATATGGTTATTGAAATTCTAGGGGAGTTTCTAAACTAGATCCTTCAAGTATAAAAGTGATTCATGTCTATAGGATAGAGGTTTTCTTGAACTAGAAAAAATGATATTCAAGAGTCTTTTATGTGTGGTACTTAGGAAAGGGATTTGTGAAGGGAATTAGGTTAGTTTTTCTGTAGAGTTATTTGTTCATAGTTTCTAAACTTTATAGGTCACAAATTATCTTGCTAAAGCCTCGGTGATCAGGATAAGCTATCTGTTTTCAGGCAGTAGGCTAATATTTATGATATTTGTCTATACTTCGTTATCTATTAGGAAAAGTGTAGTCAAATTTAATACCTGTTACTCCTTTCTAAATAGAGATGGTTGTTATTAGGGACAATAATCTTAGTATTGATTTTGATCATAACTATTTACTATTTCATAACCATTAAGAAAAATAAAATATTAGTAGAATATGAAATCATACTTTAGTGTGGTATAAATTTTAGTTTGAGTTTAACACTTCTGTTAGATGTAAAGAAGTTAGGTTTAATTCCATTGATTTCCTTGTATAGTTAAATTGAGAACTTTTTTTTATTAAAGTTTTATTTAAGTAATCTCTATATCCGATGTAGGTGTAGCTCAAACTCATGAACCCAAGATCAAGTCACATGCTCTTCCAGCTGAGCCAGCCAGGCACCCTGACAACATTTTTTTTAAACTAATAATTTAAAAACTTATTGCATGAATGTTACAGATAACCAGAAGTTATGGTTGGGGAGTTATGCTGCTATCAGGAATATTCTTAGCATATGTTTCCAGATAATGCTTTATGATGCTTTATTATAAACTATTAAATGGTTTTGCTCAGGTTTAACTTTTTTTCTTAACTTTGATTCTGTTAGTCATGATAGATGAGATTATGCTAAAAATAACAAACAACCCTACAGTCTTGAAGACTTGGAACTACCTAAAATATATTTATTACTCAACCGTGTGACCCGTTCGGATGGGTGAGGGCAACGAGTGGAGGGTTCTACCTGGTTAGTTACTTAACACCATATTACATCTTCATAAACTTAACATAATGTTTTTTAGTGTTCAGCACAGCAAGAGAAGAACAGAGCTGGAGAGTCTTGCCCAGCAAATATATTGCACTAGCTCAGAATTAGCAACCATGCCCACATCCCTTTAGCCAGAACTAATCTGAAGGCCTCTGTCCAACTACAAAACAGGGTGGGGAGGTATAATTCTCCTGTGTCTAGAAGAGATGCACACTCTGTGGATGAACATGAGAAGTCTCTTCAATGATTTTTTAGGGTTTTGGGGTGATTTTTCCTTCCTCACAGAGCAGTTAGGAAAAATAAGGTAATGTATAAATACAGCACTTGGGGAATTATATTTATATAGGTAAGAATTTTTAAACCAAACACTGAGTCTTCGGATGAGTTACTGAGGCATGAGTAATATTTCAAGCAGAGGGATAGACATAATTTTATTTCTGTTCTGTGTGGAAATATAAAGCTCTAATGTGGAAGAAAGAACCTCTTATTTCCAGTAAGAAGAGTTTGTTTAGTTTCTTGGCTTTAAAAAAAAACTTGAAAACTTGATCTCTTTTTAGCTGAATTCTATTTTAAGACTGTTTCTTTTTGCCATGAATAGTCCAGAGATTGAAATCAATGCTGTGTTAGTTTTAAAAATATCGGTTACCTCTAATTATGATGTGCTACATGAGTGAAATTATCCTGTGTATATTGCAGTTGTGACTTTTTCCATTTAACAATTTGTCTTAGAGATCTTTCTCTGTCAGTATATATAAATCATCATTCTTTTAACTGCTGTGTTTCCATAGTAAGTTCAGGCCATAGTTTATTTCATTGCTCTGTTAATGAAATTAGAAATGGGGAACTTCTAGGGTTTTTTCCCCATAATAAACTATGCTGCAAAGAACACCCTGTACATATTTGTACACATCTCTTTTTACACACGTCTCAGTATTTTTCAAGGTAAATACCTTGAAGTAGAATTTCAATGCTGTGTGTTGTCACTGTGAGCTTCAATATATTGGAAATTCCCTTTTCTGCACTGCTCTCTTTGCCCTGGGAAAATGACAGGGAGTGGGCAGTTGATGTCTCCTAGATAGTTTGGGTTCCTGTAGTTGTCTAAAATGAGTCTTGTATTCTTGTTTTAAAGATCTGTGATCATGTTTAATTACTCTTGGCCAGTTTGTTGCAGGATTGAACATAGGCGTGCATGGGGTATAATATCAACTTCATATGTATGCCTTTGTTTAGATGTTAGGAAGTAGTAGAACTATAACTATATTACTATGAGCTGATCCTTACAGGTAAGGAAACTCAGATTTATATCTAAAATTTTCCTTTTGATGCCCAATTGAGGGTTTTTTTTTTTTTAAGGGAAAATTTACATATTTCAGAAGGCACAAATCTTAATTGTACATTTTTGACAACAGTTAACCTCATGTAACTCACATCCCTTTAAGATATGAACATTTCCATCTGACTAGAAATTTCCCTCTGAGTAGCTCCAGCCCCTAGGTAACCACTGTTCTGATAATTTCACCTTAGATTATTTTTATTTTTGCCTGTTCTAGAACTTCATAAAAATGAAATCATTTTTTATTGGATTGTTTGTCTTTTATTATTGAGTGTTGGAGTTCTTTAGATATTCTGGGTACAAGTCCTTTGTTAGACATGTTTTGTGAATATTTTCTCACAGTCTGTGGCTTGCCTATATGGTGTCTTAATGACAGAAGATTTTAATTGTGATGTCATTTTACCAGTTTTTTTCTTTTCTGATGATTTAAGAAATGTCTGCCTTCTCCCAGGTAGCAAAGATAGTCTGTATGTTTTCTTCTATAAACTTGGATAAGTTAGATTTTATGTCTGGGTTTATGATCTGTTTTGAACATTTTTTTATATGGTTTGAGGTAAGGGTTGAGCTTTACTTGTTTATAGGTGAATATCCAGTTCTCCCAGCACCATTTGTTCCTTTCCCTATTGAATTGCTTTGGTACCTTATCAAAAACCATTTGATCATATAAGTGTGGGTCTATTTCAGAACACCCTAATTTATAGTAGCCCTCTTATATCCACATGGGATATGTTCCAAGACCCCCAGTGGATGCCTGAAACCATGCGTAGTACCAAACCCTATGTATACTGTGTTTTTTGCTATATGTACATACCTATGATAAAGTTTAATTTATAAATTAGGCACAGTAAGAGATTAACAGCAATAACTAATAACAAAACAACAATGATAACAATATACTGTAATAAAAGTTATGTGAATATGGTCTCTCTCTCAAAACATTTTATTGTACATATTCACCCTTTTTGTGATGATGTGAGATGATAAAATGCCTGCATGATGAAATGAAGTGAGGTGAACGACTGAGCCACCCAGGCATCCCTCCTTTTTCTTTCTTCTTTTTCTCTTTGGTATTCCTGTTAAACATACATTATATCTTTTGTAATTGTCTCACATTTTGTGGATATTTTGTTCTGTTTTTCTTTCAGTCTTTTTTCTGTTTGCTTTTCAGATTGTTGAGATATCCTCAAACTCAAGGATTCTTTGATCAGCTATGTCCAGTCTACTAATAAGCCCATCAAAGGCATTCTTCATTCTGTTACTATGTTTTGATCTCTAGCGCTTCTTTTTGGTTCCTTCTTAAGATTTCCATCTCTGCTTACATTGCCCTTCTGTTCTTGCATGCTGTCTATATCCATCAGAGCCCCTAATATATTAGTTACAGTTGTTTTAAATTTCAAATCTGATAAATCCAACATTTCTGACATAACCTGATTTTGATGCTTGCTCTGTCTCTTCAAACTGAATTTTTTGCCTTTTAGTCTTATGCTTTTTTTTTGATAGCCAGGCATATGATATACCAGGTAAAAGGAATTCCATAGGCCTTTAGTGATGTGGTAGTAAGGTGTGGGGGAGGGGAAGCATTCTGTAGTCCTATGATTAGATCTCAGTCTTCTAGTGAGCCTGTACCTCTGGACTCTGAACTTCTCATGTGCTTTTCATTGCCACCACCCGCCTCCCCCACCTGTCTTTATGTGGGACAAGATGGCTAGAGTGAGCTGGAAGTGGATATTTCTCTTTTCCAGGTCAGTTAGACTCTGATAAAACCTTGGCAGGTAGGCTCTGATTATAGTCTCTTCTGAGGGCAGACTTTTTTTTTTAAAGATGTTATTTATTTGACAGAGAGACACATAGCGAGAGAGGGAATACAAGCAGGGGGAGTGGGAGAGGGAGAAGCAGGCTTCCCGCTGAGCGGGGAGCCCGATGCGGGGCTCGATCCCAGGATCCTGAGATCATGACCTGAGCTGAAGGCAGACACTTAACGACTGAGCCACCCAGGCGTCCCATAAGGGCAGACTTTTTAAGAACAGAATGCCCTTGGGCGCCTGGGTGGCTCAGTTGGTTAAGCGACTGCCTTCGGCTCAGGTCATGATCCTGGAGTCCCGGGATCGAGTCCCGCATCGGGCTCCCTGCTCGGCAGGGGGTCTGCTTCTCCCTCTGCCCTCTTCCCTCTCGTGCTCTCTGTCTCTCATTCTCTCTCTCTGAAATAAATAAATAAAATCTTTAAAAAAAAAAAAAAAAAAACAGAATGCCCTTGCATATTTCAGCATGGTTCCTTTTTTTCCTACCTGCTGGTAACACGAGTGGATTTTTCTCTGATGTTCACTGTGAGAACCTAGTAGAATTCCAGGAGATAAAACTGACCAAAATGTTAGGGCCCAATGACTGGGCCCCACCCTGGTTCCCAGTGACTGGAGTTTTAATCTCTCAAATGTTCACACTGAGCCTCCAGCAGTTTGTCAGGTACAGTTCAGGTTTCCCTTCCTCAGGACTGGTTCCTGTAGAGGACTGTGTTTGTGGGTTTCTGCTCTCAGAAGTTGTGTTTCTCTGTACTCCTTTATTGGTCTCTGTAATTTCAAGGGTAGCAGTTTGTCCTGTGACCTTACTTCTTTTGTAAATCTAAGAAGAGTTGTTGGTTTTTCAGTTTGTTTAGCTTTTTACTTGTTAGGACAGTGTGGCAACCTCCAAACTTCTTACATGCTCACTGGAAACTGGAAGTCTGCACTGATTTTTTAGGGGTATTCTCCTGAATATAGAATTCTGCGTTGATACTTTTTTTTTTTTTTTGCTTTTCAGCATTTTAAAGATCTTGCTCCATTGTCTTCTGACCTGTGTTGTTTCTGATCATGTCCGCTTTTATTAGGATATCTATGTTACTCTGTATCAAGTTTGCTGGTTTTCTCTAGCTGCCTTCAAGATTTTCACTTTATTGTTGGATTTTAGCAGTGTGACTGTTATGATATGCCTAGCTATATGTTCTTTGTTTTTATCCTTATGGGGTTCCTTGAGTTTCTTGGATCATAAGTTGATGTCCTTAACCAAATTTGGGAAGTTTAGGTTATTACTTTTTCAGATATACTTTCTGCCTCATATTTTCCACTCCTGGGACTCCAGTTACACAGTAGTATAATTGAGGGACTAATTAGTACTACATAGTAGTAGTGTGTAAATATAACTTTAAGATATATGTAAAATTACTATGAATATATGTGTGTAATACGAATGTATTTACATAGTGCATGTTGTAAACATTTTAATAAGAATGTATGATTCAAGAGAGTTTGGAGATGACTGCTTTTGCTAAAGCTCTAAAATCTCAGGGACCTGTGTGTGCTTTCACCAAACCAACATACCTTTACTATGGCAATTAACAGCTGGTCCTGTAACTGCACACATTTGTCTTTTCTGTTAAATGATGGGCTCTTAGAGAAGAAGGGTCTGGCTTTACTTTTCTTTATAATTATGTAAAGACAGTGGCTCTCAGGTTGATTTTTAGAAATCCAGAAATGGGGGCGCCTGGGTGGCTCAGTTGGTTAAGCGACTGCCTTCGGCTCAGGTCATGATCCTGGAGTCCCGGGATCGAGTCCCGCGTCGGGCTCCCAGCTTGGCAGGGAGCCTGCTTCTGCCTCTGACCCTCCCCCCTCTCATGTACTCTCTCTCTCTCATTCTCTCTGTCTCAAATAAATAAATAAAATCTTAAAAAAAAAAAAAAGAAAAAAAGAAATCCAGAAATGCTGTCTATGAGAGGCAAAGTAAAACTGGAAGTCACTAAAAATAGGAATAGAAACAGTGGAGAAAAAAACACCAGCCAAAAGTATGATACAGTAGAAAGCTGGAATGGCAGTTTTCATCTCTGACAAAAAGAATTTATCGTTGAAAACTAAGGGACACAGGGCTGCCTGGGTGGCTCAGTCGTTAAGCGTCTGCCTTTGGCTCAGGTCATGATCCCAGGGTCCTGGGATCGAGCCCCGCATTGGGCTCCCTGCTCAGCGGGAAGTCTGCTTCTCCCTCTCCCACTCCCCCTGCTTGTGTTCCCTCTCTCTCTGTGTCTCTCTCTGTCAAATAAATAAATCTTAAAAAAAAAAAAAGAAAACTAAGGGACACAAAAAGACAACCAAATTTAAAAAATGGGCAAAGGATCTGAACAGACATTTCTCCAAACATTCTGGTTGGTATGTTTCTGCAACTTTGTAATGCTACAAACTACCAAGTTGGACACTTTTTTAAAAATTAATAAGCCATTGTATTTGTTTTTGTTTTTAACATAAAGCCTACACTCAACATGGGGCTTGAACTCATGATCCTGAGATCAAATGTCACATGCTCTACTGACTGAGCCAGCCAGGTGCCCCTCAGATGGACATTTTTACAAAGATGAATTTTATATGTGAATTACATCTCAATTTTTGAAAAGCGATCTGTATATTTGACATTAAAGGAAACTTTAGTTAATTCTCGGGGCTCAGAGCCATACAGATTGTTCTCCCACTCTGTTTAATAAAATTAGAAACAACAAAAGGGTAGGTTAAATAAATTTTATGTTTGGAAACTAACATTGCCAACATTAAGTAAAAGAATATCACTGAAATTACTAAGGAAATTTAGAAATAGAACTGAATGATAAAAACATTATGTGTTGAGTATATTTATTCAACACATATATTTATTCATGTTGAATATATTTATTCATATTTATTCAAATATATTTATTCATGTTGAAAGTATTTAGTAGGAAATACATACTTTAAAAATATTTGCCAAGAAAAAAAGAAGGTTAAAAATAAGCTATGTGGTGGAAACAAATGAAAACAAAAACACAACAGTCCAAAATCTTTGGGATGTAGCAAAAGTGATTCTAAGAGGGAAGTTTATAGCAATATAGGCCTACCTCAAGAAGCAAGAAAAATCTCAAACAACCTAACCTTATACCTAAAGGAGCTAGAAAAAAAACAAAACCCAAACCCAGCAAAAGGAAGGAAATAATAAAGAGTAGAGCAGAAATAAATGATACAGAAACTTAAAAAAAAAAACAAAACAGATCAATGAAACCAAGACGTGGTTCTTTGAAAAGATCAACAAAATTGATAAACCTGTAGCAAGACTCATTTAAAAAAAGAGAGGGAAAACCCAAGTGAACAAAATCACTAGTGAAAGAAATAATAACCAACACCACAGAAATACAAACAGTTGTTACAGAATATTATGAAAACCTATATGCCAACAAATTGGACAACTTAGAAGGAATGGATAAATTCCTAGAAACATAACAACCTACCAAAACTAAAACAGGAAGAAATAGAAAATTTGAACAGGCCAATTACCAGCAATGAAATTGAATCAGTAATTTAAAAATTCCCAATAAACAAGAGTCCAGGACCAGACAGCTTCACAGGTGAATTCTGTAACACATTTAGGGAAGAGTTAATGCCTATTCTTCTCAAACTATGGCAAAAAATACAAGAGAGGCCAGTATATCAAAACCAGGTAAAGACACCACAAAAAAAGAGAACTTCAGGCCAGTATCTTTCATGAATATAGATGCAAAAATCCACAACAAAATATCAGCAAACCGAATCCAACAATACATTAAAAAAAATTGTACACCACGATCAAGTGGGATTTATTCCTAGGACGCAAGGATGGTTCGATATTCACAAAACAATCTACATGATACGTCACATCAGTAAGAGGAAGGATAAAAACCATATAATTATTTCTGTAGATGCAGAAAAGGCATTTGACAAAGTACAACATCCATTCATGATAAAAACCCTCCGCAAAGTAGGCCTAGAGGGAACATATCTCAGCATAATAAAGGCCTTATACGAAAAACGCACAGCCAACATCATACTTAATGGTGAAAAACTGAGAGCTTTCCCCCTAAGGTCAGGAACAAGACAAGAATGTCCACTCTCGCCACCTTTACGCAACATAGTACTGGAAGTCCTAGCCACAGCAATTAGAGAACATAAATAAAAGGCATCCAAATTGGTAAGGAAGAAGTAAAACTCTCACTGTTTGCAGGTGACATGATACTATATAGAAAACCCTAAAGACTCCACCAAAAAGCTACTAGAACTAATAAAACAAATTCAGTAAAGTCACAGTTTACAAAATCAATGAACAGAAATCTGTTGAACTACTATACACTAATAATGAAGCAGCAGAAAGTGAATTAAGAAAGCAATCCCATTTATAATTGCACCAAAAACAATAAAATATCTAGGAATAAACCTAACCAAAGAGGTAAAACATCTGTACTCTGAAAACTATAGAACACTGATGAAAGAAATTCAAGACAATGCAAGGAAATGGAAAGACATTCCATGGAATGTTCATGGGTTGGAAGAAGTATTATTAAAATTCCAGATTTCAAGTTGTATTACCAAGTGGTAGGGCACCTGGGTGGCTCAGTCTGTTAAGCATCTGCCTTTGGCTCAGGTCATGATCGCAGGGTCCTGGGTTCGAGTTCCGCATCAGGCTCCCTGCTCAGCGGGGAGTCTGCTTCTCCCTCTTCCTCTGCCCTTCCCCCCTTGCTCGTGTGTTCTTTCTCTCTAATAAATAAATAAAATCTTTTTTTAAAAAAGTGGTAGTAATTTTTTTTAAGATTTATTTATTTATGAGAGAGAGAAGTGTGTGTGCGTGCATGAGCAGAGGGAGAGAAATCCTCAAGCAGACTCCCCGCTGAGCATGGAACCCAGTGCAGGGCTCGATCCAGGACCCTGAGTGAGATCATGACCTGAGCCAAAATCAAGAGTTGGACACTTAACTGACTGAGCCACCCAGGCGCCCCAAAGTGGTAGTAATTAAAACAGTATGGTACTAGCATAAAAATAGGTACACAGATCAATGGAACAGAATAGAAAACCCAGAAATAAACCTAAAGTGTATGGTCAATTAATCTTCAACAAAGAAGGTATGGATACACAATGGGAAAAAACAGTCTCTTCAACAAATGGTGTTGGAAAAACTGGATAGCCACATGTAAAAGAATGAAACTAGACCACGTTCTTTCATCATACACAAAAATAAGTTGAAAATGGATTAAACACCTAAATGTGAGACCTGAAACCATAAAAATCCTTGAAAAGAGCATCGACAGTAATCTCTCTGACATTAGCCATAGCAGTATTTTTCTAGTTATGTCTCCTGAGGCAGGAGAAATAAAAGCAAAAATAAACTTTTGGGATTTCCTCAAAATAAAACTTACGCACAGTGAAGGAAACAATCAACAAAACTAAAAGGAAACCTACTGAATGGAAGAAGCTATTTGCAAATGACATATCTGATAAAGGGTTAGTATCCAAAATATATAAAGAACTCATACAACTCAATATCCAAAAAACAATCCAGTTTAAAAATGGGCAGAAGACATGAATAGACATTTCTCCAAAGAAGACATATAGATGGCCAACAGACACATGAAAAGATGCTCAACATCATTCATCAGGGAATTACAAATCAAAACTGCAGTGTAGTACCACCTCACACCTGTCAGAATGGCTAAAATCAAAATAAGCAACCAAGTATTGACAAGGATGTGAATAAAAAGCAACCCTCATGGATTGTTGGTAGGAATGCAAACTGGTGCAGCCACTGTGGAAAACAGTATGGAGCTTCCTCAAAAACTTAAAAAAAAGAACTACCCAATGATCCAGTAATCATACTACTGGGTATTTACCCCCAAAATACAAAACCACTAATTCAGAGGATACATGCACCTCTGTGTTTATTACAGCATTATTCACAATAGCCAAACTATGGAAGCAGCCTAAGTGTCCATCGATAGATGAATGGGTAAAGAAGATGTGGTATATATTATACAATGGAATATTATTCAGCCATTAGAAAAAAAGAAATCTTGCTATTTGCAACAATGTGGATAAAGCTAGAGAGAATAATGCTAAGCGAAATAAGTCAAAGACAAATACCATATGATCATATTCATATGTGAAATTTAAGAAACAAAGCAAACAAGCGGAGAAAAGAGAGAGACAAGCTAAGAAACAGACTCTTTAACTATAGAGAACGAACTGATGGTTACCAGAAGGGAGGTTGGTGGGAGATGGGGGAAATAGGAGGTGGAGATTGAAGAGTATACTTATCACAATGAAAAAAAATATCAAAAAATAGCTATACATACATACATTTCTTGGTTTTGTCTGCTGAAAGGGCCTAGAAACAATGGAACTCCTGTAGCAGTGAGCACATCTAGTACCCAGATACTGTTTTCTAAATACCAGTGTCCAGTAAAAGGAATCAGAGCTCCATGATGAAATGATTGATTCCAGGGCTGGGACAGAGAAAATACAAATTAAGTTTGAAACATCTTGTGTTGCTCCCTCCCCCCAAGAAAAGGAGGGGACATGTTGAAAGGGCACAGGAGCCAACCAGAAAGAGCTCCTGATGGCCACAGTTGAAACAGTTTGATAAAATAATGATTGGATTAAACTATAACCCATGGAATAAAATATTCACGAGTCTGCACTGATATATAAGTATTTGGATGAATAAATAAATGGGAGAGAAGGGATGTTTTCAGTAGTTTTCACATACTGAAAAATTCCAATTAATAAAATAAGACAGGAATGCAGGATAGAAAGTTACCGTTAGGCAAAGAACATAGCAGTAACTGTAGACAAGACCCATTGGTAAGGTGCTAAAAGTAGTGGATGAAAGTTTAAGAAAGGATATTTATAGGAGGATATTTGCATAGTCTCAAAGTCTCTCCCCAAATACATTAATTATAAAAGGTACAATAGCAACTTCACAGTGAAGGAATCTGGCAGACACCATCTTAACCAAGTAAGCAAAGTTAATGCCACCAGTACTACAGCATATCAAATCAGCATCATGTGCCCCCTGTTACAGTGTACTGAGACGAACAGAGCATCACTTCCGGCAACATCACTTCTGTAGTATCCTTGCCAAAAATGCATAACTTAATCTAATCATGAACATGTCAAACAAACCCAAATTGTGGGACCTCTACAAAATAACTAACCAGTACTCTTCAAAAGGGTATGGTCACAAAAATTGAGAAAAGACTGAGGAACTGTTAGAATTTGGAGGAGACTTAAGGAGCCATGCCATCTAATACAATGTGGGATCTTGTATCCTGAAAGAGAAAAAGGGACCATAGTGGGAAAACTGATTACTTCTGATTAAGGGCTGTAGTTAATAATATTGTACCAGTATTAATTTCCTTGTATTATTGTTAACATGAGGAAAAATTTGGTTAGGGTATAAAGGAACTCTACTGTTCTTGCACCTTTTCTATGAGTGAAAATATTTCAAAGAAAAAATAAAAATAAGTAGGGTAAACATTCAGCTCAGTAGATTAGAAGAACAATTGAGCACACGCAAAGGAAAAAGAGAAAAGGTCAGAAAATAAAAGTAAAAAGTTGAGATATACTAACTCTTTGGAATTGTTAAGCCAATTTCCTTGCAAGACTGAATAAGAAGAATGCAGATACATAAAATTCAAAATGAAAATTGAGAAACACACTTAACTGCATTCCTTTTGATGATGTCATGTGTTACAAAACTAGGTCCTCAACATTGCTATGATTGAAAAGCAGATACTTTGTGGAATAGGCAATGAAGGTAGCAGTGTCCAATTTGATTCTAAGTGTTAAAAAATTGTTCAGTAGGGGTGCCTGGGTGGCTCAGTTGGTTAGGCAGCTGAGGTCATCATCCTGGAGTCCCGGTATCAAGTCCTGCATTGGGCTCCCTGAGTCGGCTTCTCCCCTGACCCTCCCCCCTTCATGTGCGCTCTCTCTCTCTCTAAAATAAATAAAATCTTTTAAAAAAATTGTTCAGTGACCAATAGTTATTAAGTTGTTTGAGCCTTATTTGATAAACAGAACAGTTGTTTCTTTTAGTCTAGTGGTACCCTGAAAAAAAAAAAAGAAAAACTATGGAGACACTAAAGAAAGTTTGGCAGCCTCTGAAATATAAGAATTATGAAAAACTAAATGCTAAAAAATTCAAAAACTTAGATGAAATGGATAAATTCATAGAAAAATGATAAGCAGCTTGAATACAGTATGAAAAACATTGGAATGGTAATCAAAGATCTTCCCTTCCACAAATTAGGTATGACTGTATAGGTAAGGCCTACTAAATTTCAAAGGAAAATTCATTCCTCTTTTACAGTTACTACAAAAAATGGAAAAAGTGAAAACTGCCTTAACTCTTTATGAGCCTAATATAATCTTGTTTTCAATCCCTGATAAATTCAAGAGATTCTAAAGCCATTTCTTTTATTAATGTAGCTGAAAGGATCCTAAATAAAATATTAGCTATCTGAATCCAGGAATATACTAAAAGAATAATGCATCATAATCAAATGGATTTTAGTTCAGGAATCTAAATAGTTCATCTCTAAAACAATTATTAGTGTAATTCACCATTTTTTTTTTAAAGATTTTATTTATTTATTTGCGAGAGAGAATGAGAGACAGCACGAGAGGGAGGAGGGTCAGAGGGAGAAGCAGACTCCCTGCTGAGCAGGGAGCCTGATGCGGGACTCGATCCCGGGACTCCAGGATCATGACCTGAGCCGAAGGCAGTCGCTTAACCGACTGAGCCACCCAGGTGCCCCTTCACCATTTTAATAGAGAAGAAAACTTTTTCTGGGATGATTCTGGAAAGCATTTTATAAATTTCAGTAATTGTTTATGATATAAATTTTCAGCAAACTACTGAATATTTGGGTGTTGGATTTTTAGAAACTTTTTGTTACGGACATTTTCAAACATATTAAAAATAGAGTGAATGAATGGTATCATAAATCTGACATGTACTCATTGCTCAGCTTCAGCTATTACCAATATATGGCATCCCTTTTTATGCACACACATAGACACACACTTTTTTTTCTTGCCCTGCCAGATTATTTTTTTTAAGAGAGAGCAGGGATACCTGGGTGGCTCAGTCAGTTAAGTGTCTGCCTTTGGCTCAGGTCATGATCCCAGGATCCTGGGAGAAAGAGAGCAAAAACGTGGGGTGGGGGGGGCAAACAGAATTTTAAGCAGGCTCCATGCCCTGTGTAGATCCTAATGCAAGGGACTCAATCTCATGACCCTGAGATGACCTGTGCCAAAATCAAGTCCGATGCTTAACCAAGTGAGCCACCCAGGCGCCCACCTGCCAGATTATTTTAAAGCAAATTCCAGATAGCATGCCCTTTTATTCAGAATATAGCTTTTTTTTCTCTACAACCATTAACATCCTAAAAAAATTAACACAATTCCTTAACATTATCTAGCATCTAGCCTGAGTGGGGTTGTCCTGATTGACTCATATGTGGATTCAAAGTCCACACATTGCATTTGGCTGTTATTCCTCATTTTTTCTTTTAATCTGTAATAGCTCCTCTCCTTTTTTTTTTCTTCTTTTTTCCATTTATGTTACTAAGAAACCAGGTTATTTATCCTGTGGAATTTTCCAGTCTGGATTTGTTTATTGTGTCCCCATGGTGTTGCTTAACATGTTTCTTCATTCCCTGTATGTCATCTAAACAGGTAGTTAGGCATGATTAAATTGTTACATGGTATTGGGGGGTGAATAATAACTTCATAAATATTGATGTGCTTAATTCTTCATGTCAGGAAGCACGTGATGCTTGTCTGGTTTTTTTTGTTTAAGATGATCAGTGGGTTTAGGTACCTGGCAGATGCAACCATTTAAAAGGTCTTCATTAGCCTTTTTATCTAATGTTTTAGCAGTCACTGATGCTTGTTGTCTAGATCATTATTTTATTAGGAGGTAACAAAATATTCTAACTTACCATTTCCTTATTAGCTTGTCTTTTATAAAAGAAACACAGTCCTTTGATTAGCTTCAAATACATTTTATATAGGAAAGGCAAGATATATGCTTGATTTTTTTTTTTCCCTAGGTCACTTTCTTAGTAAACCTGTGAGCATAATACTAATGGAGAACCTTTAAATACGTTTTTCTTTAATGTCTAAAGCAAGACAAGGATGCCTACTCTTACTGCTGCTGTTTAATATATCACTGGAGGTCCTTGTCAACAGTATAAAGGAAGAAAAATAAAAAGGTGTAAATATTGTAAGGAAAGAGATAAAATTGTCATTATATACAAGACCATATATTCATTTAGCCTGGGAGAAAAACACAACAGAATTCAACAAGCTGTTAGAACTGCCTTGAGTTCATCAACGGTACTAAAAAGCAATGCTATTTCTTTTCATCATCCTTAAGCAACTAGAAAAAGATTTTTTAAAAATATGTATCATTTAGGGCGCCTGGGTGGCTCAGTCGGTTGAGCGACTGCCTTTGGCTCAGGTCATGATCCCAGAGTCCCGGGATCGAGTCCCGCATTGGGCTCCCTGCTCGGCGGGGACCCTGCTTCTCCCTCTGACCCTCCCCCCTCTCATGTGCTCTCTCTCTCTCATTCTCTCTGTCTCAAATAAATAAATAAAATCTTTATAAAAAAAAATATGTATCATTTAAAATAAAACCTAGAGAGTATCTAGATATAATCTGATCAAAAATATAGAGAATTCATATGAAGAAAACTTTTTAACTTCAGTAGAAAACTTAAGAAATAATCATGGACATGATGATTTTCTTTTTTTTTTTTTTTAAGATTTTATTTATTTATTTGACAGAAAGAGACACAGTGAGAGAGGGAACACAAGCAGGGGGAGTGGGAGCGGGAGAAGCAGGCTTCCTGATGAGCAGGGAGCCTGATGTGGGGCTCAATCCCAGGACCCTGGGATCATGACCTGAGCCGAAGGCAGACGCCCAACTACTGGGAGCCACCCAGGCGCCCCGTGATGATTTTCTTTTATAACAATGTTCTTACTCCTGAAGTTTATCAATAAATTCTGAGTAACCTCTGTCAAAATTTTAGCTGGGTATTTTTGAGAGACCCTATACACTTACCCTAAGTGATATATGGACGAATAAAGAAGAGTTTGTGAATAGCTAAGTCAACATTTTAAAAAAAGGAATAAAAGGGAACTTACCCCGCCAGATATTAAGATCTACTACAAAGCCCTAGTAATATAGTGTGGTATGGTGTAGGAACAAATAGACTACTCCCACCTGTTAGCTTAGATTTAGACCCAAGGAGATGTGGGAACTTAATATAAAGATGACACTACAACCGATAGATAAAAAGTCGTTTAGTAGATGGTGTTGGAAAAAAAGAGCTCAGTATATATTGAGAAATAAAACTTTATTCTACATCATATGCAGAGGTGTAATGTATTCCACCTAAATGTGGAAGATAAAACCAAAAGGTTAATAGAAGAAAATAAAGGATATTTTTGTGACCTGGGTTTGGGGAAAGAACTACCCCTTTTTTTTTTTAAGGTTTAATTTATTTATTTGAGAGAGAGAGCACAAGCAGGGGGAGCAGCAGAGGGTGAGGGAAAAGCAGGCTCCCCGCTGAGCAGGGAGCCTGATGAGGGGCTCAGTCTCAGGACCCTGGGATCAAGACCTGAGCCAAAGCAGACGTGTAGCAACTGAGCCACCCAGGCGCCCCAGGAAAGAACTTCTTAATACCTCAAGATACAAACCAATTACATGTGTATGTGTGAATTTAATTGCATCAAAATAGGTAGTTCTATTTAACAAAGGACCCATAGGCAAAATTAATACACAGGTAACAAATGGGAGACAATATTAGCAGTGTTTAATATTGCCAAGTGATTATATTCTCTAGATTAGATTGTGCAAATAAAATAAAGCAATCCCAGCAGGAAAATGGGCAAAGACAGGTTATAGAAAAGGAAACCCCAAAATCAATAAGCATATGAAGAGTTGATCAAACATATTAACAATTGGGGACATGCAAATTAAAACAATAAGATACCATTTCAAATATGTTGGCCTTGCACATATTAGAAAACTAGATAAAACCGGGGCGCCTGGGTGGCTTAGTGAGTTAAGCGGCTGCCTTTGGCTCAGGTCATGATCCTAGGGTCCTGGGATTGAGCCCCGTGTCCGGCTCCCTGCTCAGCGGAGAGCCTGCTTCTCCCTCTCCTTCTGCCTGCTACTCTGCCTACTTGTGCTCTCTATCTCTCTGTCAAATAAATAAAATCTTTAAAAAAAAGAAAAAGAGCCTGCTTCTCCCTCTCCCTCTGCCTGCCACTCTGCCTACTTGTGCTCTCTCTCTCTCTGTTAAATAAATAAAATCTTTTTTAAAAAAGAAAACTAGATAAAACCAAATGCAATGAAGATGCAGGGTTATAAAAACCCTCATACACTGGTGGGGGATATGTAGCCACTCTGGACAGTAGTATGGCATTCAGATTAAGAACTTGACATGTATATGACCCAGCAATTCTGCTCCTGAGTTTATATGCCAAAGAAAGTCTCAGACACATCTGTAAGAGAACATTTATACTGTTTCTATTACAGCATTTTATATGGTAGAAAGGCATTAGAGGTAATTCAGGTGTCCAGTATAGGGAGAGTAGAGAGAGAAAATACTTTGGAAAAATGCCATGGCATATTATGTAGTGATTAGAAGCAGCAGATCAGATATTCACTTACAAAATGAATGGACTATGTTATGGAAGTGAAAAAGTAACAGAATGAGATATACAACACAATAAGAGTTACATGCATTAAAAATACATGCACTCAAAAACATTTTGCAGGAACATAATAAAAGGTCACACAGTAAGCACAGAAGAATGGTTGCCTATCAGGTTACAGTAACTAGGATAACGGGGAATTTAAAGATTTTCGTAACTCCCCATCTCATTTCATGGAAGTATAGGGATTCTCTTCTTTAAGATACAATCTGTAAATGTATCTAACTGGCAGTATGATGAAAGCAAATGAAACAACTGAAATGAGATAAAAATGTGATTTCCCCAAATCTAGTATGAGATATAATACACATCCAGTAGTGTGAGAAGCAGGTTCTTAAGCTGACTTCCTTAAAGATCTGACAGATCTTTGGAAATAATATTCCTTTCTTCTAACACCAAGGCAATTCACTATTCTGGCTCTTCTAGGATGGATTCCAACTGAAATATTATGTTGTGGAATACACAGTTATTTTATGACACTCTGATTTTTTTTTTCTTTAACTTTACAGAGACTGTGCAGTTGATCCAACTTGTGTTTTATGCATGGAGTGCTTTTTGGGAAGTATTCACAGAGACCATCGATATAGGGTTAGTAATGTCCAGATAATAACCATACCCACTATTATATTTTATGTTAGATACCTTTTGTGCCTTTTTTAAATTCCAAGATTTAACATTATAATGGAGGAGAGTGGTTTAAAAAATGTATTATTTAAATACTGTTAAACATGCTAAATTTCTCTGCTAACAGTATAGAAATGAATTGTGAATCCAGACTGCTTGAACACATGGTTTAGGAAAGACAGCACAGATACCAGTTCCTACATATTGGTTTTCAGCTAGTTTGTTTTGCTATTTCCTTATGTTTATTACTTTCATAATTCTAGGTTTATGCAGAAGGTTATCAAAAACCAGAGGGTAAAGGTGAGAGGTAAAAGCGGGAGGGAGAGTCTGAAGGGAAGGATGTGTGAGAAAGGAGTAAGGAAAAGTGTCAGGAAATTTAAGAAATATTCTATCTGTTGGTCATCTTCTACAGAAGATTTGTCATTTCTTAATATTAAAGAGGCATCTGCTACATTGTAGAAGAGGGCCCAACCCCACAATATGACACCCACCAATTTTATTATTTTTCTACTGTTATAATGTAGCCAGTACTTTTCCAAAAATCAGGTATGTTTGCTTTTAAATCAGGGATATGAACAAAGGCAGAGTATTGCTAAGCCTATCCTGGTTGGTTCCTCTACTGGATATTGAAGACAAAGCCTTGAACATTCAGAAGTTAGGGAAGTGTTAGTAGCTAGAACTTTGCACCGTAATCTCAAATGAAATCGTAGAAAGGGAATATTGCAATCTTGTTATTAATTCAGGAGCCCTGTTGGCTCAGGACTTTTCCTCCTGTTTGTTTTTCTTCACTCTACCCGAGTATTGATAATAATGACTAAATACTAAAATACTAAATTTTAGTATACTAAAATATACTAAATATACAAATATATATACAAATACTAAAACAGATACAAAATCGGACCCTTTGGATCTTTGTATGTTCTCTTCAGTTTCATAAATCAGTAAGAGAATCCCAGTTTCCTTTAAGCTGCTCTACCTATCTTGGGTAACCGTAAGAAGCACAGAAGCTGTAGGGTTATCATTTTCCAAATGGCTGCCTGCCCATGTTTCTTGGCATATATCATTTCAGCCCCTGGGAATAACTGTCATTTGAGGGTTTACGTTAATTATATTGTGATATATAACACACAGATACTTTTTTGGGGGCAGAATATGATAGGGCTCATTTTAAAATTTGCATCAAATACCCGCTCCTAAACTCTCACAGTATTTTTTTTTAAAGCAGAATTTCTAATAATTAAATAATAAGTTCTGTCTTGCCAGATTCCTTGAATCATTGCCCTATCTTAGGGAAGTATGAATAATTCTTGAACCCTGCAGGTGGTGAAAACTTCCTCACTAGACAGTCTTACTTTTACATTTCCTGAGCTTCTTTCCTTGTCAAAGAATGCTATTTAGAGGGTATTAGAAAAGAAAACAAACTATTTCTATAGTTTTTGTTGGTCACTTTCTCTAATGCAGATGTAGCACTCTCACTAGACTCTCCTGGGGGAAAGCAACTATAGGTATCTTTATAACTAGAATCTGTTACATTACATTAGAGCACTATAACCTGGTGGCATTGATACCATCATTATACCAAAACCCAGCAGGAAAACCCTCATGACTTTCCTAATTAAGGAAGTCCTGTAGGTGGACACATTTTAGCTCTTTAAAATATCTGCAGTTTATTAGACATTACAGAGTAGCTTATTTTATTTCGAAATCGCTTAAATTAGCTTAGGCTTATTTAAGCTTTAAAACATTGAGAGGTTTGCCTTTTATTTAATTTTCCTCCTCCAAAGAAATTAAACACTTTAGCATTGTTATTTCCTTAGCACTTGATATTCTTATTTATAATCTGATAGCCCTCACTAAATACTTATTGACAAGATACTTTACAATTTTTTTTCAAGATGACAACATCAGGAGGTGGAGGTTTCTGTGACTGTGGTGATACTGAAGCTTGGAAAGAGGGTCCTTACTGTCAAAAACATGAACTTAACACCTCTGAAATTGAGGAAGAAGAGGTAAAAACATTTTCACAAAGTTGTTTTTAAGGAAATACTGTTTTAACCACGAATTGAAATACTTTCAGACATAGGAATTAGGTTATGAGAAACGGATAAGCAAAATAGTCCCGACACTATTACCAGTGGCCAGATATACTTTGAAAGTTCTTTGCATTTTATGGGTGCCATACATTGCTGGTAGTACTCACTTGAAATTCTGGAAATTTAATTTGGATTTATTATTTGAGTTTTTGCTTTAAGTCCTCATTTATCATTGAAGGATTATTTTTCCTATACGTAGAGACTAGTTAACTTGTTTGGTTTTTGTATATTTGTTGTGACTAAGATTTGGTAGGCTAGATACCTTTCTTTTCTGTAAGTGTACTGGTAGCCAGTCCTAATCACTATCTAGCCTATCAGTGTCATTGGATATATGATGGGACCAAGTATAAAGATAGTATACTGCTCAGTACAGATTATAGTCACTCCAGCTGTAAATATGTGCTTTTTAAAATTGTTGATTCTGCATTAATTTTCTCTAAATGATATTTGTAATGTTGTAGTAGACTCTTAATAAATACTTAAATCTCTGCTGCTATTTCTGACAGTTTAATGTTTGATTGAAGATCCTTATTTCAGATTTTATTTTTAAATGGCAGAGAGGTAGGTACATTCGAAGTACTATACATTGTTAGTAGGTCTGATATAGATTTGGGACAAAGGAACATTAATAGTACTTCCTGGTGCACATACCTTACAGGTATCAAAATTTGACCGAGACTTTATGGTGTAGGACAGTGTCTTTTAGACTGTGTTCCACTGTGTTTAGGACAGATTAAAATTTGTGTGAAATGATTGAGTGCTATGGAAAACATATATTTTGTGTTTAATTTGCTTTGTGTAAGTGTTTTAGGATTTGTGACAGATAGATGCCCAGTGATTAGGATTTCAGATTTCTCCACTTCTATTGGAGGAGCTCTGTTATCTCTTTTATATATTGTATTGGAGTTCCATTTGTAAAAATACAAATAGACAAAGCTATATTTGACAAAAAGAGCTGTGCTTTTTAAAAAATTGAAAACTGGTATAAAACTATGGGAGAAAACGTCTACAAATCATATCCAGTAGTCCCACCTTACGCATGGAGGATATGTTCCAAGACCCCCTGTTAATGCCTGAAATCATGGGTGGTACCAAACCCTACATATACTATGTTTTTTCCTATACATACATATCTATGATAAAATTTAATTTATAAATTAGGCACAGTAAGAGACTGACAGTAACTAATAATAAAATAGAACAATCATAACAGTATATTATAATAAAAGTTATGTGAATGTGCACGCACTCATTTGCTCTTATAATATTGTACTGTGATGATGTGAGATGATAAAATGCCTGCCTACTTTGATGAGATGAAGTGAGGTGAATGCCATAGGCATTGTGATGTAATGTTAGGCTACTGTTGACCTTCTGACCATGCATCAGAAGGACTGTCAGCTTCCAGTCTGCAGTTGCCCTGGGAGTGCCTGAAGCCGTGGATAAGGGGGAGCTTAATGTATCTGACAAGGGTCTAGTATCCAGAATATATAACAACTCAAGAACAAAACTGCAAACAACCCCATTAAAAATGGGCAAAGGACTTGAATAGACCTTTCTCCAAAGAAGATATAATACAAATGATCAACAAACACATGAAAACATGTTCAGCATCATTAGTTATTAGGGAAATGCACATTGAAACCACTTCACACCCACTAAGATGGCTATAATCAAAAAGAAGGAATGTACATGTTGGCAAGGATGTAGAAAAATTAGAGCCCTTGTACATTGCTAAATGGGATGCAAAATGATTCAGTAATGTAATATTACTTTGACATAAAAAGGAATGAAATACTGCTACATGGTACAACTTGGATGAACCTGCCAAAACTTGCTAAGTGAAAGAAGCCAGGCACTAAAGATCACATATTGTATGATTCCATTGATATAAAATATACAGAAGAGGTAAATCTGTAGACAGAGCTCATACTGGTGATTGCCAAGGGCCAGGGAAGGAGAGAATGGGGAAAAACTGCTTAATGGGTGTGGGGTTTTACTTTGAAGTAATAGAAATGTTTTGAAATTCTATAGAGGTGCTAGTGGTACAGCAGTATGAATGTAACAAATACCACAGAGTAGTTTTTATGTTCTGTGAATTTCATCTCAATAAAATATTTGAAAAAACCTTAGAACTTTTATCTTTTAATGTTTGTTTTAGAGTAGACTTAAATAATTTTCTAAGAAAATTTGCTTGCTTTTACTCTGTTGACTTTATCCTTGTACATTAGCGGGGTAGCTATCAAATAGTGCCGACTTGAGTTAATTTCCTGAATTTTAGGAAGATGTTAGCAAGATTACCTTCCTGGCTGAAATTATATGATCTTGCCTGAGAATACATACTTCAGCAACTTGACAGAGAATAAAACCTCCGGACTCTGCCATTTAATTCCTATTTAAGAATTCAGTTAAGAAAAATGAAGTCCTCAAGGATAAGACTGTAAGAGAAGCTATTTTTAAAATAGTATTATGTTTAGCATTCCTGGTCCCCACTCACTAAATTTATACATATATCTAGGTTTTTTTATATTTTATGCTTGAAATGGAAGAAAGCTATATAATATTTGCAGCGTACTTTTTAAAATCTGTCTTAGAATTGTTTTTATTGAATGTAATTTTTGTTACACATTTGGCTTGCATCTTAAGAAAAAGTTGGAAAAAACTTGATAATATACTTCTGAGGGATAATGCTTAGCAGTTCCATAGGTCTTCTCAACTCTTGGCATTTGGGATGGGACATTTTTTATTGTATAGGCCAGGGATCAGCAAACTGTGGCTCCACCGGCCAGATCTTACCTTCAGTCTGTTACTGGCACCACCATAAGCTAAGAATAGTTTTTATATTTTTAAATACTTGGAAAAAATCAATAGGATGGTATCTGTGGCATGTGAAAATGATAGGAAATTCAAAATGTTGGTGTCTGTAAACAGAATTTTATTGCAACACAGCAGTGATTTTGTTATTGTTGATTGCGTTTCCTTTTGTTGAAGCTTTTGGGAAACGGGAGTCAAATGTTTGGAAACAGAGCCTGTCTATAGTAGCTATTTGGAAATTATATTATCTGCCTTTATAATAAACATGTTATCTTGATTTCATTTTATTTTCCTACCTTTATTCTGGTTTTGCCCTCTTTGTACATCTATTTTGTAATACTGTCTTCTTACATTGGATGTATTCTTAAGTTGCTGTAAATCCTTTTTGAAATGAAACTTAATTCAATAACAAATGCACTGAATGAACAACCTCAGTGAAGACTTTTTTTTTACCTGAAATTTTCACTTCTCAATGCTGCTCTCATCTCAAATGCAGATTTGTGATTATTAACTAAATATTATACTAAGTACTATATTGTGTTTATTTCATTTAATTCTCAGAACAGCCCTATAAGATAAATACTGCTGTTATGAATATTTTATAGCTGCAGAAGCTTGAGTTTTAGAGAGATTAAAAAACTTGCCCAAAGTGTCCTCCTTGCCCAGAGTGTCTTAAATGGTAGTATGGACTCCAGTAATGGAATTCTTTAACAGTACCTTGCACTGATTTGATTTTATTCTCCAAATTTTTATTTAACATGCAGTGTAATAATAGTTTCAGGTGTAGATTTTAGTGGTTCATCACTTATATACAACACCCAGTGCTCATCACAGCAAGTGCTGCCTTCCTTAATACCCATCACCTACTTAACCCATTCCCTCACCCCCTCCCCTCCAATAACCATCAGTTTGTTCTCTAGTTAAGAGTCTGTTTCTTGGTTTGCCACTCTTTTCCCCCGTGTTCATTTGTTTTGTTTCTTAAATTCTACATATGAGTGAAGTCATATGGTATTTGTCTTTCTTTGACTTATTTCACTTAGCATAATACTCTCTAGCTCCATCCGCATTGTTGCAAATGGCAAGATTTCATTAGTTTTTATGGCTGAGTAATATTCCAGTGTGTGTGTGTGTGTGTGTGTGTGTGTGTGTGTGTGTATCACATCTTCTTTGTCCATTCATCATCAGTCAGTGGACATTTGGGCTCCTTCCATAATTTGGCTATTGTTGATGATGCTATGGTACACTGATTTTATAAATTTTCAGCAGTGAAATTGTTTTTTTTAATAAAATTCTGATTTTCAAATCCCAGTAATAAAACAGATAAAAGTAGAATTTTTTTATTCCAGCATAATTAGCATACAGTGTTACATTAGCTTCAGGTATGCAATATAATGTTTCAGTAGTTCTATACATCACTCACTGCTCATCAGGATAAGTGTACTCTTAATCCCTTTCACCTGTTTGACCCATTCCCCACCCACCTCCCCTCTGGTAAACACCAGTTTGATTCCCTATAGTTAAGAGTCTGTTTTTTGTTTATCTCTTTTTTCTTTTCACATTTGTTTTGTTTCTTAAATTCCACATATGAGTGAAATCATTTGGTATTTGTCTTTCTCTTATTTCACTTAGCATTATACCCTGTAGATCCATATATGCTGTTGCAAATGGCAAGATTTATTCTTTTTTATGTCTGAGTAATATTCCATTCTATATATGCCACAGCTTCTTTATCCATCTATCAGTGGACACTAAAAGCAGTATTATTAATGAATTTATTTTTTATCAGTTGACATGTGTATTAGTTACTTGCTAGAAAGTCAACTTTGAAATAAGTGAGGTTGTTTCGATGACTACTTAGTTTCTAGTTTATTACTAGTTTTAGTTGGGCAGTATGGAGAAAGTCCTTATTCATAGCTTATTTGCATATGACAGTAGTTAAAATTGTTATTGTAATACAGTATATGCTTACATTTTAAAAATTTAAACATAATAGAAATTATGACAAAAACTAGTTTTCCATTATTCCCACTGCCTTCTAACATAAGCACAGATAACCTTTTTAGTAATATGCCTGGTATTCTTCTAGTTTGAAAGAAGAGTAACTCACAGTTGACTCACTGAACAAGGTTTGCTTTCTATAAAATAAATGTAATCAAAGAACTATAATTATTAGTCATAATTGATAATACGGTATAGAATGAGATGATCATTTATTTACAAATTCCAACTGACTTATGCTATCATAAGGGCACTTTGAGCAGAAGTCTTTCTTAGCATTTAATTTACCATTGTACATATGAGTAGACTTACATAGCCTAACATCCTTTCACTGCAGAAATTTTTTTTTTTTAAAGAGAGAGCACGCATGTGAGCAGGGGAGGGAGGAGGCGCAGAGGGGGAGAGAGAGAATCTTAAGCAGACTCCACGGTGTGCATGGTGTGCATGGTGTGCTTGGAGCCTGATGGGGGGCTCAATCTCACGATCCTGAGATCGTGACCTGAGCCGAAACCAAGTCAGATGCTTAACCGACTGTGCCACCCAGGTGTCCCCAGAAATAATTGTTTTTAATCAGTGACTATTTTTCAAGATGTTAACATGTGTGCACAAAGACGGCAGAAGAATCTTTATTCCTAGCCCTGCCCCAAACTGGGTTAATGTAATAGCAAAATTACTAGTTGGTAATCCCCAATATGTAATATTACACATCATAGAGTGTATTTTTATATTACCATTTTAAAATATAGATAATTATATATTTTTAAGCTGGTGTGTAAGTCAAACAAGAAACAGCTCTACCAGGCCCAGCTCTACCTGGGATTTTGTAGAACAGTTTGAACACTACTGGCTTGGATTCTTAAGAATTGGCATTTGTTTCTGTTTCAGGACCTGTGTCATTCTTATAAATTCTGTTTATTGTAATTCTTTCATTCTCTAAATGTCTTGTATTATGGGACATAATTGTGAGAAATGAATGACTATATAACAAGGTAATATCACCAAGGAAACTGAGCTTTGATTCTACTTTCTATTTTGGTATAGCAAGAGGTTCATATTATTATTATTATTTTTTTTAAGATCTTTTATTTATTTGACAGAGCGAGAGAGCACAAGCAGGGGGAACAGTAGAGGGAGAAGGAGGCTCCCTGTTGAGCAGGCGGCCTGATGCAGGGCTCGATCCCAGGACCCTGGGATCATGACCCGAGCCAAAAGCAGATGCTCAACCTTCTGAGCCACCCAGGCGCGCCACCCCCCTTTTTTCTTAAGATTTTACTTATTTGTCAGAGAGAGCGTGCACAAGCAGGGGGAGTGGCAGGCAGAAGGAGAAGCAGGCTCCCCACTGAGCAAGGAGCCTGATGTGGGACTCGATCCCAGGACCCGGGATCATAACCTGAGCCAAAGGCAGACATTTACCCCACTGAGCCACCCAGGCATCCCAAGGTTCATATTATTATTAATACCCATTCTTTTATCAATCCCCAGGAGGTACCAGTTCTAGTTCCTTCTTTGTATGGATGGTTTCACTATGTTAATGACTTCTAGTCTCTATAAGAAATAGTAAAATAAACTTTGCTAGTAGGATAAAAAAAATTTTTTTCATGGGACATATAAAGCCGACCATTGAGAAGAGTTGTAGGTAAAAAGTGCTGTAAGACTTAGAAAAATCTTCTTACTCTTCTTACCTTTCTTATGTTCTTCAAGCTCCATACCCCTTTCTTTTAGGAGTCTTTGTCTTTCTTCCTCCATTCTTTTTATTCCTCATCTCCATGTATTTTGTATCAGTTCCACTAGGCTTATCTTTGGTGAGGATGTACAAAAATACTGTATCCTTTATGTATATTTGCAATAATTTGTTGATTCCCATTCCACGATGTTGGAACATACTGATTTGCCTTTTTTTTAAAGAGATGTTTATTTATTTTAGAGAGAGAGCATGTGCACATGCAGGGGGAGGGGCAGAGGGAGAGAGAATCTCTCAAGCCAGCTCCCCACTCAGCACGGAGCCCGATGCTGGGCTTGATCTCACAACCCTGAGATCAGGACCTGGGCCAAAATCAAAGAGTTGGATGCTGAACTGACTGAGCCACACAGGCGCCCCAGAACATAACATACTGATTTTCTTATTTGAGAAATGAATATAATACTGCCTAGCCATTAAGCTAAATAACAAAGCATTAAGATTAAAATTGTGTAAGACATTTTGCCTAAAAGGTATGATGAACTTAGTGTATATTTATAGTAATACTTTTTCACATTAACCTAGAATTTTTGTGACTTACTCCCTATTAAGTAAAGGTGCAAAGTTCTCCATTCCATACATATATGACGTGCATTGCTGAAAGAAAGTAGACAAGGGAGTGATTTCTTATGGCATCAAGGGGTGGTTTTCTGACCTTGTTGGCTTATCCCCTTTAAAATCAGGCTCTCCTGGGGCACCTGGGTGGCTCAGTTGGTTAAGCGACTGCCTTCAGCTCAGATCATGATCCCAGGGTCCTGGGATCGAGCCCCGCGTCGGGCTCCCTGCTCGGTGGAGAGCCTGCTTCTCCCTCTCCCACTCCCCCTGCTTGTGTTGCCTCTCTAGCTCGCTCTCTCTCTCTCTCTCTCTCTCTGTCAATTAAATAAATAAATAAAATCTTTTTTAAAAAAATAAAATCAGGCTCTCCTTTATACCTATAAAACTAAATTTTGCTGGTCTGTCCTTAGATAACATTCCTTTGTTTATTCTGGAAATTGGGGATTAGTAGGATATGAAGCTATAAAGATGGCTTGATGTTAGGTTTTGAAGATCCTGGAATGCCATTCTAAAATTTTTAGATTTATTCATTAGGCATTGGGGTGCCATTGATTATGTTCAGTTTATTCAGTAATTGGAATCATTATGAACAAAATGTTTCAGGAAGCTTGATTTGGTAGGCTGTAATGTACAGGATCAAACTGAAGAGAAGCTGAAGCTGGAAGATCAGTCAGCTGTTTACAGTAGTATTTTCAGCGGTGGAGGCAGAACAGGAAAGAGGAGAATTAATGTGCATTTAAGATGGTTGCAATTTTTTTTCTGTTCTTTCAGGATCCTCTTGTGCATTTATCAGAAGATGTGATAGCAAGAACCTACAACATTTTTGCTATTATGTTTCGATATGCAGTAGAGATACTAACCTGGGAAAAAGAAAGTGAATTGCCAGCAGATTTAGAGATAATGTAAGTACAACCCATTTATTCTTTGTATTCATATTTGCTCAAACTCTGTTTTAACCATTTTGATTCTCATTCCTCAAATTAAGTTTAATACAGCTAGGATAGAACATACTCTTCTTTTTTAATAATAGTTTTCAATAATACTTTATTTCATAGTTTTTTAATATGTGTGATCCACTTAGTTGGTAGAAGTTTCTCCCTGTTAATTGGTTTACTTAAGCCCCGTGTTTCAGGCACAGGCAGTTTTCTGTTCTTTGTGTGATAAACCTGGTAACTCTCACATTTTTACTGTTTGCATTTCGATTATTGAGGGGGTCGCAAACTTGTGACCAGAGAGCTGGATTCTGCCATAGCTGTATTAAGGTTAAGGGCTTACTTTTCCATGTGATGTGCTTGCTTCAAGCAACCATCCCTTTAACTTTTAATTCTAACCAAGTTTGTTGGAGTCCTATTCATATTTAAGGTTGATTACAAGTTGAAGTGAGGGTCTGATGAACATCAGTGGTTTCTTTTTTGCTTTTTCAGTAGTGTCCTAGATACTTAGGTGTGGGTTAAGTGTTTTTTAATAAAGTGAGGTGTTAACTATACTTTTTTGGAAATGTTAAAAATAGTGCCTTATGAATTTATCTTTACGTATATCCATATGTGCCATATGAATCTTCACATATACCCATATATATCCACCTGTATCCATATATGCCATATGAATATATCTTCACAATTTCTTGCAGGTATTGCAGGTTGGTTTCCAGACCACTGCAATAAAGCAAGTCAAATGAATTTTTTGGTTTCCCAGTACACACGAAAGTTATGTTTACACCATGCTGTAGTCTGATAACATAATGTATAAAAAACAGAGTACATAACCTTAACTTAAAAATACTTTATTGCTAAAAGATGCTAACCGTCATCTGAGATTTCAGTGAGTCATAATCTTTTTCCTGGAGGAGGGTCCTGCCTCGATGTTGTTGGCTGCTGACTGATCAGGGTGGTGGTGGCTGTGGGTTGGGGTGGCTGTGGCAGTTTCTTAAAATAAGACAACAGTGAAGTTTGCCGCATTGATTGGCTCTTCCTTTCACTTGAACACTTAGAGGCCATTATAGAGTTTCAGTATTGTGTCTCAGAATACGGAGGCCCAGGGAGAGAGAGAGAGACGAGGAAACAGCTGGTCAGTGGAGCATTCAGAACACATACAACATTTATACTTAAGTTTGCAATTTTTTTTTTTTAAAGATTTTATTTATTTATTTGACAGAGACAGAGTGAGAGAAGGAACACAAGCAGGGGGAGTGGGAGAGGGAGAAGCAGGCCTCCCGCAGAGCAGGGAGCCCGATGCAGGGCTCGATCCCAGGACACTGGGATCATGACCTGAGCCAAAGGCAGACGCTTAACGACTGAGCCACCCAAGCGCCCCTTAAGTTTGCAATCTTAAATGGATGTGGTTCCTGGTGCTCCAGAACAATTATGACAGTAACATCAAAGATCAATGATCTCAGATCACCATAACAAATATAATAATGATGAAGTTTGAAGTATTGTAGGAATTACTAAAATGTGATACAGAGACATGACATGAGCAAATGCAGTTGGAAAGATGGCATTGAAGAGGCTTGCTCAACACAGGGTTGCCACAAACCTTCAATTTGTAAAAAAAAAAAAAAAAACCCAAAACCCACAATATCTTCAAAGCACAGTAAAACAAGATGTGTCTGTACTTCAAGTTGGGAACCATTGATCAAAGATCCAAATTTAGACCCTAGAGAATAGAAGAGTTTTGTTTTTATTTTTTCGTTTCATTGTAGGTTCAAGACCACCAGTATAGAAGGGAAAAGAATGTAACTTGCTTCTCTTGTACTGTTTTCCTATCTTAGTAAATGGCATTCCATCTACCCAGAAACCTGAATCACCTATACCCATTTAGATTTCAAGTCCAGCTGGTTCTCCCTACATCAAATCATTCAACTTCTGTTCCTCTCCATTATTACTCTCCTACTCCAAATTAATTAATTTCATCATTGACAACATTGCCTCCCTAACTGAACTGCCATACCTATTTTTGTCCCTCACGATTTATTCTCCACATGGTAGCAAAGTGAACTTTAAGACAAATTTGACTGTTATTTTTTTAGTATCTCTAATGTAAATCCCAATGTGGGGCTCGAACTCCTGACCCCGAGATCAAGAGTCACATGCTCTTCTAACTGAGCCAGTCCAGTGCCCCAGTGGATTGTAGAATATTGAGCAGGATCCCTGGTGCTTACCCACTAGATGCCAGTGGCACTCCTGCCCCAATCATGACAACAGAAAATGTCTCTAGACATTGCCAAGTGATCATCTATGGGAGATAGAGGAAAATTGCCTCCAATTGAGAACCACTGATGGCCAATTTTGACTTTAGGTCTCAGATTACTTCTCTGGCAGTTTTCTGAAGTCCCAGAACTGTTTTACCCTGTTGCAGCATTTTGTTTTTCTTGATAAAAGCCAGTTCACTTAGAATTGCATATCTAATATGTATCTTCCCCAACAGATGGCAGTGTCATAGAGCATGGGGATGGGACCCCCGATGACTTTGTTACAGATACGTGCCCAGTACCTAGCACATTCCCTAGAACTAGAACCAAGTATGCTCTTACTTAATCAGCCTGGAGCTAGAGAATATGCAATTAGATAATATATAATTAATGTTTTATGCCACAGAGAGAAGAGGGATACCTACTATTGCATGCTGTTCAATGATGAGGTGCATACCTATGAACAAGTTATTTATACCCTTCAGAAAGCTGTTAACTGTACACAAAAAGAAGCCATTGGCTTTGCAACTACAGTAGATCGAGATGTAAGTAATTTCATTATATTGATGTGACATAATAAATTTGAACTTTTATTACAGATAAGCTGTTCTGGGAAAATTGAATAGTCTAGGCTATTTTTGTTTTAAAGATTTTATTAATTTGAGAGAGTGAGTGAGAGAGAGAAAGAGCACAAGTAGAGGGGAGGAACAGAGGAAGAGGGAGAAGCAGACTCCCCACCAAGCAGGGAGCCCAATGTAGGGCTGGATCCCAGGATCCTGGGATCGAGTTTCGTGTTGGGCTCCCTGCTCAGTGGGGAGTCTTCTCCCTCGCCCTCTGCTCCTCCCCCCAACTTGTGCTCTTTCTCTCTCTCACTAATAAATAAATAAAATCTTAAAAAAAAAAGAAGTATTTGGTTATGAAAATAGAAATTATAGCAACCTAGAAGAATAAATGTTATGTCATTTAAGGAAATATACTTATTAATGTTTTGGAAATATTAGGATGGCTTTGAAGGAAAATAATTTACTTTTCATCATTGAATAGAATGAATGTTATAAATATTAAAATTGACCAGAGTTGTTATATGCTCAAATATGTTTATTTGTTTACTGGATGAAAAGTTATTAATACTGAATATAATATTTTTACATGTTAATTTAAAATATCTTCATTTACCAGGGACGTAGGTCTGTTCGATATGGAGATTTCCAGTATTGTGAACAAGCAAAATCAGTAATTGTGGTAAGTAATTTAAAAACATGCCTACACTGTTATTTTTTTTATTAGTTTAAAGCTCGTTCCATGTTTTGGCATTTATGAAAACATTTTTCTGCCTTCATGAATGTAAAGCCAACATCAACCAAAAATCATGTTTAATAATACGTTTCTTGAACATTGTATTATTGCTCTATCTAGTTTTTTTAAGGTATATAAGATTAATATTGAAAATGAATGTTTACATGAGATGTAGATGTTCTGCCTTCCAATTTCTGTATCAGAAACATCTTAATGTTTCGTTTTTGTTTTGTTTTTGATAGGGTGTCACGTTACTTTTTAGAACTTAAACTGACCTTTAGCACCAAGATTAGAATTCAAGGGAAGTTGTTTCTTGGTAACTTATAGCAAGATATGCTGCATATACTAATAGTACTTAGTGTATTATTTCTCTAAAGAAAACTGTTCCCCACATTTATATTTATTTTAAAAAGTAAGAATTATTTTAAGCTATTCCATGTGAATGAATTTTATATAAATGTCTTTTTTTGGTAAATATTTTAAATATGCAGATAAAAATGCATATTACACATTATACAGCATTTTCTTCATACTTATTTTACATAAATAGTATAGAGGACCCTGTATTATCCCTTCTTTATCCTATTCCCTTTTCTCCTATCCTAGAGATAACTACTTTTATTAATTCATTTGTTCTTTCTTCTGCGTGCCTTTATACTTCCTTTTATTAAATCTGTCAACATTGTATGTATTGATTTGGAGGCCTTTAAACATTAATTCATAATGTTTCATAACAAGATTCATGCTGGATGTATTATACTGCAACTTTTCATTTCAGTGTTGATACTAGGTTTATGTGTGTTGATGCATGTACCTTTGAAGTATTCCATTGATAACTTTACCATAATTTCTCCATTCTCCTGCTGATGGACAATTAGGATAATTCCTTTTTTTTTCTTTTTTGCTGTGACTAACAGTCCTGCTGTGGACATTGTTTTGTTTCTTTGCTGCATAGATGCAAAAGTTTCTCTAGGGTATATACCAAGAAATGGGATTTCTGAGTTGTTAGGGTATGAGCATTTTCATCTTTACTAGATTTTGCTAAGTTAGTCTCCAAAATGGTGGCACTAATATGCATGCCCACCAGAGGTGTATAGAGAGTTCCCATTTCTCCACAACTTTGTCAAAACTATATGTTGTCAGATTTTTTAATTTTTGCCAATTTCATTTGTATGAATGGCATCCTGTCAATTAAATTTGCATTGCCTTACTCATGAGTATCTTATTTCATATATTTTTTAAAGATTTTATTTATTTGACAGAGAGAGAGAGCACAAGTAGGCAGAGCGGTACACAGAGGGAGAGGGAGAAGCAGGTTCCTCATTGAGCAGAGAGCCTGATGCAGGGCTCGATCCCAGGACCCTAGGATCGTGACCTGAGCTGAAAGCCGATGCTTAACCAACTGAGCCACCCAGGCACCCCATCTTATTTCATATTTATTTATGTTTTCTGTGAATTTCCTATTCGTACCCTTAACCATTTTGGGGGCTTGTCTTTTTCTTACTCTTTTCTTAGGGGTTCTTTATGTAACCTGAATTGTAGTCTTTTGTTGCAAATATCTTTTCAGATGTGGCCTAATTCAGGTTCGTCTCTGGTGCCTTTCATTGAGCAAAAGCTTTAAATTTTAATGTAGCAAAATACATCTTTTTCTTTATGATTTGTACATTTTATGTCTATTTAAAAAATTCTTTCTTGATGTCTGGACATACTCAATTTAATAATGCACGAGAAACTATACTGTGGTTGAGTAAAAGAATATTTCCATTTTTAGGAAATGCAGACTGAGTATTAAGGGATAAGGAGGCATGATGTAGGGTGCATATAACACACCCTCAATCGTTCTTCAGGTTTTTTTCTTTTGTTTTTTTTTAAGTGCATATATGTGTATCTGTGGAGAGAGAAAAATAAGGTGGAAATGAGAAAGCAATTGAAATAAAAGGTTTATAATAGATGAATCTGAGTAAAGCTCAGATTTTCCTTATATTGGTTGCTTTATAACTTCTTATGTTTAGTAGTATCGTTTCAGTTTTTCCTTTTAAAAAAAATTAGTATTTATAATCTCTGGCATTTATGTAGATATATTCGTAATATAGAAAAGAAAGACCAGAAATAGATACTAGCTAGAAGGAAAATCTAGGAAACTATAGGTACATTCTAAGGGAAGAGGAGAGCTTCTTAACCAATACTAGAACCACAGGAGTTAAAAAAGAAATGTATTTTTTGGCTACATAAAAAATTAGCATAGCAAGATATTCCATAAACAAAGTCAAGAGACAAACAGTAGATTTAGCAAAATTATTTCTAACATAGAGGATGGACATTTAATGTTTATGATAAACAGAATACTCATAGATTGTCAAGTAGGGAACAAACAACAAAAGAGAAAAATGGACATAGGATATGGAAAGGCAATTACAGCAGAGAAAAATCTAGGCAGTCAGTATACATGAAGAGACTCACTCATTAGTAATCAGTAAAATGACAGGGAGATTTCATATTCATTAGGTTGGAGAGGTTAGAGTGATAAAATACCTTACTGGCAGAGATGCGGAGAATAGGAATGCTTGTATAGAATAAATTGTTACAGGATTTGGGGAAATAATTTAGTAGCATCTATTATTAAAGCTTTACCTTTCCTAAGAATTTATCCCATAGAAATGTAAGCACTAGCAAGTGTGTATACAAAGATGTTCAGTGCTGCTTTTTTTGTAGTCAAAGAAGACTGAAAACAAAGGGAATATGAATGCCCTTCTCTAGAGGATGTTTGAATAAATCCACACCACAGAATATTATGAGTCATTAACCCAAAAAAATCGGTTAACGCAGAGATGCACAAGAGTATGTATAGTATCCCATTTTTGTAAATCAAATAAAAATCTTTATAAATGTATACATATATAATATATAGATAGAGAAAATATGCAAAGACATACTGTGTTAATGTGGGTTATGGGGATGGTATGAAGTTGGGGGTAGAAAGATGATCCAAACAAAAAATGAGAAGGGGGAATAAAAATAAAAAATTGTGATACACTTAAGTAGACATTTCTTTAAAGAAGGTATATAAATTAACCAATAAGCTCATGAAAACATGCTCACCATCACTAATTGTTAGGGAAATGCAAATAAAAACCATGATAAGATACCACCTGATACCCATTTGGTTAGCTGTTATAAACAAAGAAAAACCATAACATCATCACAAGTGTTGGCAAGGATATGGAGAAATTGCAACCCTTGTGCACACTGCTGGTGGGAATGTAAAATGGTACAGCTACTATGGAAAACTGCAACGTGGTTCCTCTCAAAATTAAAAAGAGAATTACCATATGATTCAGCAGTTTTGCTTTTGGGTATATGCACAAAAGAATTGAAAGGAGGGTCTAGGAGATATTTGTACACCTATGTTCATAGCAGCATTGTTATTCACAATAGACAAAAGACAGGAACAACTCAAGTGTCTATTGATGGATGAATGGATAAATAAAATCTATATACATACAATAGAATATCATTCAGCCTTAAAAAGGAAGAAAATTCTGATGTATGCTACAATATAGATGAACCTTGAAGACATTATACTAAGAGAAATAAGCCAGTCACAAAAAGATAAATACTATATGATTCTGTTTATACGATACCTATAGTGTTTGGTGGGTATAGAGTTTGGGTTTTTCAAGATAAAAAGAGTTCTGGAGATTGGTTACACCACAGTGTGAATGTACTTAACAATTCTGAACTGTACACTTAAAAATGGTTACATTGGAAATTGTAGTTTATTATACAACAGGGTTTTTTTTTTAAGTATTGATGACATCACTTCTGTACAGTGAAGCAAATTACTTAAATAAATATGTAATTGCATTTAAGAAATTAAAGACCTAGAACAAATGTAAGCATTTAAATAATTTCTAATCGGTGGGGCAGATTTTCAAGTATAGGACCAAAGATTAAGGTTACTCATAAGCTATAACTTCTTACTTTTTTGTAAGAATCCTAAGATTCTTTCTAGATCCTAAATTAGGATCTGAGTAAAGCAAGCCAAGTGGTATTTTTCTTACACTCATACATGAAAAAAAAATTCTCATGTAATGATGAGAGAGTATAGTTATATTAAATAAAAATACTAGCTTTTTTCTATAAGATAGCCTTTTTGTTTTTTTCATTCTGCCATTTCTTTTTAAGAGAAATACCAGTAGACAGACAAAACCACTCAAAGTTCAAGTTATGCATTCGTCTATTGTCGCACATCAGAATTTTGGTTTGAAACTTTTGTCGTGGCTGGGAAGTATTATTGGATATTCAGGTAGGTTCAAAAAACTATTTTGGAAAAAATATCAAGTGAAATAATTTCTTGCTTTAATTTCACATTTTAAAATACTGTCTCAGAATATCTTTATGCACAGAAAAACCCATGTTTCTCAAATTTTGATCCAGAGGATTTTTTTATATGCATACAAAGGATTCTGTGTTCAAATAAATGTAGGAAATATTGGGTTAAACAATAGTAAATGACTTTAATATGCTAATGAAATCTAAATCTCACAGACTTAATAAAAGAACCTTTTTTTTTTTTTTTAAACCCCATTCTGTGGAACTCTGTTCTACTGAGCAAGCTGGAAAATACTACTGTAAATAAAACCTCAGTGATTAGCAGTTTAAAGGATGCAACACTAATGCTGATATCTTTTGTTTTGACTCCTCCAACTTTTGATTACTAATAATTTTCAACTCCAAACACTTGCAGATTTGAAGTTACTGATTTATATTTGATATTTTTTGTCTTTCCACATTCCACAAATTAGATAATCTTTTTAATGTGGTAACAGAATGAAGAACCCACATGGCTAATGCCAAAAATACAAGTTTGGTATATAAAATATAACACTAAAGAGAAAAATAGGAATAGATCTAAGCTATCTGTCATACTGTTCTTTAGAAAGCAAGAGAAGTGGTTTGGATAAATGACATTCTGATGTTTATTATAAAGAGAATTCTAAAATAATTGTATTGAAAGAGCATTGCCACATTGTGAACGGACAGTTGAAAAAACATGTAGGTATTGAAATTTAGGAGACCATGTTTGCTTGCCTTTTTAAATGTCTCTCCAATTATTTTTCTTATCCTCAATCTTTTTAGAGTTGGTGTTTTCCATTGGATACCTATGCACCAAGTTCTGTGCTAGAGTAGTAATGAATAGTATCATGGAAGCAATTTCCTGCCAAAATTTTTTTTGAGATATTTACCCTTAATTATTTAAAGACTTTGTCTCTTATTTAATATTTATATACGTATTTCTCTTTAGCTTTATAAACAATTTCTGTTTGGTCGCTTTTATAATTTTAAAATTACTCCCCTTTTTTTCCTGATTATTTTGCATGCTTATAGAAGACTAAAAACTGATTTTAATTATAAAGTATGAAACATAAAGGTATTAAAGTTTTGGTTATGTTAATGCTTATGTTAATATTTGAAGAACTTTTTTTTTTTTTAAGTTTAGCATTTAGAAGATGTAGGACTTTGTCTTCCAGGACCTTTCACATAGTAGGTACACATAGGCTCACAGGGAACATTTATTTAATGAGTAGATACATTTTGCATAGCACTGATAAATGGACTGGTATTTATTATAGTACAGAGGCCATGCATTCTTTTTTTTAAATGGCAGCACAATTATATATTACACCTACCTTCAATTATCATGGGATGTAACAATTTTATTATAATCTGGTTTAATTAACATAGGTGCTTAAAGAACTGTATTTAAATTCTTTACAACATAAGAGGTCGTTGCCCTTCTGATAGGCTTATATTTTGGTATTTTGGAGTAAGTGTTGGTGTATAATGCGAGATTTGGAATTTTTCTCCTTTTTGTGAAAATGTTAATATGTTTACTTTTCCTGAATAAATTTGACCGATTAGTAAACATGTAAAACTCTATAGGTTCACTGGAACATTTCTATTAAAATGTCATTTTATTTTAATACTTGAAGTTCCTATTTCATTGACTGCTTTTCTTCCTGTTTTAAGATGGACTTCGCCGAATTTTATGTCAAGTTGGTTTACAAGAAGGGCCAGATGGTGAAAACTCTTCTTTAGTGGACAGATTGATGCTTAATGATTCCAAATTGTGGAAAGGTAATCTTTTAACTACTCTCAAGGTATAGGAGAACCTTAAATAAGTAATTGGGAAAAGGTTTTTTTGGGTTTGTTTGTTTTTTTTTTCATTTGGGAAGGCATTTAATAAATATATTTATAGTTTTTAGAATTAGCACATGCAGTCTTATTCTTTGGAAAAAACATAAACAGATTTTGGAGTCCATGACCCAAATTAAATAACCTTTATATTTTGTTAGAAAACTATTTTTAGAAGAACTAATTTTTTAAGAAACAGTCTGCTTCTCTTTCTGCCTCGCCTCCCTGCTTATGCTCACTCTCTCAAATAAATAAAAATAAAATATTTTTTTAAAAAAGCAGATTTCAGGGGCGCCTGGGTGGCTCAGTCGTTAAGCACCTGCCTTCGGCTCTGGTCATGATCCCAGGGTCCTGGGATCGAGCCCCACATCGGGCTCCCTGCTCAGCGGGAAGCCTGCTTCTCCCTCTCCCACTCCCCCTGCTTGTGTTCCCTCTCTCTGTCAAATAAATAAATAAAATCTTTAAAAAAAAAAAAAAAGCACATTGCAAACATTTTATACTGAAGAACACATTTAGAGTTTTGCTCTTGAGACTTAAAATACAATTGAACATATAAAAACTTCGGAAATGTAATTTTTGGCTTGTTTGATACATTCTTAGTTTACATCTACTCTTTTTGTAAAAGGTGCTAGGAGTGTGTATCATCAGTTGTTTATGAGCAGTCTACTTATGGATTTGAAATACAAGAAATTGTTTGCTGTTCGATTTGCAAAGGTAAGTAGTCTCTCAGTTTGAAATTTAACAAAATAGGTTATATACAGAGTAAATATAACCCATGATTATATCCAGGCTTTATAGTATTAGCAACCAATAGTAATATGTCACTGTGTTGATTTTAAGTACTAAGAAACTTCAGTAGATGATCTTTTTATCTTTTATAAATAGAATAAAATTCTAGCAGTAAGGCTTTTCCTTTTCATCACCTGGATACAAATATCCAACTGTGAAATGTATATGATATCAAATGATAAATGAAGAATTTAAACCTATACCGTTGTGAATTATGTATGATATTATTCCCATTAAAATTTGTATAAGGGAAAGATAATCTTAGCTGAAATGACATGTAGATACGGATGTTGATTTAAGAATCATGAACTCTTGGTTGTCGATATTGTTGAATTATGTTCTCCCTTTTCATAGTATGTGCTTATTTTTTAATTCACCTGAATTAGGAGTTCTTAATCAAGGAAGCATGTAAGGATAATATGGGGAGCTCTTTCAAAATATATGTCTTTGTGTCCCATTCTCAAACTTAATGAAACAAATTCACCAAGAATGGGGTCCAAGCATGTGTACTTGGGAAGAGCCATCAGGTGATTCTGATATACATCCATAAGAAACAAAAATCTGGTTTCATCAGAGACCATGTAGAGCTGCTGTGGTTTAGCCCTACTGGTGTACAATAACATCCCAGGATTTTAGAAGCTGTTACTCCTATTTGAGCTCATAAATTGCCATTGTGCTCAAGATTATATAGTGAATCAGTATTTATACAAAACTTACTGGTAGAAGTCATTTCGTTATCATTCTCATAGCAGTGTTATCTTATTGACTCCTCCAGCACTGACTTTTCATTATAATCCTTAAACATTTGGTCAATGTGGATTAGAGGTGAATCTCCCCCTTGTTGTTTAGAATTACCAGCAGTTGCAGAGAGATTTTATGGAGGATGATCACGAGCGAGCAGTGTCCGTGACTGCTCTGTCTGTCCAGTTCTTCACCGCACCTACTCTGGTGAGTAGTGCTTGCCTTTTCTTTGTAACTGATAGCTGGCACTCCTTGCCTTTTTTTGCCTTCTTAATAGAACTATGAGCGTTTGCAGAGTGATTATGTGACAGATGACCACGACAGAGAGTTTTCAATCGCAGACCTCTCGGTTCAGATATTCACGGTTCCTTCACTTGTAAGTACTAAAAGACTAAGAAGAACTTTCTTGTTTGCCATTGACAGAAGTAAAGCCTTAAAATACTAGAGAATGAAGATCTGTATATTCCTGAATAGAATAATATTTTATTAATGGGTGATTGGACTTCAGACACCTTCAGCCATACTAGAACATAGCCTTCAGTATGTAATCTAGAAAGAAAAAATCATTTAAACTTAATCTGTACATTCTCATACTACTTCCCCGAGGTTTTGAACTGGTAAGTTAAAAATTAAGCAGATTGGTTTAACAAATGTATACATTAGAAACAGCATATTATATACAATCTCACATTTTGAGAAGCTCCCTTCCCCCAGTAAAGGAAGGGGTAGCTAAGGCAATTGAATCACAGTGATTGTGGGTGGTCTTATACTAATTGCCTGGGAAAGCATCACTATGTTTTAGTGCTATTCAGTAATTGAAATTCATATTTAAGTTATTTAACATGTTTTGAGATCTGTTATTGATTGGGCACAATTCTAAGCTTTGGGAATACAGCGGTGAACAAAAACAGATGTGGTCCTTGCCCTCATGGAACTTAAAATAATGGGAAAGACTCACAGAATTGGTTAATTAAGATTATAATGAAAACTCAAGAATTTGGTTGTTTTGCAAGAGAATAATAGATCTGACCTTTTCCCAAAGTTCAGAGAGGGATTCTGTAGGGAAGGCACCTTTATGTGGGGTCATGAAGGAAAGTTCATTTAAAGGGACCAACACATAAGCAGGTCCTGAAGTAGGAAAGTTCCTATCCAGGAAACAGACGGAAAGCCAGCACAATTGAAGATCCTTGAATATGGAATAAAATGAGACCAGAAACGAAGGCAGGTGCTTAATTGTATAGTATTCTATTTTCCTACAAGGTGCATTTTCCAGTTTTTTTGTTTATTTATTTGTTTTTAACAAGTGTTTTTCCCAGGATTACCTTTATGTTGAAGGATGTATTCTAGTACAGTTGAAGCTGTCTGTATCCACTAATGAGATATTATAGGCCAAGTGAAGGATTTTGGTTTTATGGGAAAGCAGTGAAGAGTTTTAAGTGGCATTTACATCATCATGTTTGTGATTTTTAAAAGATCATCCTGTTTGTAATTTGGAGAACAAATTGGCAGGGGGGCAAAAGTGAGTGTGGGGAACCTAATTAGAAGCTGATGCAATGATCCAGACAAGAATTGGTGGTAACTTGAGCTGGGATTTTGGCAGTGGATATGAGTTGTGAGAGAGATTTAAGTAGTAAAAGCTACAGAATTGGCCAGACTTGGGTTTGAGGGATCAGTTGGTGATTGGTTGTTCAATTGGAGGGAAAGGGTAAAGATGACTCCTAGGTTTTTGACTTGCAGCCCAGTGGATGTCGTGCCACTTGGACAGGGGGTTTTGGAAAACGAGTAGGATTTGTGAAGAGAGAAAGCAATGCTTTCATTTTAGTCAGGGATGTTTGAGAAGTCTCTGAGATAATCCCATGTGTGTTCATATCTGTGCTTCCTCCATTGATCTGTTTGTCCATTTCCATGTCAGTACCCAGTTTTAATAATTTTAGCTTAATGCTCTGTTTTGATATCTTGTAGGGCTAAATCTTCCATTATTCTTTTCAAATAATTTCTTTAATGTTCTCAGGCTTTTTTTTTTTTTTTTTAAAGATGAACTAAAATCACAAAAAAACACATTAGGATTTTGATTGAAAATATATTTAAAGATACTTTGGGAAGAACTGATATCTTTGCAATATCGAATATCCCCATCCAGGAACATAATTTGTCCTCATTTATTAAGTTTTATATTATGCTCTTATTACAGACTTCATAGTTGTCTTGTTACGGGTCTTACACATTTTTAATCTGGCTATGTCTGGTATGTAGGAAAAGCACTGATATATTTATGTATCCATCTTGTATCTGTCTGGTCCTCTTAATTAGCATTTCTTCTAATATTTTGTGTTGATTTCTTGGGATTTTGAGTAATCTACAAGTAATTTTTTCTTCTAATATTTCAACTTTTATTTTTTGTTTCTTGTCTGATTCCTTTAGTTAAAACAGTACACAAATAGCATATGTACTCATTTATTCAGAACTTACTTATTTAGCACCTTTACTGAGTAGGTACTGTTTTGGGCTCTGGAGATAAATACTGCAGTAAACGAAGCAGACAAAAGTCCCCGTTCCCATGGAATTTATAGTCTAATTGGGAAGACAGATACACAAACAGTTGCATACCATTTGTAAATCAAGTGTTGGTAAGTGCTATGAAGTAGAAAAGCAGGTTGAGGGGATAGAGAGTGACAGTGAAAGGGTCATATTTTATACAAGGTTATCAGAAGGCCTCTCAGAGAAGTAGTGTTTGAACAGGAACCTGAAGAAAGTGAGAGATGAGAAATGTGACTAACTGGTGGAAGAGCCTCCTGGGCAAGTACAAAAGTTCTGAGATGAATGTGCACTTGGCATTTTGGAAGAAAGAATCCCAAACAGGCCAGTGTTGCTAGATAAATGAAGAAAATGGTTAATGACATCACTGAGTTTGGGGATAGGGTTGAAGGTGGAATGGGCGAGGCCATTGTGAGAGCTTAGGTCTTTTGTCTAAAGAAAGTAGAAAAAGGGAAATAATAAAGAGCAGAAATTAATAAAACAAAGCAAATATACATAAGAAAAAAATCAGTACAATCAAAAGTTGGTTCTTTTAAAACAAGGAAAAGGAATAGATACCTAGAAAGACTAATATAAAAAATAGAAAAACTTTAATTTTAAAAAGGGCTACAAAAAAGTACAGGCCTTACAGATATTAAGTAGAAAATAAGACAGTATTGGGACCAACTTAAATCAGTATAATTGGAAATTTGGGTGAAATGAACAGATTCCTAAGAAAACCCACAGGTTATTATTAAAAGAGAAACAAGAAATAGAAATTTTTAATTATTATAAAAATCTTCTCACAAGTCCCCAGGCCCAAGTGCCTACACTGGAGAATCCTTCCAAATATTTAAGAAATAATACCTGTCTTACATAAATTTTTCCGCAAAACAGAGAAAGAGAATATACTGGCCAATTTAATTGAATTCTCTGTTATCTTGATACCAAAACCCAACAAGGCAATTTATAAGAAAATTACCATCTAATCTCTCTCACAGATGAGGTTGCACAAATCAAATCAGGCAATATAGAAAAAGGATAATACGTCACAACCAAGTTTGGTTTTTTCCCTTAATGAAAGAGTAGTGTAACATTTAGGGGAAAAATCAGCTGGCATAACTCACCTTATTAACGGACAGAAAAAAATTGTATCAAATGCTTTTTCCAAATTAATGAAAATTCAGCACTCGTAATTTAAAACAAAAAATACCTCATACCTACGAATGAAAGAGAACTTTAATAGAGTACCTAAGAACAAAACAAAAAATAAAAACCTAAAGCAAACATTCTATGTAATGCTGAGTATTAAAAGCTTTTCCCCTGAGATCAGGAATAAGAAAGATTCCTGCTTTTATTCAGCACATGATGACTCCCATTCTTTCTGTAATTTCTTGAGATAGATGTTTAAATCGTTGGCTTTCAGCCTTTCTTGCCTGATAAGGGCATTTAATGCTTAAGTTTCCATCTAATCGTAACGTTAGCTGCATCCCACAATTCTGTAATGTCTTATTTTTATTATACAGTTCCAAAAATTCATTGAGTTCCTTCGTGATCTCTTCCTTGACCCATTTGTTCTTCTTTGTGATTATACTTCTTAGAGATACATTGCTAAATTTCAAAACAGCTGGGCATTTTCTAATTATTTTGTTACAAGTTCTAGCTTAATTTCACTGTGGTCAGAGAACATACTGATTTCAGTCCTCTGTTGAGTCTAGCTTTATGGCCCAGAATGTTTTCAGTTTTGATAAATATCCTATGTGAACTTGAAAATAATGTATATTCTCTTATCATTGGGTTCAGTGTTTCTGTATGTCACTTAGGTCAGGTTTGTTCATTTTCATTGTGTAAGTCTTATATACTTACTAATTTTCTGCCTACTTGTTCCGCCAACTATTGAAGTATCTTAAGAGTTTCCCACAATGATCGTTGGATTTGCCTTTCTCCTTTTAGTTCTGTTATTATATGCCTGCTTTATATATCTTTATGTTATGGAATACATACAAATTTAGAATTGTATCTCCTAGATTAACCCTTTTATCATCATGAATTATCTTTTTCATCTCAGATAATACTCCTCACTTAAAGTAATTTATCTGATACTACAGCAACAACTCCTTTCTTTTGGTTAGTGTTTGCATAGTATGTCTTTTCCATTGTTACATTTTTAACTTTTTTTTTTTTAAGAGAGAGAGAGTGTGGGGAGTGGAGGGAGGGGCAGACGGAGAAGGAGAGAGAGAATGTCAAGCAAGCTCCACGCCCAGCGGTGACTCAGTCATTTGAGCTTCCGATTCTTGATTTCAACTCAGGTCATGATCCTCAGGGTCATGGCATCGAGCCCCATGTCAGGCTCTGTGCTCAGTATGGAGTCTGCTTGGGATTCTCTTCCTCTGCCCCTCCCCCCTGCTCACACGCACATGCTCTCTCTCTCTCTAAAATGGATAAATAAATAAAATCTTAAATAAAGTCATAGTCTGATAATGTCATTATCTAGATCATTTGTAGTTCTATTCCTATTTAATTTCTTTTATATTTTTGCCCCTTTTGATTTTTAGTCATTTGAAATGCTTAATAACTTTTTATTGACATTTGTCTTAGGTTTCAGCAGTCTTGCTATGATTTATGTAGGTTTGGTTTTCTTTATAGATATTGGAGTTTGTAGATACTGTATCCCTATGCTGGTGGCTTTCTCAGTTTTGGAAATTTTGGAGTCATTCTCTCCTCAAATATGGTTTCTGGGGCACCTGGGTGGCTCAGTTGTTAAGTGTCCGCCTTCGGCTCAGGTCATGATCCCAGGGTCCTGAGATCGAGCCCTGCATTGGGCTCCCTGCTCGGCAGGAAGCCTGCTTCTCCCTCTCCCTCTCCCCCTGCTTGTGTTCCCTCTCTCGCTGTATCTCTCTCTGTCAAATAAATAAATAAAATCTTTAAAAAAATATATATGGTTTCTGCCCCATTCGCTTTCTCATTGCCTTCTGGGAGGATGTGTTTTATTATAAAATCTTAGACACTGCATGGTATCTTTATCCTAAGAAGATTCCCCTTAATGTTAGGCAGCTGGAATGAGGCCCATCACCTTAGTCTAGTTAGGAATTGACATGACTCCAGGTTGCTTTGGCTAGACTCTGTCTTCTGAGTCATCCTCACCCCTGCAACATTACCCTCTAAGGGTTCCCAGTCAAGAGCCTAAAGGGTTCACTTGAGTTCCTCCCCTCTCTAGGGTCCCGAACTCGTTTTGTTTCCTCCGCTTGCTAAAACTGCCACATTGCTCCTTTGCTCTTCTAGTCTTTCTGCTCTTAGACTTCTAAGGCCCGCACAGCTTCAGAATTTTGCAGATGTCTTACGGGGAAAGCTGGAAGAACGTTGGACTCCATTCCTACCCTTCTGTTCTTACTAGAGTCCTGGCCACCCCCCTCCCCACACCAGCTAAACTTAGGTTTTTCTCCCTGTTAGCAGTTTTGTCAGACTCTTTCCTGGGATCTTCTATCTCATTTTGCCCTGCTCCCAGAAGAGTCAGATGCTGAAGGAAAAGCAGCTGCAGGATGTTGGCTCATCTCCCTCTGCTGTGGCCCTTCTCTATGGTTTTATCCCCTCGAATTCTTATTGCCTCAGCAGCTCTCTAATGATTTCAGACTTTTTCCTAATTGATCTTTTCTGGTTGTTCTTGGGGAAAAATGTTGGTCAGCCTCAAGTCTCTTCCATCATGACTGGAAGCAGAAGAGTACATGGATAGTTTCTTGGAAAAGCACCATTAGTAATTCATCTGCCTATCCCTGCTTAAAAATCAATTGCCTAGATATTAGTGAAATGTAATATATCAGTAATAGAATCCCATATATTGGTCTTTTGGGTTAACTGAAAATTCAGTCTTCCATTTTTAAATAGCCTGGTCAAGAACCAATACTAATAATTCAAGTGATTAACAATATCTTACTTGTTCTAATTTGTTTTTATTAAATGTGCCCTAATTTATAGTCAGCATTACCCCTGTATGCTCCATCATGTTTAGTTTAACTAAAAGTATGTTCACAGGCCATTATTATTCAGTAATGTTTTTCACAGGGGCACCTGGGTGGTTCAGTCAGTTTGGTCATCCGACTCTTGATTTCAGCTCAAGTGCTGATCTCAGGGTGGTGAGACTGAGCCCCATGTCGGGCCCTGTGCTCATTGTGGAGTCTGCTTGGGATTCTATCTCTCCCTCTGCCCCTGCCCCTCCTGCTGCACACGCTCTCTCTCTCAAAATAAATAAATAAATAAAATCTTCATAAAAAAGATTTTTCAGAGTCTTAGCGGGGACTGTGGCCCATTTTGAATATGTAATGAGCCTTGCAACACAAGATTGAATACAAATTACATAAAATAAATAAAATTGTAATTAAGATGAGTAGCAGAAATATGTTTTTTTTATAATTTTTTTTTAAAGATTTTATTTATTTGACACAGATAGCAAGAGCAGGGACACAAGCAGGGGTAATGGGAGAGGGAGAAGCGGGCTTCCTAAGCCTGATGTGGGACTCAATCCCAGGACCCTGGGATCATGATCTGAGCTGAAGGCAGACGCTAATGACTGAGCCACCCAAGCACCCTCAGTAATTTATTTTAAAGCAAAGAGAATTGTAGGCATTTAAAAATTAAGCAGTTTTTTAGGGTGATAAGAAGTACTAGACCTATATAATAATGTTAGATATTTAATGTCAAAGATTACCTTGAAAGTTTAGCAGCAATCTAGGCATGAGGTGATAAAGCCAAGCACTTAAAGTTTTTTATTCTTCTTTTCTGTTGTAACTTTGGAAAATATGCTTTCTCTAGTTTTCTTTTCAGAAGTAGAAATGCCTGAATAACTCCCCTCTTTCAGTGGGACAGTACTAATGGGCGTCTTACTGATTTTTTTTTTTTTTAAGTTGGTACCCATGACAATCATAATCCAAAACAAAATTATGCAGTGGATAAACCATCTCTTTTAAGAATTCATCTGAAACTGAAAATGCTAAATAAATGCTTTGGTTGGTGAGATTTACATTCTACCAATATTAAATTGTCTCTCCCAGGGGCGCCTGGGTGGCTCAGTCGTTAAGCGTCTGCCTTTGGCTCAGGTCATGATCCCAGGGTCCTGGGCTCCCTGCTCAGCGAGGAGCCTGCTTCTCCCTCTCCCACTCCCCCTGCTTGTGTTCCCCCTCTGTCAAAAAAATAAATAAATAAATCTTTAAAAAAATAAATTGTCTCTCCCAAACTTCCTTCAACTATTGGTTATAAGTCTTGTAAGCATGTTCTACAGAGTTTTTTCTTAGGTCAGTCAAATTGTATTATACTCATTTAAGTTTCTCCAAGTCAACTAATACAGCAAACAAAAACCAAAAAGGAATATCCTTTTATCTTAACCTATCAACACCTCTTCTTCAAACTTGACCTTAGTCTTCACTATGTAGGAAAATGAACAGTAGTTAATCCTGTTGATTTTTGAGGTTCTTAGGGCCTTTGTCAATGTGATGATGACTTTTGAGTTTTTCAAAGGAATGTTTAACTATATAGATTTTCTCTTTAGCTGATGACCTCAGAACTTTTACATTAGAACACAACTTTACTATAGTCTTAGACTTCTATCTTCTGCACTTTTTTGTCCTACTTTTTTTTTTTTTTTAAGATTTATTTATTTGAGAGAAAGCGTGCGCGGGCAGGGGGAGGGTCAGAGAGAGGGAGAGAAGTATGGAGCCTGACAGGTGGCTTGATCCCATGACCCTGAGATCATGACCTGAGCCAAAATCAAGAAGTCAGATGCTCAACTGACTGAGCCACCCAGGCACTCCTGTTCTACTTTTTGATGCAACTTTCTATATTGCTGATTGATTAATGAGAGACCTAGTTAAATAGTTCCCCCAATACCAATAATAATACCCTTGAACCTAGTTAGGCTAGAAAAGTAGGGGAAAATCCATGATCTTTTATAGCAGAGTAATAATGTATTCAAATAATATTAGACATTCTGACTTTATTATGGAGCAGAAAAGGAAATGCAAATTTTTATAAAATAACATCCAACTTCATTCATAGTAAGATGCAAGTTAAAATCATCAGAATGGCAAAGATCAAAATGTTTAAAGTTGCATTGTGTTACCGAAAGCATGAGGGGAAAGGCAAACACTGTAGATGGACATATAAATTGGTAAACTTCTTTGTGGAGACAATTTGATGATATCAGTAAAATTTATAATGTACATACACTTTAACCCAGTAATTCCACTTCTAGAAAATTATTCTATAATTATCCTTGCAGTTGTACACAGCTAATATTCATTGCAACATCTTTTGGAATAAATAGCATTAAGACTGGAAAAAACCCAAATGTCTCACCATTAAGGGCCTGCCTGGCTAAATAAAGTATGATAGAAAAAAATACCTGGTGATGGTTACGACAAATGAGGGAATTTACATGAACTGATATGGGACAATCTCTAAAATACATGAAGTTAAAAAACAAGTGAAGAACAGTGTTTATAATACGCTATCCTTTAAGGGTGAGAAATAGATATAATTAAATATATGCATACTTCTATCTACTTAGTAACACTTAACCCATATATTATAAATGTATATATGTATTCTTCCATCTCTGGAAGAATATGCAAGAAAACTGCTAACAGAGATTGCCTTTGCAAGGGGGACCTTGGGAGCTAGGAGACTTTTTACCTGTTTTTGTTGTTGTTGGTTTTTGGTTTTTGTTGGGTTTTTTTTGCATCATTTAAATGTATTTGCTTATTCAAAAATACATAGATATGTATATCTATACATAGAAACAAAACCAAAAAAATTTTAAAAGATTAAGAGGAAATAGAGTTCCATACTGAGTTCTACAGAATCTGTGATATGAACCTCTGGATCCTAGAATAATTATACCATACCATTATAGGTGTCTAAATGTCTCAGTTAAGGAAAATTTGCAGCCTGGTTCAGACCCCCCACCCTGAATTGTCTTTGAATAATGAGGCTTGGATCTGTCTCCTAACATTGTGGCATCTTTCTCCGTGATATAATTGTTGCTTCATACACGTGGCAATTGGAGTAAGTAATTGTTATTTAGAAATACACAGTAATGCATTTATAATACTATATAGTTGCATTGGAAAAGGTTTAAACTTCAAAGAGCTAACCAATGTTGGTGACTTTTTTTTAGCTTTCTAGTTAATAGGTTTTGATTACCAATGTACTCTGATACACTCTGTTCTAGGCTCGGATGCTTATCACAGAAGAAAACCTGATGACCATCATCATTAAGACTTTTATGGATCATTTGAGACATCGAGATGCCCAGGGGAGATTTCAGTTTGAACGATATACTGCTTTACAAGCCTTCAAGTTTAGGAGAGTTCAGAGCCTTATTTTAGATCTCAAGTAAGTTTTTGTTTAATTATCCAACCACTTACAACTTGTAATATGTCAGTGTTTACCCATATGTTCATTGCTATTTTTATCTTGTTCAGGTATGTGTTAATTAGCAAACCAACTGAGTGGTCAGATGATCTGAGGCAGAAGTTCCTAGAAGGATTTGATGCCTTTTTGGAATTACTCAAATGTATGCAGGTATGTATAAATGGAACATTTTAAAGAGGAGCACCTTTTTTTTTTTTTGGTTCATTGACTTGAACATCTTTTCTGTCTATGTATTCTTTTCATTTGGGGCACATTTCCAAAAGAATAATTTAGATGACTACAATTTGGACCAAGAAGCTCTTTTTTAATTGGAAACCCTTAGAATGGTGTAGAATGAATGACATCCAAGCAGAAGTTCTGGCATCTACTATTCTTTTGTATTTGGTTGTTCTTTTGGTTATCATTAACATTCTTTCTTTGAGGATTGCAAGTTTACTGTTTTTAATATGCTTACGTGGAAGTATTGTAAAGTTAATAATTAAGAAACTATAATGTTTAATTTTTATTTTTAATGTTTCCATAATTCTTTTTCTCTCCTTGATATGATATTTATATAATACAGTATAGAATTTGCTTCCCTCTGTTTAATTCTCTTTTTTGGAAACACCCCCATATACAGAACAGAATCTAGCAGAAACCAATTGGTATATGGTTTTAACTGTAAGAAGGTAGATGTCGGGGCGCCTGGGTGGCTCAGTCATTAAGTGTCTGCCTTCGGCTCAGGTCGTGGTCCCAGGGTCCTGGGATCGAGCCCCGCATCGGGCTCCCTGCTCGGCCAGAAGCCTGCTTCTCCCTCTCCCACTCCCCCTGCTTGTGTTGTCTTTCTCTTTCTGTGTCAAATAAAATCTTTAAAAAAAAAAAAAAAAAAAGAAGGTAGATGTCATCCCAAAATATCTGAGCCATACCATTATAATTCTTTTAGTAGCTGTCTGGCTTTCTTAAGCAAGAAATAAACAAAATCAACTTATCATTTTTGGAAAGTATTCTGGTTTCTGTGTTGGGTTGGGATGTTTAATTTATGGTAATACTTCTGTGTTTTTCTATCTGTAGAAACTTTGGTCATTTTAAATACTTGAGGTATCCTCTATTTTCTATAATCAGTTCTGACACACCAAGAGAGTAGTTAGGCTAGTTTCTTTTCTTTTTTTTTTTAAGATTTTATTTATTTATTTGACAGAGCATGCAAGCAGGCAGAGGGAGAGGGAGAAGCAGGCTCCCCGCTGAGCAGGGAGCCCAGTGTGGGGCTCAGTCCCAGCACTCTGGGATCATGACCTGAGCCAAAGGCAGACGCCCTGTTAAGCTAGTTTCTGAAACATATATTCTTATTTAAAATTCTTTCAAAACTGTATATTCTTGGGGCGCCTGGGTGGCTCACTCGTCATGATCCCAGGGTTCTGGGATTAAGCCCCGAGTTGGGCTTCCTGCTCAGCGGGGAGCCTGCTTCTCCATATCCCTCTGTCCCTCTCCCCTGCTCATGCTCTCTCTCTCCCTCAAATAAACAAATTAAATCTTTTTTAAAAAATGTATATTCTTGGGGCGCCTGGGTGGCTCAGTCGTTAAGCGTCTGCCTTCGGCTCAGGTCATGATCCCAGGGTCCTGGGATCGAGCCCCGCATCGGGCTTCCTGCTCTGCGGGAAGCCTGCTTCTCCCTCTCCCTCTGCCACTCCGCCTGCTTGTGTTCCCTCTCTCGCTGTGTCTCTCTCTGTCAAAATAAATAAATAAAATCTTTAAAAAAAAAAATGTATATTCTTATAAAACTATTTTATCTTTTTGTTTTACATTTCTGGGTTTTTTTGGTTTTTTTGTTTTGTTTTGCTTTCTTTTAGTCTGTGAGAACTTTTAGTTGCAGATTAGGAATAAATATGAAAACTTTATTCTAGTATATCATAAAATATACTTATAAATTCAGTAACATTTTAAAAGCCTGTCTAATTTCTTCTAACAGTTTGGTCTATAGATGATAGAGCTAAAAAATAATTTGAAGGCTCGTTGCAGTGAAGCATACATTTTATGGTTTAAAACATATGCAGGATTGCCTCAAAAATATTTGTTCTATACTGGGGTTTTTAATTTATATTTTAGGGAATGTTAATATATAAACATGTAATTTAGGGAGTTGAACTTCTTATACTACTTGAAGCTTCTTGTTAAAACTTTTATTTTATATGTTTTTATAATCAATATGTATTTTTTCTGTATTATTTCTTAAGTTTCCATGTAAGAGGACAAACATAATTTTAATCCATTTAAAATCTTTTTGCTTCTTTTGGGGTACCTGGGTGGCTCAGTCTGTTAAGCATCTGCCTTTGGCTCAGGTCATGATCCCAGGACCCTGGGATAGAGCCCCGTGTCAGGCTCTCTCCCTCTTCTTCTGCCTGCCATTCTGCCTGCTTGTGCTGTCTCTCTCTGTCATATAAATGAATAAAATTTTTTAAAAATTAAAATAAAATAAAATCTTTTTGCTTCTTTTAAGGGAATGGATCCAATTACACGTCAAGTAGGACAGCATATTGAAATGGAACCAGAATGGGAGGCAGCCTTCACGCTACAAATGAAATTAACACATGTCATTTCAATGATGCAGGACTGGTGTGCTTTAGACGTGAGTTTCTTCCAGGGGTAGGCAGTAGGAGATAAATGGAAGATGGGGAATAAACAGATTCCTAAGAATTCTGAGGAGATTTGGAGAGGATAGTGGTGATACTTACCTCATGAAATAACATCTTTTCCTCTCTTACCCATAAATTCCATAAAAGTTAAAATTCTGAAGCCTTAGAAAAAACTTGGAAAATAGAGGAAGAAATGATCCACTCTCTCTTCTCTTATGTTATGATCTACATTTTTTTCCCATAATCTCGTCTAGATTTTGAGCATATAAAAAGAAGAGTTTAGAAATGTATCCAAAAATAAGGCTTTATAACTGTTTCATTTGTTCTCCGTCTTAAAATTACTTTGCTTTCCTTTGGCTATAAAGTCTAGATAAGAGCCTGTGTAAGTTAAGAGGTAAGAGAAGACTTCTGTGAGATCTGAATTATGTGTAAGAGTTAACTGGTCAAAGAGCAAAGAATATTCCTGACTATGAGACAGCTTCATCATGCTCTGTGATGAGAAAGAGTATGGTTGGTCCAGGAGCTGTGAGAAGGCTCAGGTTGGAGCACAGAGGTTGAAGGCAGAGAACTGGACAGGGGCCTGACTTTGCAGGCCTTGGAGGCCCTGGAACGAAGTTTGGGTTTTATTCTAATAGAGTTGGGATGCCACTAGTGGCTACCAAGCTAGAAAAGGTGACATGATCCAGTTTACATGTTTTTTTAAAAATTACTCTGGGAGAATAGATGGAGGAGGGCAGAAGTAGAAGCAGGGGATTTAATAGATGGTTGGCTTTCCTTTGAATTACTGGAGATGATCAGTGGCCAGGTTTGAGAGAAATTTAGAAGATGAAATTGCCAGCTTAGTGTAATAGATTGGGCAGTGGGAAATGAGGGAAAGGAGGGTATTGGAATGACTTATAGATTTCCACAGCTTTATGGAGATGTCATTCCCTGAGACAGGGCACTGGAAGAGGGACCATATTGGGGGAGGGAAGATTGAGTTTGGTGTTGCCTATATTGATATCTGAGGTACTTACTCATTGTTGAATTTGAGGTGCTTATTCAGTGTTGTAGAAACCCAGCCTTTGAAGTAACTTACAGAAAACCCTCTTTTTTAGGAAAAAGTGTTAATTGAAGCTTACAAGAAATGCCTTGCTGTATTGATGCAGTGTCATGGTGGTTTCACTGATGGTGAACAACCAATCACGTTAAGCATTTGTGGACATTCAGTGGAAACTATCAGATACTGTGTTTCCCAAGAAAAAGTTAGCATTCACCTCCCAGTTTCTCGCTTACTTGCAGGTAAAGCATTTCTCCCCAAAAAAGAACCCTGAAATTATCTTCTAAATTGTTGTTTGTGGTTAATATTTATTGAATACTTACTATACATTATACTGAGAGTTTTATAAGCATTGACTTATTTAATCACCACATCAGCCTACGAGGTAGGTATTGTTACATTTGCTTCACAGAGGGGAAGACTGAGACATAGAAGTGACCTCCTTAGTGTCATGCAGCAAGAAAGAGTCAGAGTAGGAATTGTGAGGTGCTTTGGCCCCAGAAGTCGTGTTTATAACGACTGTACCATGGTGCTGCATCAGACTTCTAAACTGCACATACCACATGCTTACCACATATATGCCATATGCCTAACTCAACTCACATTCAGAGTCTGTTATTACCATTCAAATCACCCTATCGCTTAAGTGATTGCTGATAAATTGAAACCACCCTAAATTTTTTTTCTTTCCCTCTAAGCTGTTTTTTACTCATTTATTGATAACCTTTTTAGGCAGTAGGTCAAGAGTGAGTCCCACATTGGAATGATAGTTTTTTAATCATAAGTAGTTGATTTACAAGCCCTTTATACTTGGTAGAGTATTTGAAGCCACCACCTTGCAGTGGCCAAAAACTTAGAATATGCACCTGTCCATCTCTATCTACAGACTCTTTTCCTTTTTTTTTTTTTTAATTTTATTTATTTTACAGAGAGAGGCACAACAAGAGAGGGAACACAAGCAGGGGGAGTAAGAGAGGGAGAAGCAGACTCCCCACTGAGCAGGGAGCCCGATGCGGGGCTCGATCCCAGGACCCTGAGATCATGACCCGAGCCGAAGGCAGACGCTCAACGACTGAGCCACCCAGGCGCCCCCAGACTCTTTTCAATCTAGCTTCCTTCCATATTTCTTGATTGCAGGAATTCTTATCCTGCTCACATGCTGCTGTTCCCTTTAGTTCCACTTTTAACTGTGAGAGTAGAAAAGTTGTAAAGGTAGCTATTTTTAGTCATTGTAGAATTTGTAGTTTATCTTAAGTATGTGGCTGAATAATTTAATATGATGTGAAAATGGTTGTGTGTGTGTGTGTGTAAGAGATTGTGGAGAATTGATATCATTTCTTCCTTAAATGTTTAGTAGAGTTCCTCAGTGAAACCATATGAATTTGATACTTTCTTTTTTGGAAGGTCATTAATTACTGATTCAATTTCTTTAATAGATACAGGTTAGTTCTAGTTATATGTTTCTCCTTCTAGGAGTTTTGCTAGTTCGTGTTTTTCAAGAAATTGTTACATTTCATCTAAGTTATCAAATTTGTGGGCATAGAGCTAGTCCTAGTATTCCTTTATCATCCTTTTAAAGTCCATGGGATCAGGAGTAATAATCCTCTTTCTTTGCTGAATGCATTTTTTTTTTTCATTGTTCTGAGCATTGTCACATTTTCTTGCTGCTAGAGCCTAGCATTCCAACAGTCTTATGGAAGTTGTGGAGATTTAAGATAACTTAGACATCTAAATGTCAGTAATACAACAAATAGAACAGCAAAGAAGTACTTAATATGAAACTTGTTCAGGCCCTGTTTTGTTTCCATAAGTGCTTTGAGCATACTGAACCTGTTGATAATTGATGGGAGCAGGTGACAGCATGGTGTTGTGGGAAAGTATTCAGCTGGGATGCAGGAATGTTGGTCCTGTTTACAACTCAGCTGCTGGTCTTTGCTGCCTTTAAAAATCTGGTCGTATGTTGGAGGCCAGTGTTGATAGTTACATAGAAATGAGAGTTATACTTGTTTCTGCCTAGGTCTTTACTGCTCTCAGACCTCAGTGAACATCTTTGAGCATTCTGCTGTGTTTGATAAAGCTTGGCCTAAATGCTTATAATCTAATTGAAGAGCTTACTAAGTAAACACACAAAACAGTTCAAGAACAACTTGGAGTGTGTACTAATGGAGTTCGAGTGGCAGATGTCAAGTGCAGGTCGTCAGAATGAGACTCATGATGCAGGTCTTTTGGATACGAAAGCCTCAAGCCAGGCTTGACCAAGTGGCCGCACCTATTGATAAGAGTGTAAAAAGCATTCTCGGGGCGCCTGGGTGGCTCAGTTGGTTAAGCGACTGCCTTCAGCTCAGGTCATGATCTCAGGGTCCTGGGATCGAGCCCCGCATCGGGCTCCCTGCTCGGCGGGAAGCCTGCTTCTCTCTTTCCCGCTCCCCCTGCTTGTGTTCCTTCTCTCGCTGTGTCTCTCTCTGTCAAATAAATAAATAAAATCTTAAAAAAAAAAGCATTCTCTGTGTAGACAACAACATAAACAGTACACTTAATTCTTAGTTAACAGAATTAAGCAAGTTTGAGCTATGTAAGAGCCCTTTGCAATTAGGAACTAGAGAGGCTTTGATCTTACGCTGGAAGTTCTAGGGAACTTAAATCTGAGGTCAGGATCAGCATGGACCACGAATCCCAGGACTAGTCTCTCTGTTCACTTGCCAGAAGGATCTCTCCTGCTATACTTTAAATGGGAACAAACTCCACAGCCCAGTGAAATATGACCCTTAAAGTGGGCATAACATACATAAATGTTTGATAATTATAGAACTGCTTTTGCCGGGTGCCTGGGTGGCTCAGTTGGTTAAGCGACTGCCTTCGGTTCAGGTCATGATCCTGGAGTCCTGGGATCGAGTCCCGCATCGGGCTCTCTGCTCGGCAGGGAGTCTGCTTCTCCCTCTGACCCTCCCCCTCTCATGTTCTCTCTCTCTCATTCTCTCTAATAAATAAATAAAATCTTTAAAAAAAAAAAAAAGAACTGCTTTTGCCGTGTTTGTATATCTGACATTTACTTATATAAAATGTCATCAGTGTGTATTAGTAAATGTAATTAGGAATTTAGCTCTAAGTGTACCTTTGACACAGAGCTTCATGAAAATATCTATTCAAAAAGCTTCATTTATAGATGCAATTCATTTTTTATCTTAATTTGTAATGGGATAGGTTCTCAAAGAGAAAGAGTAGTTAGATACAAAGTTGAGTGAATATTTAGGACTTTTTTCCTAAATGATCTGCAGTTGTTGAAATGCCTTTTTGTTTGTTCTCCTATGCAGGTTTACATGTATTATTAAGCAAAAGTGAAGTCGCATATAAATTTCCAGAGCTCCTTCCTCTAGTAAGTAATCCTAACATTAAAAGTAAATGCCTAGGGGCGCCTGGGTGACTCAGTCGTTAAGCACCTGCCTTGATCAGGTCATGATCCCAGGGTCCTGGGATCGAGCCCCACATCGGGCTCCCTGCTCAGCGGGAAGCCTGCTTCTCCCTCTCCCACTCCCCCTCCTTGTGTTCCCTCTCTCACTGTGTCTCTCTCTGTCAAATAAATAAATAAAATCTTTTTAAAAAAATAAATTAAAAGTAAATGCCTAAAAAAATAATAATAATAAGTTAAAAGTAAATGCCTAGGGGCACCTGGGTGGCTCAGTCAGTTGAGCGTCTGCCTTCAGCTCGGGTCATGATCTCTGAGTCCTGGGATCGAGCCCCGCATCGGGATCCCCGCTCAGCTGGGAGCCTGCTTCTCCCACTTCTCTCTGCTTCTCCCACTTCTCTCTGCTTCTGCTCTCTCTCGCTATCTCTGTCACTATCTCTCTCTCTCAAATAAATAAAATATTTTTTAAAAAAAGTAAATGCATATTTATTATGTTCCATGTACTTGAAATCACTTTGAAACAAACTGTATTAATCAGGGTTCTGCAGAAAAACGGAACCAATAGAAGATTGTGTGCACATGCATGTGCACATGGGTATGTAAAGTATGGAGAGAGAAAAAGAAAAAATTGATTTATTGTAAGGAATTGGCTTATGCAGTTATGGGGCCTGGCAAGTCTGCAATATGCCTGCATGGTAGTCCAGCAGGCTGGAGACCCAAGGAAGAGTTGATATTGTAGTCTGAGGTCCAGAGGCATTCTGGAAACAGAATTTCTTCGTCCCTGGTTGCGGGGACCTCAGTGTTTCTTTTAAGGCCTTGAACTAATAGGATGAAGTCCACCCACATTACAGAGAGTAATGTGCTTAACTCAGAGTGTACTGATTTAAATGCTAATCACATCTACAAAATACTTTTCACAGCAACATGTGGACTGGCGTTAATCAAAAACTGGGTACCATGGCCTAGCCAAGTTAACACAAAATTGACCATCACATAAACATACTTTAATTTTAACTGCTGTTTGATATAGTTTCCATCCCTATCACCCTTCTTTATAGAGTTGAGATTTTTATGGATTTTTTTTTTTTTTATACAGAGTGAACTTAGCCCACCCATGTTGATAGAACACCCTCTTAGATGCCTTGTTTTATGTGCCCAAGTACATGCAGGCATGTGGAGAAGAAATGGGTTCTCTCTAGTAAACCAGGTAAGTGTTTTTTAGTTTATGAAGACTTTTCATTCCATCTCTTCCTTTGGCTTCTGTGAAGGTTGTAATTTTCAATATACTTAAGTCATTGAAAGTTGAGTTATCTATATTAAAATTGTTCAAGAAGATTAATGTTAAACCAAGAAGTTTCTTAGAACTTTTATTCATACTTTGTCAAGAAACAATATCAAAAGTAGAAATGAACTTAATTTTCTTGATTTTTAACTTGAGATCATTTTTATTTTTTTTTTTTTAAGATTTTTTTATTTATTTGAGAGAGAGAATGAGAGAGAGAGAGCACATGAGAGGGGGGAGGGTCAGAGGGAGAAGCAGACTCCCTGTTGACAGGGAGCCTGATGCGGGACTCGATCCAGGGATTCCAGGATCATGACCTGAGCCGAAGGCAGTCGCTTAACCAACTGAGCCACCCAGGCACCCTTGAGATCATTTTTAGAACAGTTTTACAAAACATAATAAAAATCCAGATTTCATCTATTTAAATAAAATTGTGGAAAAGTTGAAAGTTCTCTTAGAAACTGATGGTTGCCGGAGGGTAAGGGGTAGGGGGATGGGTAAAATGGGTGAAGCATAGTGGGAGGTACAAGTTTCCGATTATGGAATGAGTAAGTCATGAAGATGAAAGGCACAGCATAGGGAATATAGTCAGTGTTAAACAGTGTTAAATGTTAAACAGTGTTAAATGGTGACAGATGGGAGTTACACTTGTGGTGAGCAGAACATAACATATAGACTTGTCCAATCACTATGTTGTACACCTGAAACTAATGGAACATTGTGTGTCAACTATACTTCAATCAAAAAAAACTTCTATTACTGTAGCTCTGAAATTGAGGTTTTATTTTTAGACCTTATCAAGGCTTGGTATAGGTTTTGGTTTTGTTTTGTTTTCATTTTTCATAGCCATAAACCTTACAGCAAAGTAGCTTTGTTGCGGAAACCCAGAAAGTTGGCTGCAAAATGTGTACTATAGCATAAACACTGAAATCTGGAAATTTCTAATTAATTAATCTCTGCTAATATAGTATTAACTGTTGAGAGAACTACATTGTGTGTGTGTGTGTACACGTGTGTGCATGTGCATTCGTGCATGTGCACCCATGTTCACACTTGCATCAAACCCATGTGCTCTTGGGGATTGGGGAGAGGAGGGAGCTGCACAAATAAAAACCTATTTACCAATATAATTAATTTTTTTTTAGATTTATTACTACCATAATGTGAAATGCAGACGTGAAATGTTTGACAAGGATATAGTAATGCTTCAGGTAATGAATTAAAAGCATTAAACTTACAGGTTGTAGAGAACGTTTTTCTTCTTGTCATTTCCACAGAACCCAGTCACTTATGATTACTCTCAAATCTCTATCTCTAGCCTAGCCCTGTCTACTGAGCTCCAAACTCATATGGCTAGCAGCCTATAGAACATTTCCATCTAGATTTCCTGGACACATCTCAGATTTAACATATTCAAACTAATTCCTCTTATTCCCTCCATACCTTCCTCCTGTCTTGGGTTTCCTACCTTGGTGTATTGTTTAACAGTCTATACAGTTGTATAGTTGGGTCAGAAACCTGAAAGCCATCCTTTTTTCGTTGTCCTCTGGTTAAAGACCCAAACCCCTTAAACTGATTTCCAAGGCTTATGAAACTTAACTATGTTAAAATTCCCTGAATTGCCATGCTCTCTCTTAAGTCTTAAATTCTGCACATTTATTTCTTTTGCTCCCTAGTTTGCCTACCCTACTCCCTTCCTTTTCTGTTCACCTTGTAACTTGTTTTCCTGTATGTCTTAGTGTTTAGTGTCCCTTTCTCCGGAAAGCCTTCCTTGACACACAAAAATGTAGCTAAGTATCCCATTTGGGAAGGCCCAAAGCGTGGTACTCATCCCCACCATAGCATTCATAGCTCTGGATCGTGGTTGCCTATTTACTTTTTGTCCCTCCACTAAACCATGGCAACTATATCTTAGTCCCTTTTTGTCCATTGTGCATAGCACAATGTTTATCACATAGTGGTTTTTCCATATTATTGCTGAATGGATTTAAAAATTACAGAAAAGGTTATGAAATGTATATTTCAAAAATGATTGGCTCAAAATAAAATCCAAGTTGATTTAGAATTTATACAAATGGAATTAAAGGAGAATTAAAACTAATATTTAAAAGCTGTTGTTTCAGTTAGTTTGGTTTTTATTACCAAAAATTAATTTGAGAGTTCTTGATAAGAGCTTAATATTAGGTAAATAAAAAGTACTAGAAGCTTAATTGCCATAGCACATTTCTCTCAGAGTCCATACACTACTAGACAGTGATAAGAGAGCCCTGAGATAAAATTTCAGAGCTGAATTCATAGGGTTGCAGTCAATTCAGAGAATTAAAAGGCAAGAGAACGTGTTACTCTGATACGTAGGGTTAGGGGGTTTTTTTTGTTTTGTCTATGTTTTATTTTTTTTACCAGCTTAGATTCTTGTCCACACTTGTAGCTTCCACAGGTAGGGAATTGACTAAGTGGGTTTTCATCTTTTATAGGGATTGGTGAATAAGTAAGCTATTTTCACTTAATTCAACCCAAAATATCTTTCACTAATTGTTCAGTAGCCCTTTTGACCTCTCTCTTTTCCTTTATCTCAAACATTAAAAAAAAAAAAAAGACAGGTGTCTCCATGATGGATCCAAATCATTTCCTGATGATAATGCTCAGCCGCTTTGAACTTTATCAGATTTTCAGTACTCCAGACTATGGAAAAAGATTTAGCTCTGAGATTACCCATAAGGTAAGAGCATGTTTAAAAGACCATAATACATCATTAAAGAAGTATCTTTCTTTTTTTTTTTGGATATGTTAATCATCTGAGATAATACAGTGTTTGTATTTGTATCCCTCAACTTTCTCTCCACTCCACTTGTTACAGGATGTAGTTCAGCAAAACAACACTCTAATAGAAGAAATGCTCTACCTCATTATAATGCTTGTTGGTAAGTATGGATTGTTTGTGACATTTATCAGTTACATTGGCTTTTGTGATAAATAGTTGTGAATTTCTAAGCTATGTTTCTTTTGTTTAAGCAGTTCTTCAGCTTCAGGGGAAGATTAGAGCATCCGTCTCTTTCTCCCTTCTGGTTACTGGAGCACTGAGAGTGATAGTGCCATGGTGCTTTAGAACAAGAGAGTACAAGTTCTGAAGCAGAATAATCTGAAAGGCTCTTTGGGGAGAAAAAAGTAGGACAGAAGAGTTTAGCAAGTAAGAATAGGATATTTAGGAGCTATTTATTGTTACTTTATATCTTAGGTATGTTTCTTTCTGTGCTTTTGGGTTGCAGAACTGTCATCTTGGCTTTATATATGATTTAAAAAAATAAGTTAATAGAGACCTGTGGCTAGTAGATGCACATTTCTTCTCTTATTTCCTGTATTTTCAGTCCTGTCACCTCCATCTTTCCTATTCTTTTATTTTTTACCTTCTCTACCTCCTCTGCTATTTTTGACTCTGTAGTCCATAGAGCAGAGAATCCTGGCTACTGTCAGGAGGTGATACTAACAAAGGTCTCAGAAGGTGAGATTTTATTTGCCACTAGATAGAAGGTGAAAGGAAGCCTCTCCCTCCCTGCTACCATGTGGCAGATAGCATGAAAGCAGTTTCCTAGTCCTCTGGTTACAACTACTGCTCTACCAGTTTTTGACTACATCCAGTCCCTTCCTGCCTTCTGATCCCACTCTTTCAAAATAGTATCCAGAGTTTTCTCTCTCTGCTACCCAAAGCCTGCACTCACCTGTTGTGTCTGAGCCTCAGAAGTGTGGTTAGGAGCTGCTCTCACCCTAGTTTGCTGCCAAACCAATTATTTACTTTCCCACTGCACAGAAAGAAAAATATATTGTGTTGCTTAAGTATTGTGATTATCTTAAATGTGTGTATATGTACTTTTGCATTGACAGGAGAGAGATTTAGTCCTGGAGTTGGACAGGTAAATGCTACAGATGAAATTAAGCGAGAGATTATCCATCAGTTAAGCATCAAACCTATGGCTCATAGTGAATTGGTGAAGTCTTTACCTGAAGATGTAAGTACCTACATCTTACAAAAGAAATTATGGAAATTCTCCCCTTCCTGTCAGGCTAATTTGTTTAGATTTACTTCTGTATACCTTTTTCACGGTGGTAAAGACCACAATTCTAGGACACCTATAATTCCTAGTCACTCTTTTTTTTTTTTTTTTTTAAAGATTTTATTTATTTATTCCAGAGAGAGAATGAGAGAGAGCACACGAGAGGGGGGAGGGGCAGACGGAGAAGCAGACTCCCTGCCGAGCAGGGAGTCCGCTTCTCCCTCTGACCCTCCCCCCTCTCATGCTCACTCTCTCATTCTCTCTCTCAAATAAGTAATCTTTAAAAAATAAATAAATAAAAGTAAACCTGATCTTGGGGTACCTGGGTGGCTCAGTCGTTAAGTGTCTGCCTTCGGCTCAGGTCATGATCCCAGGATTCTGGGATCGAGCCCCGCATCGGGCTCCCTGCTCAGCAGGAAGCCTGCTTCTCTCTCTCCCACTCCCCCTGCTTGTGTTCCCTCTCTCACTGTGTCTCTCTCTGTCAAATAAATAAATAAAATCTTTAAAAAAAGAAGTAAACCTGATCTTGAAAACTGAATTTATGTATTCAGTAGACAGGGCTTATTGAGTCCTTACTACAAAGTTGCCATGGGTGGAGATAATGCTTTAAAACTTAATATATTGGAGAAGGAAGTGAGAAACATCTGCTCATCTGTGTTGAGGGTACTAAAGCTTTTCAGAGCTTTTTCCTTCTGAAGCATCCAAAAACTCTCCTTTAGGGAGCCATCTCTTTCATTTTAGTGAATGTAAAGTAATGTTCACATTGGCATTCATAGGCTAATTGTTAACTGTTTCTCGTCCCAGGATCTCAAGTTCCCTGGCCACCTGTTTTTCAGCCACAGGGCTTTTCAGATAGATACCAAATACTTGTAGTTAGGAGAGATCCTTATTTCCTTGAGGCTTTTCAAAATGTTTCCCCAGATTTGAAACATAGATCAAAACTTTCAACCTTAATGTTCATTCTTCTGGGATTTAAACCTGTATTTGTTGCAGAGTAATACTTCCTTTAAACTTTATATTATGAAAAGTTTCAAATATCTATGGAAATAGAAAACATAGGTAACAGAACCCATCACCAGTTTCAACCAGTCTTGTTTTATCTATACCCCAACCACAAATCTCTGCCCCCCCCCCCCCCACTGGATTATTTTGTTAAGAATACCAGGTTTAGGGTGCCTGGGTGGCTCAGTTGGTTAAGCGACTGCCTTCGGCTCAGGTCATGATCCTGGAGTCCCAGGATCGAGTCCCGCATCGGGCTCCCTGCTGAGCAGGGAGTCTGCTTCTCCCTCTGACCCTCTTCCCTCTCGTGCTCTCTATCTCTCATTCTCTCTCTCTCAAATAAGTAAATCTAAAAAAAAAAAAAAAGTAAAAAAAAAAAAATTTTAAAAAAAAGAATACCAGGTTTACCCACAGATGACACATGATCTCTACCACCCAACCAAAAACCACAAAATGAGTTTGCCACAGGGGAGGAAAAAAGAACCAAAACTTCCAAGGCCCTGCTTTTTTTCTTAAAAGTACCTTAAAAAGGAAATTTTTGTTTCTATTTTTTATTTACATTTTATATTTTTTTTTGTACACATTGGTAGTGGTCAGTCATTTTAATGATCTCGGATGACCAAACCGGCCTTCAGAGCATTCTCTGTCCTACTTCTGACTTTACTTGTGATGTGACCATGTTCATTATCATTTCAAAGGAGGAAAAAAAAAATCTTGTTTAAAAAAAAAAAAGTCTTATTCCAAGCATTCTGGTAACTTTTTTTGTGTATGTGCTTAGCTATAATATAAGTAGTTGGTTTATATGAGATGGTTAAGGCCAGAGATGAAAGATTTCTTTTTTTTTCCTTTTTTATATGAAATTGCTGGGGAGTTTTTTGACCTGTTTGATATATATGTGAAGCAATGTTGTGCAACAGTAAGCCAGAATTTTATTTTGCTGAGTTGTTATAACCAAAAAACCAGAATACGAGGCTTACCATTTCATCTATAAATAGAACTGTATATATGTTAAAACAGTGGTTCTCAACCAGGGACAATTTTGCCCCCCCCCGGAGACATTTGGCAGTGTCACTGCTCGGGGCAGGGTTGTGTAGTACTCCTGGCATCCAGTGAGCAGAGGCCAGAGATACAGCTGACCGTCCCACAATGCATAGGACAGACCCCCCACAGCAAAGATTTATCTGATCGAGCAGATAAGTGCCAAGGTTGAGAAACTGGTCTACAAGGACTTTTAGAAAAACCTATCTATCCGTATGCCATAATAAAAGAATAATAATTAATAATTTCTTAATATCACTAAATATCTAGTCAGAATAAAAATTACTTGTACTTTTTAATACAGGAAATGAATCCTGAGTTGTTAGATGAGGAAGCAATTACAGTTTCACTTAGACTTTAGAATAAAGAAGAGTATAATTTGGGGGTGGGAGGAGAGGCAGAGGGAAAGAGAGAATCTCAGGCAAGCTCCATGTCCAGCACAGAGCCCAACACGGGGCTCGATCCCAGGACCCTGATATCATACCCTGAGCCGAAATCAAGAGTCAGACACTTAACTGAGCCACCCTGGCGCCCCAAGAAGATTATAATCTAAAACAGCATTTTAAAGTACACCTTGTACAAAGTGATGGCAACTATATTTACGAAACATCTTTGACCAGAGAATTCTTTAATCAGAATACCTGTTAACATCTTTTTATGAATGGGATATGATTTAGGAAATGCTGTTTTACTAAAAATATATAAGGAATCAGTGTAACTTTCATAAAAATAGTATAAATATCTTACATAAATTTTGTTTAAACGTTATGTTGTTATGTGTACTTTGTGTTTTTAACTTAATTCCTTTTGAAAGCTGTCACCTTGAATCCATATGGTAGTGACTTGTTTTTAATCATATGAGTCTGAATGCATGTTAGCTTACAAAATAAGTTTCCCTGGTTGTATATTAATAATTATGTTTACTGTGGAATCCTCATCTGTAAAAATTGGGATAATAGTATATCTGCTTCATAGGGTTGCCGTGTAAGGCCTAAGGAGAGAAAAGTACAATGTTCAAAGTGCTAGCAGATACTGTTAACATGAAACACACTTACTTGTTTCTCGTACTGTTAGGAGAACAAGGAGACTGGCATGGAAAGTGTAATTGAAGCAGTTGCCCATTTCAAGTGAGTTTACTTCCTGTTCAATTTTTTTACATATTTTTCTTAGTGTTTCCTTCGATGGAACTGAGAATGAAATCGTTGCTTTCAGAGAGTGACAGACATTTTCAGATACATAGTTCTGTACTAGATTTCTGTCATTTCACTCTTCTGATACAGCTCTGCACTCAGCAGCCTAAATTGGTTTATGAGAATTTTCACTGTGCTCAGAACCGGTGTTCCTGATAGTTTCATATAATTGACATTAACCTGAGCGGGTGACGTAAGTCGATGCATTGAGTTTTCCCAAAACTGCTTTCTTTGTTTCCATCTGAATGTGCCTCCTAAGTTGTGAGATGGCCTCTCAGTACTGCCTTCACTCTCTAGTGGCCAGTGTGTTGCCCAGTAGGTAAACTAGTTGATCCCTCTGAGCCTGTTGAGGCAGTTCCTCAATCCTACTTTTTCCTTGCTCCCACCCCAACAGTAATGTCTTTGTTTTTGTTGATTATAAAGATACAGTACATGCTTTTAGAGAAAATACAGGAAAAAATGTATATATATAATTCCCCAAACCTTAAAATTGTACCTGCTTTTTCCACTTGGTAGAACTTATCAGAGACATCTTTATATGTCAAAATTTAGAAATTATTACCACTTTTCATGATGTTCAACTGTGTGGAGGTGTCATAATGTGTGTAACCTATTCCCTGTTGTTAGACTTTGAATCATCACAATGACCATCACATTCACCTGTCCTGTTAGGATAAATTCAAAGTGGATGCGTCAGATAAGATGATACATGTAGAGCGTTGAATGTAGATTACCAAATTAACCCACAGAAAATGGTACCAGTTTACGTTCATCAGCAGTAAATGAGAGCTCGGCTTTTTTATTCTGTTATCTAAGACTGTCTCATAAATTAGGGTATGACTTTAGTAATAATATTTTAAGGACTTTTTTTTCCATAGAAAACCTGGATTAACAGGACGAGGCATGTACGAACTGAAACCAGAGTGTGCCAAAGATTTCAATTTGTATTTCTATCACTTTTCAAGGGCAGAGCAGTCCAAGGTAAATGGGAAAATAAAAAGTATACTGGGGAAGAGCTGTGTTTGTTTGTTGATTTGGTTTGTTTTTCCTAAACAACTTTTACTGCTTTTCAGAGATTGAAAAAGGATACTTTTTATTGTAGGAAATTTGAAAAAATATAAAAAGGTATAATGAAGAAAGTATAGATTACCTAAAATATCACCACCTAACATTTTTGGGTTCCCCCCCCCGCCATGTATGCTACATACATACATAAGATCTATATAATTATATACATAAACCTTACATATATAATTGTATTTTATTGGCTTTTGAAGACAAATTGTCAACCTGTATAATAATCAGTTAAACTATTTTATACTCATTTCAGAGTTGCTACTACTTAACATTATGCTTTTCCATACTAATTTATGGAATTTTCCGCATGATTCTTGGCTAAGTTTTGTCTTATAGCAGTCTACTTTTTTTTTTTTTTAAGATTTACTTATTATTTGAGAGAGCGGTAGACTGCACATACACGTGGGAGGGAGGGGAAAAGGGAGAGGGAGAGAATCTCAAGCAGACTCCCCACTGAGCACAGAGCCTGACATGGGGCTCAATCTCATGATCCTGAGATCATGACCTGAGCTGAAATCAAGAGCCTGACACTTAACCGACTGAGCCACCCGGGTGCTCCAGCAGTCTACCCTTCAAATACTTTTTCGTAAATGGCATTAATTAAACTTAAACATGAAGCTTTGTTTAGATGCATGTCATAGAGCTTAAGCCTAAATAACATTTTGGTTTGGTTTGTACATGTTTCCCCTGCATTTTAAAATAAGAAAGAACTCCTTGGGGCTTGGTGGGGGTGAGTAGTGGGGGAAAAAAATAACCTTGATGTATCATTTGGAGGCTGGGGGGAGGCACTATAAAACTAAGGGTACATATCTTCTAAAATCAGAAGATAATATGACAAAGATTAACTTAGTGTTTTGGATATTAGGTTGTTGTATATTACTAATTCCCTGTCCAAATTTCTTTTTTATTAGGCAGAGGAAGCTCAACGGAAATTGAAAAGACAAAACAGGGAAGATACAGGTATTTTTAATCTTTCTAAAAATCTCTTGTCTCTTCTACTTGTTAAATGCTGTTTTCTATTGACTATGATGATTATCCTTGGTGAAGTGGAAGATTTAAATGTATGCTTTCCCAGTGAACATTCAAAAGACTAATAAATATGCAAATATAGAAGTAGGCTGTACTGAGTCACCTCTGGGTTAATGGATTTATCTCAGATCCTAGGACATTTCTAGGGAAAAGAAAGACTTTCCTTTGTACTGCTGCTGTTAGTGTAGCTGTCTTTATGCATTTGACTTTGAGAAGGTAAAATATAGCTTTAAGATACGTGTTAATGAATATTCTTTGAGTGAAGACTATCAAAAGATAGGGTTGGTTTTTTTTTTTTTTTTTAAGCATGTTCTACAAGAGAAACCAGTAATAACCTTATTTTCAGCACTTCCACCTCCAGTTTTGCCTCCATTCTGCCCTCTATTTGCAAGTCTGGTAAACATTTTGCAGTCAGATGTGATGTTGTGCATCATGAGGACAGTCCTGCAGTGGGCTGTAGAACATAACGGATATGCCTGGTCTGAGTCCATGCTGCAAAGGGTAGGTTTGAAAACATTTATTATTTATATTTTAGTGCCTTTTTAGTAAAAGTCAAAATATTCTTGTCAATATCTATACATAAACAACTTAGCACAAAATGTAGTGTTAGCTTAATTTGAAATGTAATATTGTTACTGCTTTTGTGACTGACAATGAAAATGATAGCCGGGCAGATGTTTTTTAATACCACTTGGTTGTGATTACCTTGGTTTTGTTGGCCAGTCTTCCTCTCATTGATTGTTCATAATATGTCTCTGTTTATGTAGTACTCTGATATTTGTATAATGTGTTATCTTTAACATTTTTTTAATTTAATCCCCTCAAAAAACCTGTGGGTTCATCAGTATCTGTATTTTATAATTGAAGAAATTGAAACTCAGAGACTGTAGCTAATTAAGTGGCATGTCTAGAACCTTGTTTGTATTTTAGTTTATAGCTTTGATGTGAGTTATTCTTGAACTGTTTATTTAATTGAATTCACACAACACCCGTTTAGGTAGATACAACTTTTTCCATTATATAGATGAGGAAGTCAGGTTTCAGTGAGATTCAATTAACTTGCCCGTGTTACTCAACTAGTAAGTAACATAATAGTAATTATTCAGTTAATAGAATTAGCCTACTCTGTGCCTTAATCTGTGGTAGGTACTTTTACATACATACAATATTTGCAATTCTCAAAACTCTAAAGGGAAGCTATTTTTTTCCATTTTAAAGATGAAATTGGGCTCAGACAGATTCCCTGAAGGCATGTTAGCTTGAAAGCTGTGAAGCCAGGATGCAAATGAAAGCAAGCATTCCCTGAAACAAATAATACATTATATGTTAATAAAAAAAAAAAGAAGGCATTCTTCCAGAGCCTTCTTCCAAAGCTATTTTTCTTTCCATTGTCTTAGCAGGCTCAAGTGTCTCATTGGCTAAGATATGTGTACACTTACACCCCCCTCCCATTTATAAACAGACACTTAAAATGTAAAAGCATGGAGCTGTGGTTTACTAGAGACTATCAGTATTATGTGAGCAAAAGATCTGTGGGAAATGATGGAGAAAAAAAGGAGTGAACAGCATTTACCTTTTGTGTGTACATTTGTTTCGTGTCCTTCAAGCTAACTTAGTTCATCCAAGTCGCTGACAGCCACAGTAGCTCTTTCTGTGGGGAAACATACAACACACAGGTATCTTCTTCCAGAATTTGGGGAGCAGGATAAGGGCAATAAAAATGCAAATAAAAATCATTTTATATTTCCTTAGAAGTAAGGAATTTTTTGTGAGATATAAGGAATAACTGTAAACATCTTCATAAATTATGTGGCATTAGAGATGAAAGATACATACTGAGATGATTAAGATTTTTAATCCTTAGAGAAATTTAACTAGAGATCATTACATGGTAGATGCTTTCAGCTCTAATTATTTGGCCACCGATTCTTAGAAGATTTTTTTTAAAGACTGTAGTGTAGGGATGTATATGAACTTATCCTAAGAATATGCAGTTGAATTTTCTTTGTAGCTGACATGGAAATTTTTGTTTCCTTACTGAGAATTTTTTATTAGAAAATGAAATTTAGAGTTTGAACTTAATAAAAATTAGTACTTCAGATTGTTTTTTCTTGCACTTTTTAGTGGTTTGCTTTATCTTTTATCAATGGTGAATTCTTTTTTGTGTTTGCTTATAAAAATATGTACTTGGTTTTTGATTCACTAAAAGTTATAAAACATCTTATCCAAGGTGTTACATTTAATTGGAATGGCACTACAAGAAGAAAAACAGCATTTAGACAGTGTCACGGAAGAGCATGTAGTAACATTTACCTTCACTCAGAAGATATCAAGTATGTATACACTTTTTACTAAATTAATTCAAGATACTAGTGATTTTAAATATGTAATATAACCTCTTATTTGCTCATACAGATTCTAAATAAGTTTTAATAAATCCAGATTTCTGAAGTTACATGTATTCATCTGTCTTAAAGGTACTATATGAGATCCTGATGTATTTTCATAAAAATACTTAGGGACTACACATACTTAAAATTCATAAACTGAGAACATTAATGAGGAGCCCTTAGCTTGAAATCAGTATAGCACATACATTTAAATTCTCAGATATGCTCTAAAAACACAAAGTATGCTATCAGAATTTCACTTTTAAATTATTGCTGTTATCTTATAAAAACATATTGAAAATAGGAGAATTAGCTATAGGGGTACCTGGGTGGCTCAGTTGGTTAAGCATCTGCCTTCGGCTCAGGTCATGATCCTGGAGTCCCTGGATCGAGTCCCGCATCGGGCTCCCTGTTTGGCAGGGAGTCTGCTTCTCCTTCTGACCCTCCCCCCTCTTATGTGCTCTCTCTCTCTCATTCTCTCTTTCTCAAAATAAATAAATAAATAAAAATCTTTTAAAAAAAAAGAGAATTAGCTATAGAGGATTAAATTATCATTTTTCATATAAAGTAATGTGACTTTTTTTAGACAGCCAGGAGACGTTTTTCCAGCTTTTTTTATTAAAAATTTTAAACATACAGGCAAGAGTTGATACAGTAAACATCCATATACCTACCACCTAGATTCAGTAGTTAGTATTTTGCTGTATTTGCTTTAATATTTGCATACTTTTTTAAACCATTTGTTTTAGCCGTATTTCATCTATAAAGAAAAGCTTTTTCTCTGCTGATTTTCACAACAAGCAGTTGGTCTAATAGTTGCTTTCAGTGGTGACAACTGTGAATCTTTTTTGTTTGCTTAGGATTGTTGTGCTTTGTTTTTAATATTACTCTTGGGTTTTTATTCTTGTTTTATAGTCACATATGATCAAGGTTCCTTAAAAAAAAAAAAAGATTCTTTTTGATGCTCAAACTGCCAATTTTGGTCAGCGGGAGTCTGTTCAATTTGCTTCACTGCCCTTTTGACCCAAGCCCATTAGTATTTGAGCACCACCTTGCTTTTTTTTTTTTAAGATTTTTATTTATTTATTTGACAGAGAGCAAGAGCAGGGACACAAGCAGGGGGAGTGGGAGAGGGAGAAGCAGGCTTCCTGCCGTGCAGGGAGCCCGATGTGGGACTCGATCCCAGGACCCTGGGATCATGACCTGAGCCGAAGGCAGACCCTTAATGACTGAGCCACCCAGGTGCCCACCACCTTGCTTTCTGGCACAAAAGACACCACAGGCTCATCTTACACTTGCCCTGCCCCAGACCTGCAATCAACCATTTGCTGAGATATTTAAATGAGTTGATGGTGGTGTACTAGGAGTTACAGCAGTCAGTATAATGTGTAGTATGATCCATTATAGGTGGTATAATGGATAATATGGTCGTGTTTGCTGCTAGATCTCTATTCTTCCCCTTTTTATCCTCACCCAGGAAAGTGGGAGGAAGAGGGGAACTGCCTTTCCCCACTGAAAACCGTGTTCTTAGGTGCCAGCCTTTCCCTATTCTTTTCTCCGGCAGTAGTTCTTCCTGTGGGTTAGCGTTGTCTCTTTTGCCGCCTTCATCTCCAGCGCTTTTACTTCAGGATAACCAACCCGAAAACTCCCTGATTTCATCCACTCATCACTACACAATCCCAGATTCGCTGTCTCTCTCTCTTTCTTTCTTTCAACAATCATCATTTTCTCTAGACATTCTTCATATTTCTCTTTAAACATTTTATATAATTAAAACACACTGTTTAGAGTCAGATCCCTAAACTATAGCCACAGAACTTGAGATCTGAAAGAATATTAACGATCACATAGTTCAGTCTCTTCCCCCTTAGGAATATTTTGCCCAAATGACAGCACTTAAAGCAAGAAAATCAATAACTGGACATTTCCGACTATAAAACTAAATTAGCTAACATTAGATTAAGTGTACCCTCGAGACTCTGGACTTGTATGTATTTTCCTCCAAGAAATAACTTACAGAGGAAGAAATGCATTTTTTAAAAAATTTTTATAAAGATTTTATTTATTTAAGAGAGACAGAGATAGTGACAGAGAGTGAGAGAGAACACAAGCGGGGAGGAGAGGGAGAAGCAGGCTCCCTGCCAAGCAGGGAGCCCGACGTGGGGCTCGATCCCAGGACCCTAGGATCATGACTTGAGCTGAAGGCAGACTCAACCGACTGAGCCACCCAGGCACCCCAAAATGGAATCTAGGTTTTGTTAAAAGGAAAATAAGTTGATATATTTTTACACATACGCCCCCTGTAAATCCAGTTCGTTTCTTAGACTTTGTAAAATCTCAGGTAGACATTTTAGCTGGGTTTTTATTTAATAGCTAAAGGCTATGTTAAATTAATCATTTGATGTAAGATGTTCGTTTTGAATGATTAAAGCATTCTAGTTGTTAACAACTTGTTTGTAAAGTACAGATACATCACATTCTCAAGAAGTATTGAAAAACCTCTAATAAGTAGAACTATAATTAAATCATGGGCAGGTGATGTTATAAGCAACCTTATCTTCTTGTGCATAGTAATAAGCACTATGAAATGTTAGCTGTTGTTATTGTGCCTTTTATTTTTTTCTGCCTTAGAACCTGGTGAAGCACCAAACAACTCCCCTAGCATACTAGCTATGCTGGAAACACTACAGAACGCTCCCTACCTAGATGTCCACAAAGATATGATTAGGTGGATATTAAAGGTACAATTTCCAGCATCACTCTGCTTTTTGTGAGAAACACTCAATGTTTGTTATCTTTAAATTTTGATAATATTTCATAGCTTCCAAATAACTGATATTTTTTGTAGACTTTTAACACTATTAAGAAGATAAGAGAGAGTTCATCCGCCAGTCCCGTGGCAGAGACTGAAGGAACCATAATGGAAGAGGTACAAGAAGCAAAGTGTGGTCCTACTGAAGGATTGTAGCAAGTTCACTACAAACATTTGAATTTATCTGTAATAAGTCAGTAGTTTATATTATTCACAAAAAATGTGAATTCCAAAAAATGTGCCACTATTTATCTTTATTTGTTGTAGCAAATTTTTTTTGCTCTGCATGTTCTTTAAAAAAAAAAAAAAGATTTAAAAAACCTTTTGTTTAGATAAGTGAGATTATAAAATAGTTTTTAATTAGTATTTACATTAAAGGTAGTTCTGCTTTGGGGGAAGAAATGTGCATTTGGCATCTAATGGTCTAATTAAATGAAGCATACTTTTAGAGTTCAAGAGATAAAGACAAAGCTGAGAGGAAGAGAAAAGCTGAGATTGCCAGACTGCGCAGAGAAAAGATCATGGCCCAGATGTCTGAGATGCAGCGGCACTTTATTGATGAGAACAAAGAACTCTTTCAGCAGACGTTAGAACTGGATGCCTCTACCTCTGCTGTTCTTGATAATAGGTAAAAAAAATAATCAACATTTTTTTAATCTCTTACGCATTGGTTCTCAACTGGAAAGATGTTGCTTTTTTTCCTTATAAGTACACTTTTAATCTTAAAGTGATTTAGAAGGGTTGGTAGGTAAATTTTACAACCTCCAATTAGAGGAATTACTCTTAGAATTTGAGTTTATTAGTATATGTTTATGAGTATATCTCTGACTGTAAATGAGATACCATGTGTACACTCAAAATGAGATAGTATGTGTACGCTCACACAGAACACCCTTGACATTCATAAAAGAATGAGTGCACGAGGGCACCTGGGTGGCTCAGTTCATTGAGCATCCAACTCTTGATTTTGGCTCAGATCATGATCTCAGGGTCGTGAGATCCAGCCTTGTGTCAGGCTCCGTGCTCAGCGGGTAGTCTGCTTGAGATTCTCTCCCGCTCACTCACTTGCTCTCTCTTTTTCCTTTTTTTTTTTTTAAAGATTTTATTTATTTGACAGAGAGAGACACAGCGAGAGAGGGAACACAAGCAGGGGGAGTGGGAGAGGGAGAAGCAGGCTTCCCGCCGAGCAGGGAGCCCAATGCGGGGCTCGATCCCAGGACCCTGGGATCATGACCTGAGCCGAAGGCAGACACTTAACGACTGAGCCACCCAGGCGCCCCTGCTCTCTCTTTTTCAAATAAATAAATAAATCTTAAAAAAGAAAAATAAAGAATGAGTGCACTAGGCTCAGTTACCTGAGTGTCTGGCTTCTGTGTTGCATATTGGATTGCTGTGAGGATTACAGGAGATGGTTTGATATATATGAATGCCAGTTCAAATCATCAAAACCACATGTGTTGAATATGTACATACCTAAAGTCTGCTGTTTTATGATTTAAATGGAAACTTCTTAGGCTCATTAATAAAACTTGTACCTTTTTATTGCAGCCCAGTGGTTTCAGATATGGCACTTACAGCATTGGGCCCAGCACAAACTCAGGTCCCTGAACAGAGACAGTTTGTTACCTGTATATTGTGTCAAGAGGAGCAAGAGGTGAAGGTGGAGAGCAAGGCAATGGTTCTGGCAGCATTTGTTCAAAGATCAACTGTATTATCAAAAAACAGGAGTAAATTCATTCAGGATCCAGGTAAGTCATAGCTAGATCCTCTCCTCCCTCTTAATGACTGCCACTCAGTGTGGCACAGAAGTTTTATTAAGCTAATAATAACTCCAGAGGCTTGGTGGTATCTTAGGCAGCTGTCTTAGACAGAATTTTCCAGTTGACAGATGTGGAAACACTCCAGAAAGTTAAGTATCAGTCATGAATTCAGTAGCTGGTAAATAACAGGGATTCAAAAGAAAGCTTTTCTTTGTGATACAGCATTAACGTACTTGATGCTTAACAATCTTTCCCATTCTTCGATACACTTGTGAAGTCCTAATAATTAGTTGGCACACTGAAATAATAATAATTTTGTCTCCTGGATAGATCCAAAGTGGGATCTCTTGGGAACAGTTGTGTGAGTTACCTATGTGAGAAGTAGTCCTTGAGCCAGATTCTGATACAAAGTAGTGATAATATCACTGATATGGTTCCCCAGAAAGCAGACTCTTAAAATAGAGATTACCATGCAGGACATTTATTTGGGAGAGCCTTGGAATCAACATCTGTGGAATGGAGAGGAAGGGAGCAGGTTTGGGCAAAGGGAGAAGTTGAGCTTTAATGCAATCCCCCAAAGGCTTCATTGCACCCCATCGGAACTCTGGAGCTAGATGGCCCTTCGGAGGTGTCCTGAATTAAGAGTAAGGGGAATTGGGTCTTTACACCCCAACACTGTTCAGTGACTGGTTGTGGGCCACCCCTGCAAAGAGGTGTGACTTTGAGCGAAGCAGTTGCCGCTTCAAGAAGAATAACGGTGAAGTGTGCCCTCTTCCAGCTGCTAAGGCGGGGGAGTGAATCATTATTCCTGCAGGGGCATCTAAGCTACACATTATTGTTTCCACCACAGACACTTTTATATCTCTACTCTTAGACTTGTTTATATGTGCATATGCCTCAACAATTCCAGTAAACTTCTTGAGAGTGGGAACTGTGTCTTAATTTCCAAAGCACTTATTTAGCAAGTACCTTTTACATCGTAGAATTGAAAACCCACTGGTAGGATAGCCTTTTCTCCATAAGGAAAGTCTTCACAGTGTGGCTCTCAAGCACCTAGTTGAGAAAGATTGGTCTGCTTCATCTTAAAAAATGATCATTTGAACTCAGCAATTTATAAATTTCATTCCAGGCCAAAGATTAAAGTTATCAATTTTATTTAGTTATTTTGGCCATAAGAAGGTTTTCCAAATGCTCTCACAGCTTATATCTGGAAAGATTTTCTTTATGCTATGACATTTGCACTGTTGTAGTATATAAAGCAAATTGAAACGAGTAATTCTTTATAAAATGTTATGAATTTCTAAGATCATACTAATTTATGTAGAGAATTCAAAAAATTCTAAAAAGCCAGGCACCCATCTTAATTTGTCTTCATGTTTTCATCTCCTTTGAATATAAAAAATTAGCACCAGAACAGAAGAGTGTCCAAATTAATTATTTTTTCCCATCTGGGCTGCTGTCCTGGACATTTTGCTCCCACTTTGGCTCTGGTACAGTGATTGTGACTGTTCTTTGCATGAGTGTCTTTAGGCAGAATCTTCTTTAGGGGGCGCCCCATTATTGCCAAAACACCTTTTTTATTGCAGATATTATGACCCAGCTGCCCTAAAGTATTAAAGGCAGCCCCATGAAGAATATCCCTCTTAACAAGCTTGGGGCTTTTGGAGGGAATGGGAGTCTCTCAGTGCCCTGAAAGCGTGGAATGTTCAAAAGAGTAGATATACATAATACAGAATTCCAGTTTCAGTTAACAATTCAGGGATGTTTCATTTGCTCAGGATAGTAAAAATTAGAGAGTCTTGCTTTCTAAATAATCCAGGGTCTTGCATAAATTACTGGTATCTTGAAGGAATAAACTAGCCTTTCAAGTTTACAACCCCTTATCAAGGATTTCACAATTTAAAGTTGTGCATTTATTATAGGAAGATTAAATGCTTGGTTTTTTGTTTTGTTTTGTTTTTTGTTTGTTTGTTTTGTAATGCAGAAAAATATGATCCATTATTCATGCACCCTGATCTGTCTTGCGGAACACACACTGGTAGCTGTGGGCACATTATGCATGCCCATTGTTGGCAAAGGTAATTTATATTCTTAATATTAGTCAAGAGAAGCTTATCCAAAGGTTCAAAATTAACTTTTTAAATAAAGGACATTTCATTCTAGAAAAAGAGAGAAAGAACTAGAGATGCTGAAGAAAAACCTGCATATCACTTGCTAATAACAATTAAAATTGAGCTGCTTTGTCATACATGTTAATGGAGTAATTAGAAACTTCATAGTATATCAGATATATCTTTTAATGTGGGGATCTGTATTAGCTAACAAATTGAACGAAGAAAAAGATTTTTACGGTGGCATAAACCCTAGATGAGTGATGTCTTTCCAGGGTGTTCACTCTTGACTCTAAAGGTATTAGCACTTGCCTTGTTACTTCCTGAGATTGTCCTGGCTCCCCGACCTAAGATGGGATAACCTCAAATTTGTTCTACTCTGGTGCTTTCTATTCTCCTGCAAAACCAACAAATCAATGCTATTATCTTAGCACTATGCTCATTCAGTGATCACGCACTTCTGCTAGCAAATAGCCACTGACCCTGGGAAAGTGACAAGACAGCACTGGGACCAAGAAATGTGAAGATTTTAATTCTTGTATTGTGGAAACAAATTAGTTAAAACGTTGAAGCTTGTGGCTCTCATTGAGAAAAATTACCGTTGTTTTTGATACCTCATGTTCTCTAATTGTAAAGGTATTTTGATTCCGTTCAAGCTAAAGAACAGCGAAGGCAACAGAGATTGCGCTTACATACCAGCTACGATGTGGAAAATGGAGAATTCCTTTGTCCCCTCTGTGAGTGCTTGAGTAATACTGTAATTCCTCTGCTGCTTCCTCCACGAAATATTTTTAACAGGTAAGTTTGGGCCCATAAAACCTTTGTATTTAAGCAGTAGTTTTCCTTTGAAGATAATGAGATGATAAACCAGAGAGGTGAGAAATCACTCTAGATAATCACATTATGTTTTCCAGTTACTTTTTTTCATGTAATCATTTCTTCTGGTAGACCTGTGAAATACAATTTTGGTTCTTAGAAAGGAACAGGCCAAAATTTAATAGTTTCTTGGTCATCTGTATACATTATAGAAGGTGTAAAATTCCTGTGTGTTTATGAAAACGATCTCCTTTAGTCCTAGGACTCTACTTTAAATATCTTCCTCATACTTTACAAGGTATGTTCAGTAAATTGATAGGGGATGGAAGAGCTACTTCAGCTGAATTTATTGAATATTCTAACAAATAGAATTTTTTGCAATTTACTGGTTGGTAATACCTTCAGGAGTTGGGCCAAAAAAATGAAAATCTGTTGTTTTTAAAATGGAAGATTTTTGTTATTTTTATGTTATTTCAAATTTCTAGAATGCTTCTAGAATTTGATACTGTTGCTATTCAAAGCTGGTTTTTATATCTCAGTTTAGAATTATGCTATCTACCTTACATGCACAAATACTAATTTAAGTTTTGGGAATATAAATCATCTATTAATTTCTGTGCTATTTGGATTCAACTCAAAGCAAAGTTCTTTTCAGTTTTAGGAATTCAAACTATGGTGTCTTAGTTTATGCTACCACAAAATCTTCTTAAAACACTAGTAGATTTGAGTGTAAGCTCATGCTTTACATCTGCATTTGAACTGATAAATTAATCATTGTTAGATTAAGGATTCACTGCGTATAAGAAGAAAAAAAAATTACCTTTGTTGTGTTTCATACATCACTTTTGTTTTTGTTTTTGTTTTTTCCCATGAAGGTCAATTACATCGTAGTCATGAAGAAACAGGTTTTTTTGGAGTCTGATATAACTGGGTTTGAATGCCAGATCTGTCCTTTTATGTAGTCTTAGTCAAGTTACATAGCTCTAAACCTCAGTCTCCTCATCTGTAAAATGGGGAAAATAATGTAACCTATTACATAAGAGTATTTTGAGGATTAAGTCTAGTACTGTAAAATGCTTTTACTAAGTGTTTTTCACATAATAAACAATAAATATTAGTGGTGGTGCTGTGATTGTCTAAGAAATATTATTTCTTAGAATTTTAATATTATTAAAATTCCAGTACTATGAAAAAAGTGAAATTTTTGACAAATAATACTAGCATCATAGTAACAAATATCTTTTCATTTCCATTGGCAAATATCTATTATTTTTATAAGATACCAGATTTTCCCCTAGCTTTTTTTTTTTTTAATATTTGAAGTATGTTTAAATTATTATGCCCATGAGCATTTAAAGAGTCTTTTTGTATCTTAAACTAAGCAGCCGCAACAGAATACTAAACAGTCTCTATAATCTTCTCTAGCAGGTTAAATATTTCAGACCAACCAAAACTGACTCAGTGGATTAGAACAATCTCTCAGCAAATAAAAGCATTACAGGTTCTCAGGAAAGAAGAAAGTACTCCTAGTAAGTTCTCATAAGTTCATTTTTCCCCTAAAGTCTGAGATCATTGGAAAATGTAGCTCCAGAAGAAGTTATTTAAGACTATTTTAAAAGTGAAACCTCTCATTTTAAAATTTGACTTATTCTAATTTTCTTTGTCTTAATGAACTAATTTTGACTTTACTACAGTATTCCTTATTCCTTGAAAAACATACAAGCTCATGTGAAGTTTATAATAAATACTTCTCACTTATTCCCCCATTTTATTGAAGAGCTTCTGGGGGTGGGGGAATGTAACTGAGTGTTGCAGAGCCAGCTTTAGTTTGTGGTGGGCTGACTCACTTTATTGTTGGCATTACCATAGACTTCTCAAGTTTCATAAATACGTACTGCACTTAACGACCTCGCAGGAAAGCAGTCTGAGCAGAATTTATATCATTGGTTTTTATTAAAACAAAATAGCATACTCTCCTTACCTTCCCTAGCTGTGTTCTAGTGGCTATGCTATTAGGAAAAGCGTAGTTGACTGCAAAAGGTGCCTTGGTCAATCAGCAGTAGTATTTCTCATGCTTCGAATGTACCTTAGGACAGTTGTTATTAATGGGAATCTTTCCTGTCATTTTTTAATTTCTTTGACCTACCTATATTTAGAATGAAATTTATGACTGAAATGTACAGAACTACTGTAGACTGATGAATAATAATATAAAATGCTTATTTCTTTAGATACTGCTTCTTCAAAGAATTCAGAAAATATGGATGAATTGCAGCTCCCTGAAGGGTTTAGGCCTGATTTTCATCCTAAGTGAGTGTATTATTTGATTTCTTTCAAACTTGTTCTACTTGAAATGAAAAATGAGGTGGTTAGAATATGATTTGTCAAACTAGGGAGCAAAATATTATAAGACATTGATCTTGAAATCTGAGGTTTAAGGATTACATGATGATATTTATTGCGGGTATATTGATAAAAACCAAAGAACCATGTGACATGCTTTACTCTCACCAACCTCGCCTAGTCTGCATTGCTGACTCCCTGCGCTACCCTTCACCTGGCTCTCCCCGGCAACAACTAATCAGTACATCTAATTCTAAACTGTTCAGCTTCCCCACCAAGTCCTGTGCTTTCCTTCCGACTTTCATATTTCTGGCAATGGCTCCACCAGTGTCTTAGTAACCCAGGATCAAAACCAGAATATTTTCAGCACTGTTTTAAGTAAATTAATTATAAAGTGTAGTATAGATTCTAGAGCCAAACTGCAACTGCTTGATTCAATCCCCAGCACCACTACTTACTAGCTGTGCGACTCTTTTCAAATTGCTTGACCTCTCTGTACCTCAGTTTCCTCATGTGTAAAGTGAGAGTACTGATACTTACCTTGTCAGTGTTGTGAAGATAAAGTGACATGACGTATGTAAAGCCACTTGGATGCCATGCCTGGCATATACTAAGTAACTCAAGAAAACCCTCGGTCCTTTGCCTCCCACATCCCCTACCTCCCTCCCCATGGAGGAGTCCTATGATACTGTTTATTTCTTCTGCCTTCCATATTTCTAATTAAAATGCTTAGTTGATTGTCTCTTGATTTATCATTTTTAAACCATTCTCTTTCTGTTGACTGGCAATTTAAAATTCAACCCTTAACCTCTGCCCTATCCACTGCTCACCAGTGTCCAAGTAATTTCAGTTTTTAGTTAAATTGGTTGGCAATTTTTACATTATGATTGTCTCTACTGATAGAAGTTATGTGTTATGATTTTATTTCCTTATATAATTTTGTCTTTTTGGTGGTTAATAATCACCTTATATCTTTCATGTACTTGGTTTTCTATGTGTGTATTACTTCCCCCCCACAGACACCCATGGTGTAATAGATCTGTCAGATGTCTAGCAGTAGCTTTTCTAAAGTGCTCAGATACATCAGATGATCTGTTCTGGAACCCCTCCTCCAGCAACCTGTGTCCTCCTGTACTGATCAGGACAAGGCACAGTTGTCACCCCGAGACTTCTCCTGGCCATACCCCTCATATTGCCGTGCATCTCATATCTTGCTCTTTCTTGATTTACTCCCTTGTTTTGCACAGGTGCACCCTTCAGCAGATTCCTAAGGAAGGGTGCCTGGGTGTTAAATTTTCATGTCTGAAAATACATTTGTTCATTTGTTTGGTTGATGGCCTGGGTATAGAATTGTAGGTTAGAAGTAGTTTTTCATCTAGATTTTGAAAGTAGCATCTGTTGAGAAATTAACTCTATTCTGATTCCTATTCCTTTGTAGCTATTACTTCTGGAAACTGTTGGGATCTTCCCTTTAATTCCCAGTGTACTAAAAATTTCTCTATGATGTTCCTTGGTATATGGATTTTTTCCTCATCCATTTTGCTACATTTTCAGTAGACTCTTTGAAGATTCATGTCCTTCAGTTGTGAAAATCGTTTTCTGTTTCTTAGACAATCTTCTTTTGGTTTTTCTGTTCTTTGAGATAGTCCTACTGTTAGCTCACTGTTGGCCCTCTTGGACTGATCCTCTAAATTTCTCACAAGTTTGCTGGTTTCTGTACTGTCTGTGTTTTCCCTGTGTTCTTTGTTTCTGCCAGTTTGTTTGGATTTATCTCTTTGATGTTTGATTCTTTCCTTAAATGTTTACCGTTCCTCGGGTGGCTATTCAAGAATAAGTCACTCAGAAGCTCCTTGGATACCTGGTGGGCAAGCTGGAGCTTGCTGACCTGTGAACTTCATGGGGAAATGATCAGGCCCCCACTGGTCTTTTACTTGGGATCCCCAAATGCCAGTGTGTAAAATGGCTTACCCCTGAGGATTCTTCCCTGGAGAAACTAAAATGTATGGCAGTGGGTATACATTGCCAGTGTTCTTAAGATGGAGAAAGAGATCAAGGGTCCTTTGTTATGTAGGCTTCCACCAGATAGCTTGTTTTCAGCCTTGGGCCTCACCCCCGCCCACCAAAATAAAGTATAACTCCTCTCAGGCAGAGACAGTTTGCATGTCTTTAATTCCCGCTTTGCACACTCTATTTTTAAATAGTTTCAGTGGTTCAATTCCAACATAGCAAATGGCTGTTAAGAAACTGAACCATTTGATTAAAATGAGCATATTGTTTTGAGCTAATTCTATACATGTTCACTTCAGGAACCCTTATTCTGAGAGCATAAAAGAAATGCTAACAACATTTGGAACTGCTACTTATAAGGTGGGACTAAAGGTTCATCCCAATGAGGAGGATCCCCGTGTGCCTATAATGTGTTGGGGTAGTTGTGCATACACCATCCAAAGCGTAGGTAAGAGATTTACAATTGTGTCTCTCTTTAAGTCACAAGCATGTGCTAACATGAATTTTGTGTGGAAGCCTGTATTTTTAAATGAGATGTTTAAAGTGGCAATAATCTGAAGAAATAAAGACTTTGAAGCAGGAAGTATATACTGACAAAATATTAGATTGACAGTTTATAAATTAAGCACAGCAACAGAGAACTCATTTTGGTGGTGCTTATAGCTTCTTGTCAGTTGAGAGGATATGTTTTCAATTTTACTTTTCATTCAGAGTTCATTCTTGTGAAATGACTTAAAGATTTCAAAACCTGACAATATTGTGCTTCCAGATATACATAATATCCAGTGTATTTATCATCTTAACCATTTTTAATCTGCAGAAAGAATTTTAAGTGATGAAGATAAACCATTATTTGGTCCTTTGCCTTGCAGACTGGTAAGTTGTCCGTTTACTCAGTTCACGGAATGGTGGAATAGAAATCCAGTGGTTCTTTTTTTAATCTTAAAAACCTGAAATGGTTATGTAAGCATAGGTTCATCACTCCTTTCATAGTAAAACCCATTTTCTGTAATGATAGTGAAGAAGTAATGTTTGTTGTTTAATTTTTCATGATGTTCTTTCTTTTAAATAGGTTTGAGTTCTTCTCATCCAGAGATCTTGATTAAACACATGAAAAGTGGAAAAAAACTAAAAACAGTTCTTGTTCTTGAATTTTTAATGCTATAATTAGAGGTATAAAACAGAACATACCCTCTACCACATTTGACTACCTTTTATGAGCAATATGTAAATAAGTACAGATTAATGTCAAAATAGTACATTTACTACTGAGAAGAATGAAGAAAGAATATACAAAGCTTGCTAATTTTTACTGTGTAGTTAGTGTCAGTGTGATACACTGCCTGCTCTGCAAGTTGAAAATCATAAAAGTGCACTTAAGAGCAAAATCATGTAATTTTATTCATGGAGAATCACATGGGGAGTTTAAAAAATGCCTGGGCTCTCCATGGGTCAGTTAAATTAGTCTCTGGAGCTAGGCCCCACGCATTAATATTTTGTAAAAAACTTCTTAGGTGGGGATGCCTGGGTGGCTCAGTTGGTTAAGCAGCTGCCTTCAGCTCAGGTCATGATCTCAGGATCCTGGGATCGAGTCCGGCATCAGGCTCCCCGCTCAGCAGGGAGCCTGCTTCTCCCTCTGCCTGCTGCTCCTCCTGCTTGTGCTCTCTAATAAAATCTTAAAAAAAAAAAAAAAAAAAAAACCAACTTCTTAGGTGCCAAGATTGACAACACATTTGTAAGAGCCTAACCAAGAAACAACCAGTATAGAAAATACAGTTCAGTATGATCACTCAACAACTAGTTAATTTGTTGACTTTTGTTTTCATTGCAAACACTAGAGTCTCAGGACCCTTTTTTATGGTTTAAAGAATATAGTTTGTGTATCAGAGGTACTCAACTAGGGGTTGTGCATTAAAATCCTCTTTGGAACTTTTTAAAAATAGAAATAACCTAAACCACTTTGGACTTGGAATATCTGGAAGTAAACCTGGTATTAAAACTGTCCTGAATTATATCTTTATAGTAAATCAGCAGAATGGTAATTCTTAACTATAAGATATATGATACAATGTTATAATATATCAGAGTTGACTGTGATACTTTTTGCTACAGTAAATAAGAGTTGGTAATTTGTTGATTATTAAAAAGGCAATCTATGTATCCATCCAGTTGGTCAGCAGAATTTGTTGAATTCCTCTCCTATATATTTGTCCTGTCCCTTTCATTTGTACTTCTACTTGTTTGGTTCATATCATTTCTTGCCTAGATTATTATAGCAGTCTCTACCCTGAATCTTTTTCCTTATTAATACAGTATCAAAGGGTTCCTCCAAAAAGTAATAGTGACTATATCTCTTAAACCTTTTTTTTTTTAAGTTTATTTATTTGTTTAAGTAATTTCTGTACCCAGTGTGGGGCTCAAACTGAAAACTCCAGGATCAAGAGTTGCATACTGTACCGACTGAGCCAGCCAGGCGCCCCTATCTCTTAAACTTCTTAACTTGTTTCTCCATCATCACCTCCTGCCAATCCCCACATCCATGGTCCAAGCTGGCAGAATCATTGCCAGTCCCCAAATGCTAATTCCCAGGCCTTCCTCTCTGTTAGAGTGCCCCGAACAGACTCCTCTTTATGATGGTTCTTCAATCTTTGCTTTCCCTGGGAAACCTCTGAGCCATGCCCTATGAGTGGGATATCCCTTGTCTGTATTACTGCCTCCTTCAGTTGTCTCCTCCCCCTTTTCTTCCCTTCCCTCTCTGCTCACCCCAGTCCCCGCCCCCGCCAGCCAGGACTGTGAGCTTCTTGAGTGCAGGAGAAGTGGGGTGAGTTTTCATTTTAAGATCTTCAAAACCACATATTAGTAGTCCTCAATATCTGGTGAACCAAACAGCGTTACAGAAGATTTGGAAAATAGAGAATTAAGCAGGAAGAAAAAACTCATCAGTTCACCACCTGTCTTTTTTCATTAACATATTAAAACTTGATGACAGTTGATATTTAGATGTAGTTTTGTTCCTGCTGTATTCTTCACTTTACATCAAGATTTTTCTCATTGTTGCTTACATAGTCCCCATAATAATTTTGATGGCTGCAGACACCCTGATTCGTTACATCCATCTTCTTGCCCATAGTTTCCCCAGTATTTGGAGGATTTCCCACAGTTTAGAGCATCTCTTTAGAATAAATATAAAGAATACTGCATCACCTTCTTGGGAGTCTTGGTTGTTTACAATTTGTCTTGATGCATGTATCCTTTTCCATAGCGAACCAGCAGCTTGGTTGCAAGGAGATAGCTTTGGTTTATTCTGCATACAATTAGATATTCTTCATTCCATTCATTCCATGTTAGAGACATGTCATTACAGATATGACGGATTCAGTTCCATACCACCTAGAAAGATCCAAGAGAGATATCATATGCATCCAGCTTTGCTTTGACTAGCTGTGATTTGAACTAGGATTCCTGAAAGGATAGAACTACAGTTGACCCTTGAACAACATGGGTTTGAACTGAATGGGTTCACTTACACATGGGTGTGTGTGTGGGTGTGTGTGTGTGTGTGTGTGTACAGTGCCATAAATGTATTTTCTCTTCCCCATGATTTTCTTACTATTTTCTTTTTTCTAGCTTCTTTTATTGTAAGAATACAGTGTATAATACATATACAAAAATGTGTTAATCAACTGTTTATGTTATCAGTAAGGCTTCTAGTCAGCAATAGACTGTTAAGTTTTGGAGGAGTGAAAAGTTATATGCAGATTTTCAACTGTGGGTGGGGAGGGCCTCAACTCCCCCAACCCCCATGTTGTTCAAGGATCAAATGTACCTTTTATACATAAGCTGGCTTCTTTGTTCATTGCATCAATCTCTTTATTTCAGGATGACTGTCTTAGGTCACTAACAAGATTTGCTGCAGCACATTGGACGGTGGCATCGCTTTCAGTGGTACAAGGACACTTTCGTAAACTTTTTGCATGTGAGTATGAACACTTGTACCGTATATGGTAATTTCTCATCTTCTGTGGTTTTGTTCTTAGTGGTGCAACTTCTCTCCATTAGGAAAAATATTTTGGTAATACTGTTTATGTGCAGCTTCTAGCTTAAAAATTAATATGTATCTTACAAAAAATACATTTAAACTAGGGTGTATGCATTTTTAAAATAATTTAATACTTAGGTTGGCATATGAGATGTGCTAATGCATTTTTCTTTAACTATTTAGCATTGGTACCAGATGACAACCATGGAGACCTTCCATGCATATTAGATATTGACATGTTTCATTTGTTGGTGAGTATCTTGTGATTTGTGTTTGAAATTCTCTTTATCTTACTATATCTATATCTAATAACTATCTTAGAGTTGGTGAGTGTAAAGGCAAACAGGAGGAGTTGTCATCTATTCTTAATACTTCTGAGTATGATTCTTTTCCCAAGAGCCTCAGAGAAGAAAATGTTAAGGAATATAGTTGAGAGGCTTGACCTCTCTTATTTTGTTTTGTGACTGAGGTCAGTAATTTAGCCTCTTTACGTTTTTTACCCATAAAGAAGTAGAAGTAACACTAGTAATATAAGGGCTGCTGCTGACCCATACAGTGCTTTGGGACAGATAAACCCTGTGGTCACATTACTTAGCAACAGACAGCCCTTTTCTATGATTTAAGGAAAGGTTTGTCTTCTGAGCAGATGCATTCTAGTGCCAGGACACAGCACTGGCCAGGCAGTGGGTGGCTAACCTTCAGCCACACATCAGCTGGGTCCCCTTACATGGGACGCTGAGTGCACCACCACACATAGCAATCCCACGTGCTGTCCCCTTAACCTCTTTGAGCATCGGATTCTGAACCTTTAAGTTGGTTAGTCCCTATCCCATATGATTGTGTCAGAATTCAGTGGAACAAGCAGTATAAAGAGCTTAGAGAGCACCATGTCCCGAGTAAATGTTAGCCATTGTTACTGATTCTGGGACTCCTATAAAGACCACCACCACTAGTCCCACTGGACAGGCAGCAGGAGGCTCACAAGCAAGCTTGCATTTATTGTGCACCTCACTGCTTTCACATCCATTCTCAGTTAGCCCTTATATCCTTACTACACTGAGGTATGAAAAACATATATATATATTAGGTCTAGTTTACCAGCAGGAAAACTGAGGCTCAAAGGTGTTAACTTGTCTAAAAAGCCCATAAAAGGAACTGGGATTCATATCTAGATTTTTGTGTGTCCAAAATCCATGGGGTTTTTTTTCCACTGCTCACTCCCTAGGAAGATTTCAAGTGTTATCTTTTATTACTAACAATAAGGTGTATTAGGGAGTCACTGGACATATGAAATGATAGTACTCATGCAGATTCCATTAGGCTGTAAGTCATTTCATTTAGCCAATCCCGGTGGAATTTCTAGCATGTGCCCTTTAAGAACAAAGATTTCTGAAGGGGAGGGGCTGAGCTCAGAAGGGGATCATGTTAAGAAACTGGAAATGTCTTCAGCTGTGGAAGGAAAGGTGACCTGTCTGACCCTTGGCATTTGGTATCTAGGTGGGCTTGGTGCTCGCTTCCCCTGCGTTGCAGTGTCAGGATTTTTCTGGGATCAGCCTTGGCACTGGAGACCTTCACATTTTCCATCTGGTTACTATGGCACATATCGTACAGATCTTACTTACCTCATGTACAGGTAACTCCTTTTTTTTCAGCTTTTTGAAGGGCGAAGTACTTGAGTTTTCTCTGTTTTAAAAAAAAAAAAAGTAAGAGATGGGATGCTGGGTGGCTCAGTCGGTTAAGCATCTGCCTTCGGCCAGGTCATGATCCCAGGGTCCTGGGATCCAGCCCTACATCGGGCTTCTTGCTCAGCAGGGAGTCTATTTCTCCCTCTGCCTACCGCTCCCCCTTCTTGTGCTCTGTCTGTCTCTCTCTAATAAATAAAATCTTTAAAAAAAAAAAGAGGAAGAGGTGCCTAGACAAGATTAATGCATAAATTATAATTAGGCCACTTCTTTTTTCTGTTCATCCTCATGTGGAAAGTTTTGAAACCAATTTCTTCTAGTAAAATCCCCTAGCAATGTGAATGTTTTTACTTATTTTATATTTCATAAGTTCAATAATAGTTGAGTACCATAGAATATAAGTATATTTAGCTGATTTTCTCAAAGCCTGCTGGCTTCTTGTTATGATGGAGATTGGCACTGTGCTCACAGCTGGGGGTTAAAGTTCTTTGTATTTCGTGGGGATATTTTCAGATATGTGCAAATATAGGAATCTATTTGAGCACTTAAATGATGTGGTCATTAATCCATAAGCAAATATGGGATACTAATATTTCCACATCTTTCAGAAGAGAATGGCATGGATCAAGAAAATCCTGCTGGTGAAGAAGAATTAGCAGTTCTTGCTTTGTATAAAACACTTCAGCAGTACACAGGAAGGTGAGATCATAATCTTTACATCATCACAGTTCCCCAAATATTAGTGGGTGATAGCATGAGAAAGGAATTCTTTTGTTGAAAAAGGGAAATTGCTGCCTGTTGACATGTTTAAAAGAGAAGATGAAGGAGTGATCCGCAGGACTCCTTTAATTTTAATATACTAACATGATTGGAAATCTGAGAAAGGAGTAATATATGGAGCTTCCCATGTGTATTTGGCCATGGAACCTTTATTTTGCTCAGAGGATTTGTCACAGACTAGTGAAAATATGGAACTTACTTTGAAAAGTACGGTTCTAGTGCTCGCTTTGGCAGCACATAGACTAAAATTGAAAAGTACTATTCTAAAATATATGTTGTCTCGGGGCGCCTGAGTGGCTCAGTCGTTAAGCGTCTGCCTTCGGCTCAGGTCATGATCCCGGTGTCCTGGGATCAAGCCCCGCATCAGGCTCCCTGCTCAGCGGGAAGCCTGCTTCTCTCTCTGCCTCTCCCACTCACCCTGCTTGTGTTCCCTCTCTCGCTGTGTCTCTGTCAAAAAAATAAATAAAATCTTTAAAAAATAAATAAATAAATAAATAAAATATATGTTGTCTCACTAGGAATTTTAAAATGCAAATTAAGTCAGCATAATATATTTTTAAGGTAATATCCAGGACTGGATGGAGTGCAAGGAAATTATTAGAATTCCACATATTGTGGAGTCATTTCCATTTGGTACAGCAGTTTCACTTAGTTTTTTAACAGTGTACGTCAAGAACCATAATGTTTATTCTTTGAGTTATCCCATTTCTGAGAATGCACGCTAATAAAGTAATTCAACATATAGAAAAACCTACTGGCATAAAGATGTATACACTGTGATATTGTTTATATTAGCAAAGAATTTAAACCAATCACAGTGTTTGCTTATAGGGGAATAATTTGCTGAATTATGATTGATGTATTCCAGAATATTACAGTTCTGATAAAACTTATGTTTTATGATGTTCTGAAAAACAATTTTATATTTCATATGTTAGAACTATAACTATGTAAGACATAGATGAGTGTGAAATAGAAATAGCTAGAATAGTAGTGCTGATAAAAATTTCTAGAATAGTGGGAGTTTTTTATTTTCCGAATTTTCTCTTTATATAGCTATATTACTTTTATATATTTTAGTAACAGCATTGATGGCTATAGCACCATTTATGCCTGACATCCCATAATGGGGCTGCCCACTCCTTTTAAGCCTCGTGCCACTGATTCCAAATAGCAGTTGTCCCTGTTTTCACGCTGTGCTATAACTAGAATGACCTTTCCTCATTAGATTTCCCAGTTATCATTTTTCTCTTTTTAGTTCCTTGAAAGAAACACCATCTGGCTGGCATCTGTGGAGGAATGTCAGAAATGGAATCATGCCTTTCCTGAAGTGTTCTGCTTTGTTTTTTCACTACTTAAATGGAGTTCCCTCCCCACCTGAAATTCAAGGTAATTTCTGATTTCTTTCAAAATGTAGGAAATGTCTGTAGTCTTTCACTCCAGCAGTGTATAATTAAAGTGACTTGTAAAAATGAAAGCTTAGGGGGCACCTGGTTGGCTCAGTCGGTTAAGCATCCAACTTTGCATTTCGACTCAGGTCATGATCTCAATGTCATGAGATGAAACCCTGTGTCGAGCTTTGTGCTGGGTGTGGAGCCTGCTTAAGATTCTCTCTCCCTCTCTCTCTGCCCCTCCGCCCCCCCCCCAACATGGGCACACCCCCACCAAAAAAAAACTTAGAACATAGCTAATTGACTGTGGTGATGTACACAATTACAGAATAAAAATGCGTATTTATGTATATATGTCTGATTTTATTTGGCTCTCAGTAAATGTACTGCTTTTATGTACAAAAACATACTAAGTTTACTTTCAGAGTTAGAATGTTCAATTATATGTTATTCATAAACTGGGTTCTTCAGATAATAAAAGGTGAAAACTCACAATGTCAGTTAACTTGAAATGTGTGGTATTAATGTTCAGAATACCAATAATTGCATATATATGATTTTAATGTAGGAATTCATTTGCTATTTAACAGTTATTTTCTATGTTCTGTTTCAATTCATTTCATAAAAGTGTAGTATCAAGGCAGACTTAAAGTTTACTGTCTCTGTACCTCATAGTGACTGGCACAGGGCAAGGGGTGCCCACAGGTGAGATTGCCCTCTCAAAGTCTTTTGACTGGCACCTTCATTCAGCTAATAGTCTAGACTTCCTGATCATTTGCAGTGATGAGTAAAGGTAGTGCTTAAATCCATCTCTCATGATAAAATCATCTTCTATTTCTGTACTGCTTTATACTTTTCCAGAGCACCCATGTTATTTTTGTCATGTATTTGTTCACGCATAACCCCAGTGAAGGAGATTGGGCTGCTACACCATTTTTCAAATGGTAAAACTGAGACACAAAGAAATCGTGACCAGTTTGGTGTGGGAGCTGCCTGGTTCTGCTCTCAGTTGTGCCATTTTCTGTGGACCCCTTCCACATGCCCTTTTGTGAACTTCCTACGAGTTACATATCGGGGCGCCTGGGTGGCTCAGTCGTTAAGCATCTGCCTTCGGCTCAGGTCATGATCCCAGGGTCCTGGGATAGATCCCCGCGTCGGGCTCCTTGCTCTGCGGGGAGCCTGCTTCTCCCTCTCCCACTCCCACTGCTTGTGTTCCCTCTCTCACTGTCAAATAAATAAATAAAATCTTAAAAAAAAGTTACATATCTAGTAAATCCAGACTCTTTTTTCATCATGCTTTTAAGTTCTGCTATTGCTTACTGTCATACAGGATGTACTCTTAGTTGTTACGTGCATCACTCTTCTCTTCTCCGTTTGCAGTTTCTGGAACAAGCCATTTTGAACATTTGTGTAACTACCTTTCCCTGCCAAACAACCTCATTTGCCTTTTTCAAGAAAATAATGAGATAACAAAATTACTGATTGAAAGGTAATGATTATACACTTTTCTTCCATTATATTGTATATATTCCATTGTATTGAATAGTTCTGTAGAAGCAAACTTAGGTTTATCACATATCACGTAATTCTCAGATAGTGAGCCTGGCAGAATTCAATCTGTGTAATTCATCCTATAAGGATTAGACCTTCTTAGTTAAGAATTTACCTTTGTGGCAAAGTTTTTGCTAAGCTAGTGAATAGCATAAGCAGATTTGCTTGGAAGGAGCGTAGTGGTAGGAATGTTTATTTCCTCGTATTAACTTACTTGTTAAGGACTCTGTTCCATAAATTTTGGGGACTGAAAAACCTTGAGGGTTTTCTAGTCCAATACTATCACTTTATATTTGAGAAAATTGAAGTCTAGAGAAAGTTATTTGTCAGTCATATCAAGTTAGTTAAGATTAAAACTTGGCTCTTTTGCCCACAGAATGGGGGGAAATAATTGCAAATCATGTATCTGATAAGGGATTAATATTCAGAATGTATAAATATATGGCCAGAATTCTTATATCTCAACAAAAAAGCAACCATCCATTTAAAAAGGAACAAAGGACTTCTCCAAAGAAGATACACAGTGGCCAATAAGCACGTGAAAACATGCTCACATCACTAGTCGTTAAGAAAACACAAATAAGAACCATGGTGAGATACTACTTCACACCTATTAGGATGGCTGTAATCAAAAGACAGACAATAATAACATATGTTGGTGAGGATGTCAAGAAATTGAAATCCGTGTGCATTCTGGTAGGAACAGAAAATAGGGTAGTTGCTCTGGAAAATAGTATGGCAGTTCCTCAAAACCTTAAACATAGAATTATCATAAGGTCCAGCAATTCAACTTCTAGGTATATATTGCAGAAGAGTTGAAATCAGGGACTCAAATAGATACTTGTACAACCATGTTCATAGCAGCATTAGTCATAATAGCCAAAAGGTGGAGCAACTTAACTGTCCAACAACAGATGAGTAGATAAACAATATGTAGTATATACATACAGTGACATACTATTCAGCCTTAAAAAGGAAGGAAGTTCTGACCCCTGCTACAACATGGATGAAGCTTGAAAACATGCTAAGTGAAAGAAGCCAGTCACAAAAGAATAAATATTATATGTTTCCATTTACATGAGGTATCTAGAGTAGTCAAATTCATAGAGACAGAAAATAGAATGATTGTCAGAGGCTGGGGGAAGTGAGGAATGGGTTAGTGTTTAATGAGTACAGAATTTCATTTGGGTAAGTTGAAAAAGTTCTGGAGATGGATAGTAGGGAGGGTTGCCCAACAGTGTGAATGTAATTAAAGCCACAGAACTATACACTTAAAAATGGTTAAATGGGGGACTCCTGGGTTGCTCAGGTGGTTAAGTGTCTGCCTTCGGCTCAGGTCATGATCCCAGGGTCCTGGGATCGAGTCCCACATCGGGCTCCCTGCTCAGAGGGGAGCCTCCTTCTCCCTCTCCCACTCCCCCTGCTTGTGTTCCCTCTCTCTCTGTCTCTCTGTGTCAAATAAAAAAAATATATTTTAAAAAACAAAAAAGTTTTTTTATAATGAGTATTCTAGCTCTAAATAGTAAGATCTTGTCATTAATTCATACTGGTTTTTCCAGAGTGTCCAAATTAGTGGGGTAATAGTGTATGCTTTTAGGATTATTCTTCTGATTTAAAATTCTGATTTAAAAATTGTAGCAAAGTATGTCTTGGTCCTCCTTTTGATGTGGTAAATATATTAAGCCAAGAAGATTTGTTTTTCTCTTACTAGGTAGAGAAATAGGAAAAAATTCTATTCTAACCCTTCAAAAGTTAAGTTTTGTTGGTTTTTTTTTTCCTCCATTTACATTGAAGTTGGTGTCATAACATTGAAGTTAAAAGATATCTAGAAGGTGAAAGAGATGCTATAAGGTAAGTTAAAGATTATCAAAGATTTGGTTGGGCGGAGGGTAGGGAGGAAGTAGGATGTAAGTGTGCCATTCCTTTAAAATTGACTTCCCAGGCATTCAGTGATTCCAAGAGGAAGAACATCTTGCCTTCATACTTTTTTCTTAGTCTAACGATGAAAGTTTCTAAAGAATAAGCATTATGAATATAAGTATATACGTACATTATTCTTGGCAGAGGAGACAAATAACAAAATTATTGTGTTTTGGAAAGTTTGCTTTTTAAAAATGTAGGTTCTTTACCAGATTTTTCTTAGCTCTGTTTTTTTTCCTTTTATTATGGAAAATTTTAAACTATCCAAAAGTATGAAGAATCATATAATAAGGCTCCACGTTCCTGTTACTCAGTTTCAGTGATTATCAGATCATGGCCTTTTTTTTTCTTCTTCTTTTTGACATTAGCTCTATTCTGATTCCATAGGAAAGTATGCTATCCTGGTGATAACAGATGTATTTCATTTGTTAAATCTCTCCTTGGTTCTGCTAAATACATCATCCATAAAACTCAGAAGGCTAGAGGAGATTATCTGTTCTATTTATTTGATTTTATACACATCCTGTCCCAAATCTAGAAATGATAGCACCCTAATTTTATTAAGTTGAACCATATGAAATTCCAGTTAATTTAAGTCAGAAGTGGTTGAATATCACCAGTTCCATATGGTTCAACTCTGCAGTCGGAAAACTCATGTGGAACAGTAGTTCTATACTTGAGGTCTACATCAGAATAATTTTGGAAACTTTTAAAAAATACTCAGGCCTAGGGGTGCCTGACTGGCTCAGTCAGTAGAACATGTGACTCTTAATCTTGATGTTGTGAGTTTGGGCCCCTCATTAGGTATAGAGATTACTTAAAAATAAAAAAATCTTAGGGATGCCGGGTGGCTCAGTCAGTTAAGCGTCTGCCTTCGGCTCAGGTCATGATCCCAGGGTCCTGGGATCAAGCCCCATATCAGGCTCCTTGCCCAGTGGGAAGCCTGCTTCTCCCTCTGCCTTCTCTGCCTACTTGTGTTCTCTCTCTGTCAAATAAATAAATAAAATCTCTTAAAAAAAAAATCTTAAAAATACCAGGACTTACCTACCAAATCCTGTTTCTCACCTGGATGGCTCAGTCAGTTAAGTGTCTTACTTTTGATTTCAGCTCAGGTCATGATCTCAGGGTTGTGAGATCGAGCCCCCGGGTGGACTCACACACTGGGCGTTGTAGGCTACTTAGGATTCCCTTTCCCACTCCCTCTCTATCTTTAAAAAAAAAAAAGATCTGCTGTCTTAGTCACTCCCCCTTGGCTGTGTGTCCCTGCCTCAGGGAAAGTAGGGACAGGCCACATCACACAGCCCATGGTGGGCGTGTGTGAGCACTGAAAACAAATCCTCACATACCAGTTGAATTTGGATCTGCATTTTATATGAATTGACTTGTCACAGAATCAACATGGCCTGGTGTCTCTAATTAAAGAAAATCTATCTGTTCTTCTACTGCCTTCTCTCCTCCCAACTCATTTCACCCTTAATAAGTGTATCTTTTCTGTCTTATCCTGAGTTGTGTGGTTGGACTCTCCATTACTGTACTGTTTTCCATAGAAGCCCAGGGAGGAATCTCCCCTTCTTCCCAGAGCTACCAGATTTTCACTTAAATGGGACAGATACTAAGTACTGTCTACTGTCTTGATAATGTATTCTGAGCTTTTCAAGTGAAAATGTAAGCCCTAGGGCCCTGTGTTATTTAAGAGTGCCTTTTTAGGGACGCCTGGCTGGCTCAGTGGGAGAATATGGGACTCTTGATCTTGGGGTTGTGAGTTTAAGCCCCATGTTGGGCATAGAGCTTACCTAAAAAATTTTAAAATAATAAAGATAATGCATCTTAAAAAAAAAAAAAAGAGTGCCTTTTTAATCTCTTACTGTGGCTTCTTTTACCAATGTGATAATACCCAGTCACTCAGATTCAGTCTTCCTTTATTTGTTTTAACTAAGAGTTACCTGTCATTTTTATAATATGACTTCTAACTGGTTTTCTATGTGGTTTTTTGTTTGTTGGTTTGGTTTGTTTTGTTTTAGCTATCCAAGAGAATCCAACAAATTAATAGACCTTCCAGAGGATTACAGCAGCCTCATTAATCAAGCATCTAATTTCTCGTAAGTTCTGATATTCAAGTGTTGAGCATTTCTTACCGCTGGAAGCATTCAATGCTCTATACAGAATTGAAGGGACGTTGTTTTTGTTCCATTTTGTTTGGGTGGGGCAATTAGAACTTCGATAGTGTTTTTCACTGCCCATCTTGTAACAGCACCATTCCAGCATGCTTCAGAATAAGGTATGGGAAACAGGCTGACAGGTGACAAATTTGATTCATTACAGGTTATCTAAATAACCATTTGCAGTTTAAAGTAATAAGAGCCCTTAGTAATATTTGTAAATGTTTGACATAGAAACTGCGTAAGAATAATCTGTAGTGTAAAAACTGGAACCTTACCGAGGCAATTGAAGCTGCCCTGTGTACCTCTTCTCTGATGCGCCCTCCTCCTCCCCCTGCAGAGACCCTCTGCTCTACACAAACTATCAAACTTCCTCTGCATTTACACGTTAGCAACAAATGTTTTATTCCCAAGCAGCATATTTTGCCTGTTTTAAGCTTTAAAATGGCACTCTACTGTACATATTCTACAGTTTCTTACACTCAGCACTGTTTGTCAGGGTTTTTTTTATACATTCATCATACGTAACTGTTAATTCATCAGTTTTCACCTTGTGTAGTATTTCACCACGTGAGAGCAGAATTTACATTTTTTTTTCTCCTATTGATTTTAATTTACCTCTTCTCCAGTTGTTGATTGAATATTTCCAGTATGGTGTTTGTGTGAGATGTTCCCAATTCTAGAAGTAAATTTGTCTGGGCCATAGGATGTAAGCATCTTCAACTCTACGTGATGTTGCAGAATTTTTTCCAGGGTGGCTCACCACCGTCAGCTCTTTTTAGAGCAATGACTTGAGCTTTTTTTTGTCCCATGGAGGTGCCCCAAATCAGGTGGTGATAAGAGCAGAGCCCCCACTCTGTGCCTTGTGTGTGGAACTCTGCTGTGCTCGCAGAGCTACTGCTGTCAGACTGAACTGGAAGGGGAAGACGTGGGAGCCTGCACAGCTCACACCTACTCCTGTGGTTCTGGGGTGGGCATCTTCCTCAGGTAAGGCCCTGAACAGAGCTTTTTACTTTGCATCTGCCATGGTATATGCATGTTGAGGGATAGGACAAGAAACTACTATGTTGCAAAGAAATTTGAGACTGCTGTTCTCCTTTTATTCATTCAAGGAGCAGGGGACCCTTGTCTCCTCACATCTCATGTCTGGCTCATGCTGTCTGCTGCTTCTTCCATTGTCATCCTTCCCACCTCCATGACAATTCAGTTCTACTTTCTTCGTGCCTCATTCTAATGTGAAACTTCCAGTTGTCCTTGATTTTCTGCCCAGATCCAGTCAAAATTACTTCTTTTGTTGTATCCTTATGGTTTGGGATCCGTACATATCACTGGCTGATGTGTATGCCGTTGACCCTTGAATAACACGGTTTGGAACCATATGCAAGTCCACTCATATGTAGATTTTTTTCAATAAATACAGTACTGCAAATGTATTTTCTCTTCCTTTTGAGTTTCTTAATAACACTTTTCTCTAGCTTGCTTTATTGTAAGAATACAGTACATAATACATAAAACATGCGAAATGTGTGGTAATCAATTGTCTGTTATCGGTAAAGCTTCCAGTCAACAGTGAGCTATTAGTAGTTAAATTTTGGGGAAGTCAGAAGTTATATGCAGATATTCAACAGCACAGGGGTGGTGGGGGAGACGGGTCAGCACCTCTAACTGCTGTGTTCTAGGGTCGACTATGGTTGTATATATATTGGACAGCATACCACAAATACTTAATAGTGACTGCTTTGAGAATACAGTAGTCAACAAAGTAGACAAAAATCTCTACCTTTGTGGAGCTCATTTTCTAGTGTGGGAGGTTAAAAAATAAACAAGGCTGATAAGAATTTAGAAAGTGATACACCCAAAGGAGAAAAAATAAAGCAGGGAGAGGAGTATGAGATGGCAGATGGGGAGTTGGATTTTAGTTAGGGAACCAAGAAGGTGACTTTTGAATAAACACTGAAAGAAGTGGGGAGAACACTCTAGGCAGGGAACAGCAATTGTAAAATTGTAAAATGTTCAAGAAAGAGCAGTGAGGCTTATGTCACTGGAGTGGCGTGCACGAGGGGTAGTCCTGGGGCCTGCTATGTCCTGGTCACATCTCTGAGTGAGATAGAACTCAGTTCAGGGTTTGAAGGAGAGAAGTGATAGGAGTTTGAGCTCCCCTGAGGCATAAATTAGGTCTATATCTTAGGTACCTTAGTCCCCTGCACCTGACAATTTTCTTGTATATGACATGTTCTCAATAAATGTTGAAATGAACCAAATTATTAATACCCAAAAAAGGTCAGGCAAACCTCTCAAAGGGATCGGGAGACACATTTTTAAATAGCCCTTAGGAGAAATAAAGCAGTTTCTCTTGTCTCACATATTTCAAAATCCTTTCAGTCATATACAGTGTTGCTTTGTGTTTCAAATCAACCTAATTCAGGATGTTTTTGTACATTTTTTTAAAATGAACAATTTCCTCATAATAATGGATAAAATATCAGTAACTATTTTATGTTTAGAAGTTAACTATCGGGGTGCCTGGATAGCTCAGATGGTTAAGTCTCTGCCTTCGGTTCAGGTCATGATCTCCAGTTCTGGGATCAAACCCCCCGTCGGTCTCCCAGCTCAGCGGGGAGTCTGCTTCTCTCTCTCCCTCTGCCTCTCCCCCAGCTTCTCTGTCTCTTTCTCTCTCAAATGAATAAATCTTAAAAAAGTTAACTGTCTCACACTTCATAATTTTTTAAATGCTAGTATTACATGAGCCATTGATTCCTAATCCAGAATGTTCCTCTTCCTCGCTATATTGATTTACAATGCAATCATTATTGGTTACAATTCAATCATTTTAGTTATTTTTAAAACTTGGGCAGATGTGTTGATACTTGAAGTGTCTCTGCTATTAATGCTGTTTCTTCTAACACTGGTGTTTATTTTTTTATACGACTTCCCATTAGGAACTGAACCCAAACATCAGTTACTAATCTATAATGTATAAATGGTCTCTCTACAGAGTGCGGGAATGTCAGGTGCTATTTTTAGCTGGCAAAACCAAAGGCTGTTTTTATTCTCCTCCTTACCTTGATGACTATGGGGAGACTGACCAAGGACTCAGGTAAGGGCCCATCCTGGGGGGGGGCTGGGTTGGCTGACCCTGGCCCTTCAGAGCTTTCAATACACAGTGAATGTGATCAGCCTGAGTGAGGCCTACCTGCTAACAGCCTGGGGGCTGTAGAGCTTCTGTTGTGGCAGAGATGGACTCTTCCAAGAAGGGCACCCTGACTGCCTCATTGGGCATTCTCTTTCCCAGCCCTCAGAATGTCATGAGTAGGGGCGCCTGGGTTGCTTAGTTGGTTAAGCATCTGACCTCTGCTCAGGTCATGATCTCAGGGTCCTGGGATCGAGCCCCGCTCAGCGGAGAGTCTGCTTGTCCCTCTGCCCCTCCGCCTGTTTGTAGTCTCTGTCTCTCTCTCCTCTCTCAAATAAATAAAATATTTTTTTAAAATGTCATGATGGGGGCGCCTGGGTGGCTCAGTTGTTAAGCATCTGCCTTCGGTTCAGGTCATGATCCCAGGGTCCTGGGATCGAGCCCCACATTGGGCCCCCTGCTCAGCGGGAAGCCTGCTTCTCCAACTCTCCCAGTCCCCCTGCTTGTGTTCCATCTCTTGCTGTCTTCGCTGTCTGTCAAATAAATAAAATTAAAAAAAAAAAATCTTTAAAAAAAAAAGTCATGAGGGCCATCAGGACAGATAAGGGAAAGGAATTGGAGAGAGTGCAATTTTTTTTCCATTTATCACTCCAGAGAACCATTGAAATTGCCACGTGGCACCACAGCATCAGAACACTGCAGGGATAGCCTGTTGTGATTTGTGTTGCTTTGTATGAGGAGACCCAGTGCTGTTCAGATGATGTAAAAGAGCAAATCTTAATTGATAAGAGATGTGCTTGGGGCGCCTGGCTGGCTCAGTCACTGGAGTATGCAACTCTTGATCTACAGGATCGTGAGTTCAAGCCCCACATTGGGCATGGAGCCTACTTTAAAAAAAAAGAGAGAGATGTGCTTACTTATTAAGAGTCTGGGAACAGAGATTTAGAACGTATAGAGCAATACAACAGTATTTGAGGCTTAATCACTTCTACTCTGCTTGCTTCTGTTATATCATGAGAAAATGCTAACAACAGTTCCCTCAAGCACTGTTAACTTCTTTTAGACCATCTCTTTGCCCAGAGGAGGTGAAAGTTTTAACCTAGATAGAAGCCTTGGGGAACAGAAAAAGAAGACCTGGAAACCAAGGCAAGATAAGTAGGGGGCTGCCCCAGGAGCTCGGCTGCAAGGTTACAGGTATATGCCACCTGGTAATGGTTCTCCCATTGCCCTGAGGAGTTGTGGGCTCTTAGGAGGAAGAGCCCTGGTTAGAGACTAAGAGGATTGATGTGCTCTGAATCAAGAGCAAAGTCCACCAGCGTGAACTTACCAAAACCCCCTTTTTTTCCTTTTTTTTCCCTTTTTTATTAAATTAGACCCGGAAGTTGTTCACATTTGGCTGCTTTGCTTCTTTTTTTTTTTTTTTTTTTTAAAGATTTTATTTATTTATTTGACAGAGAAAGACACAGCGAGAGAGGGAACACAAACGGGGAGTGGGAGAGAGAGAAGCAGACTCCCTGCCGAGCAGGGAGCCCGATGCAGGACTCGATCCCGGGACTCCAGGATCATGACCTGAGCCGAAGGCAGTCGCTTAACCAACTGAGCCACCCAGGCGCCCTGGCTTCTTTGCTTCTACTTTGTGGCTGAAAGACAGCACTCTGGGGAACATTTTTACCCCTGCAATTTTCCTTGCATCCTCTCCTCTGCCTCCTCCCTTCTTTCTTATATTTTACCAACGAAGTGAACAATGAATGGGTAGTTTTAATCTCTCCACCCAGACCCTCCTCCTCAACCTTACCCTCTCTTCCCTCACCGCAGTCTGAGTAAGTGTAGCTCGTATACATTTTCCTCTTCTTTTCAGCACTTACTCCCTTCAGCTGCTCCTAGCCAGCCTTCAGAGCTAATGTGTTAATAGCTACGGTCTCGTGCCGAACAGGAATTTTGCAGAGGATCTTAAACCAGTAACTTGTAACTGTTCCTAAATCAGGAAAGGTTGGGGCATAATAGATGAATAAACAGAATGCATCCTGAGTGACATGCGTCTTCCTTCTAGACGGGGAAATCCTTTACATTTGTGCAAAGAGCGATTTAAGAAGATTCAGAAGCTTTGGCACCAGCACAGTATCACGGAGGAAATTGGACATGCACAGGAAGCAAATCAGACACTGGTTGGCATTGACTGGCAACATTTATAATTACTTCACTACCAAAAACATAAACTTGGATTTTTGTAACCCAGTTGGCTTTTCAAGAAAGAATAGGAAATAAATTCTCTATTTAAGCTTTTCTTCCCAGTTTTGTTTTCATAGTTTCTGGGGGACTCGTGAAAATCATCTCCCATCAGTGGATTTTCTTGCACCATTTGCTGTGCCCCTCAAACGTAACTGCTTGAGTTTTAGGATCCAGCGAGGAGCTTCTCTTCCCAGGCTGAGCACAGCCCCTTTGTGGGTATCTGACTATGTTTGACCGTTCCCAGTAGTCTGAGCCATGTTACGTACGTTACTGATCACAAGGAACTCCAGGCCTGAAGCCGATTCGACAGCAGCAGGAAACAGTGTCTGTGGTCTGCTGGGGTCACACTTCCTGGTCCCTTTCAGTGACTCTCAACACTGGGACTGGGTTGCTGTCCCCTCTGCTGGCAGGACCCTACCTCTAAGAGCAAAGCAGTGGATTGTGAAAGCAGCTATCCCTAGTCTCCATTGGCTATGAGCAGGTTGGGGCACATGTGCAGGAGGAGCCTGTGGGATGAGGGGGAGAGCCTGGTTGCTTCATATGCTGGTGGTTTTCAGGGCTATAGAAGTTGGATTTTTATTTTTTTATTTTTTATTTTTTTTGCAAGACTTTTGGCTTTGAGGGAAAAACTTCATTTTAAAGGGCTTTTTGAAAACTTTGAGTATCCTAGTTTTTCAAACAGTATATTCCCATTTCTAAGACTAAACTGAGGGATGGTATGCATCTAATATCAAACACTAGCAGAAAAAATGAGAACTCGGTGTTTTGAGGTTCTCCTACCCCTTCCAGCATTTCCTGGACTAGATGAATGGCTGTTTACCTGCTGGCTCACTTAGTACATTCCTGGGACAGCCTGTGTGCCCAGGCTTTTTATTATTTTTAAACATTATTGTTCTTACTAAGAGGTGCCTTCCTAGAATGATAGCCGCTTAGTAAAATAGCTTTTAACTGTTACATACCACACAGCCACTCTTGTTTGATGTATGTGTGCTGAGAGCTTGAATACACACAGAGAGTGATTGCAGATTTAGTGGAGGAATAAATTCTGAGCCTCTCTAAGGTGGGGCTAAGGGACAAATGAATAATAAGCTCTTGGATTTTTTTTAGCCAATGCGAGTAACCCTTTCACTCTGTTTTTTTGAACTGCATCTAAAAGTTCTCTTCCACTCAGCTTTGCATACACTGCAATAAACCCAGGAGGAAGGTTGGAAATCCAGACTTTAGGCTAAAATAAGTGAAAATGCAAAAGCCACATTCACTGCTGCTTCTCAAAGGTAGTGTGTGACAGGACCCCCCTCCTCTGAAAGGATGACCTTAGCCCTTCTTGCTCAGGACTGGCTCACCAGCTGAGAGGAGGACCAACAGGAAGAAAATTCAAATTAGAACCCAGCACTCTACCCCTTTTTCTGGCCTTTCTTCTATTCATAAGACCTGGGGCTGTTAATGGCATTATGATTTTAATGTTTATTTTGACCTTTGTCACATCCCCATTCCTTTAGCTTTTAAGCCAGCTTCTTTTGGCTTTTCTCCATATGTTCACCAAGCTTAAATTTAAAATAGGACCAGGTTTCTCCCTCTGTAAATGGATTATAAACATTTTGACCAAATCATAGCAATACTCTGGCTTTCAGGAATGACTTCATAGAAATCCATTGTTAGCAGAGGGTGTCCCTGGATTTCATTCTCTGAAAATGTCGGGGAATCTGAGAGAAGATGAACTTCTATGAAATAGCAACACACGTACCCCCTTTATCTTCTAGTGTGTGCATCATTAAGCTAATTGTCTTCCCTACCTAATGAATCATCTTAGTTTTTATGATTTGTTCCGCATGTATTTTTATTGTAGAAATGTTTATATAACATGCTTTCCATATCAGGGAAAATCATATCTGTTTAATAAATTGGCTATAACTTTAATATCTGTGGACAACTTGTAAAATTTGGAATGTATCATATGTAAAAAGTTTAAAGATATCCAAATAAATGCTTTAGGTGTTGACATTACTTTGGGTCTGCCTACGTTTTCTTTCCATTTTGTTTCACACATTTAAGTGCCATGGAAATGTTCCCCGTGTCACCTTGCTACAAGTAAAGTGGGACATCTGTATTAGCTTGAAAATTAAGATGCTTATATTATTAGTGTCAATTATGGCCATTAGCCAAACCATCTTGACCTTCCCAGAAATAGCTGGGTCATCATTTCAGCTGATTAATCTTCATATTCATTGGCTATGACAGCTCATGACCTTCTGAACCATTTTGGACCTCAAATCACTGGGGTAACAGAGCACTCAAAGTCCCTCCCAGCAACAAGACCTGTCTCCAGGTTTATACTCTTCTTGCTCTTTCTTCCCTGGTAATCTCCAGGTCCTTGTTCTTACACACTCCTCAGATACTCTGTGCTTATGAGAGACGCATATAGGAAGGAAACTATATCCTTCCCTATAGGAAGGGAGAGTTATTGCCTATAAGAGCTCTGCTGTGCTTTTCAAAATCATCTTAAAATGGAAGGTATAAACTAAGAAAGCAAGGTTTCCATGTGCTTTCCCTATCTCCCGGCCTTTCGTGCTACTCCCGGCTTACTCCCTTCCCTGGTCCTAATGTTAGCATTAGGGCCTCTGACTCATTAAGCCCTCTGACACTTTCCTTGCTCTGTCCTTACTCTTGTTTTTTTAAGTCAAGTTTACTAAGGTTTATTTTACACATAGTAAAATTCACCCTAATTTTTAGTGGACAGTTAACGCATTTTAACAAATGCATACAGTTGTTTAACAACCACTACAATCAAAGAGAACAGTCCTATCTCCCCACGAAGCTCCCTCAGTTCCCTTTGTGGTCCCCTTCTTCCCCCACCCTCACCCTGGGCAACCACTAATCTGTCCCTTTGTTTTGCCTCTTCCAGAATGTTGTATAAATATATCACATGTAGCCTTTTGAGACTGGCTTCTCTCACTAAGAAGACTAATGCATTGGAGAATCATCCGTGTTCCTTTTGGTTGCTGAGCCGCGTTCCGTTGTGCAGATGTTTATGCAGTTACCAGGTGTGAAGGACATTTGGGTGGTTTTTGGTGATATGAAAAAAGTGCAAACATTAATGCACAGGTTTTTGTGTGGACCTACGTTTCCATTCCCCTTGGGTAAATAGCTGGGAGTTGCTCCTTTAATCTTAACCTACTGTATACCATCTTTGCACAACATTCTCTGACTTTGCTGTTTATACTCATCCATTGTTTGGGAGGACAAAGCATACCATCAGGAGTTAAGGACTGATGTTTCCTCCCTTCAAGCCAGCCTCTTGTCCGCTGAGGACCCGGAAGGCATCCCCTCTCTCCCTGACTTATATACTGTCCCCACCCCCCACCGCCACATTCCTATTCCTAACATACAGTGCTGCTGGCTGCACTGTCCTCAGGAGCCATGTTCTTATCCAGTAGTAGGTCAGAGGCCCTAATTGTCTTGGCCCCCCTCCCCTCACCCCCAGCTCCTGGCTAAGCTGCAAACCTGCTGGCCTAGCATTAAAGATACCGGACAAGGAGGGGCAGGGGAGCCTGCAGAGCAAGCACTTAATCTTATTAACCTGTATTGAGGTTACTTGGGGTTTATTTGCTGGTGGCTCAGTCCTGGGCTTGAAAGTGTTGCAAAAAAAAAAAAAAAAAAAAAAAAAAAGTTTGGGATTTAAAAAAAAAAAAAAAAAATTTAAAAATTTTTTTTTCCTAAATTTTTAAAAAAAAGCAGCTAGTACTTACCTTGTACCTGTTTTAAAAGTGTAAGAGGCCTAAGGTGCTGCCTTTACCTCTCATCCTACCCCAGGGCTGGGCCTGCCAGGCTTGAAAACCTGGCTGAGTCCCTTGGGAGAAGTGAATTTACACTGGTCCCAGGAAAGACTAAGTTTAGACACAAGGAAGTCCTGGTATAGAGTCTTGCCAGCAGCTACCTGAGAAGACCTGATAAATGCAACTCGCCCTAAGTCTGCTCTGAACCAACGGGGATATTCACTGTAGGGGTCAGTTCACCCTTGGTCCTCCCAGCAGCTCTCAGATTTACGTCTGCCCTATAACCTGGCCCCATAGAGACTCATATTTTCTTGTTTGGGAAGATAAGTTTTGACCAGAGCAGGAAAAAAAATGGTTTGGAATTTTTGCTTAAATCACTAAACTAAGATTCCACATATTAAAATATTAAATGAATTCAGCTCTGGTCTAAACTAGCAAATGTTAAGATTATTATCATCACTGTTCTTACAGACAGGAGATGGTAAGAGGGAGAGAAGTAACACCCATCTTGTTGAAACATAGCTACCCTGACTGGTAGCCATGCTTCATTTTAGGGTCAAGTGCAATTTGGTTTTGTTAACAAATACTAGCTAGAGTTGGGGATGCTGTGATGACCTACTGTCAAATCGGCTAAGATAGGCATTTAACACAAGTGATTTTCACACAATGTAATTTTTAATGTCTATCGTACAGCTGTTAACAGCACAGTTACACATGGGCCTAGAGCAGCACTTTCACGATGCTTCTCAGTAGTCCTCAGGGGAGAGAGTTCCAGGACCCTCATCAGAGGTGGCTGACACAGCATTTTCACTGTAGACCATTCTTTGGTCTCAAGGAGACTCAGAAGTCTAATTAAATTAAACCTGGGACCAAAGTCTGACAGTGTCCCAATATCTTTGATCTGATCTTATGCCCGGGAGAATTAGAGCCCCAGAATATGCCCCAGGCAGCACCAGAAGTCTTTATTTTCTCCCCACTGAACACTTTTAGAACAGTAATGAAGTCATTCTCTCCTTCCCCTAAAGGCTTCCTTTTTTTCTCTTTTGGGAGAGAAGTTAAAATTTCTCTTGCCATCACTAGCTCGGGAAGATGCACTGTCTCAAGGAATCTTCTTTAATACAGAGGCATTCCAGAAATATTGCTTTGCAGGATGGGTGTCTGGGGAAAGAAACAGGAAGAAGTTCCCAGAGGGCGCTTTGCCTCCCACTGTAGACCATTGGTGTTGTCCATGGAGGCTGTCATGGCCACCTGTGTGGGTGTTCCTGGGCCCTCCAAGAGGTGAGGCCTGGTCTCCAAAGGTTGGCTTCTTAGCTGATTGTTGCTCCTCTTCAGTAAAGGGCAGCCACCTAACCTAGTGCTTCCGCAGACAGGCCAAAGGGGGTCAGCTGGCACTTGGGTGGGATGTTGCCGGAACGTGCCAACAACCTGACTTCCTCAGCCCGTGGCTCACTCCAGGCTAAGTGAGGGCATGGGAATGTGATACGAAAGTAGCCTTTAACTACGTTTTTGGTGAGGAAAATAATCCCCTGTCTTTAAGTTATTTTGCCCCATGATTGAAGAATTCCTCTTGTGAAGCCCTCAGTGCTTTGGAGAGGGCATTACTCTTAGAAAAGTACAATGTCCCCCTCCTTCCACAATTATACAAATAAGATGGCTGACCTGTTGATATTGGCATTTAAAAAAAAAAATGACAGCACGGCCAGTACATTTTTAGACTCCTATGCTTATGCACCAAGTGACGCTTTGGATATAGAATGAAGCAGCTTGGAACTTGTAATGGCAGACTCTTAAAAGGGGAGCTGCCCTCAGGTGTGGCCAGTAGCTTTGGGATGGAACTGAATTCATGTGTTATGAAGAGTGATTCACTGAGAGGCCCCCTGAGTCTCCCATGAGGGCATATCCAAAAGTAGTGGGCCTTAGCAGGGGCTCATTCACTGTGTAGGGGCTCATTCATTTTTAAGTCTGTCATTTAACAAATGTTTGCCAAACGCTTTTAGGGTTCCTAAACTTTAAATCCCACCATCAAGAAGAGTCTCTCTAAGATGGCCGCCCTCCTTGGGAGATTCAGATTGGATGAGGGGGGTATCCGCTTTCTTGGAGTCCACTACTTCTCAGTGTTCAGGAGGGGAGGGGGCTCCAGGGCCATCAGCCAGCCTCTGGGGCCTGGCCTGCGTCTGCACCCTCGGCTTCCACCTGGTTACTCTTGCCCAACTTCTTCAGGCTCTCCAAAAAGGCCTTCCAAGTCTCCAACACGCTCTTTTCCAGAAGCCAGCCTTCACTCTCACACTCAGGGTCTTCAGGGTTAGACACACCTTCCAGTGCTGTGTGTAGGTAGCGCAGGCCAATCGTGATGGTCACCTGGCAGGGAGAAGAGACTTAGAGGAGGTCTGGGAGAAGGAGCTGGGGGCTGGAGCTATTAGGAAACCGTGCAAGCCACCAGCCTCCTCATCCCCGGGGCCTTTAAGTGTGGCAGGATCTGTTGAGTCTGGCTTGGTGAGGACCTTCCCCCCAGCCTGGCCTGGTACTCAAGATAGCTGCCTCATCTCCAGCCCCATTCTCCTCTCTGACCACCTGGGCTTCTTAGGGTCCCATCCATGCTTTCTCTCCTCCCTTCTTTACCATTTGCTGGTTGCCTAGAACATTGTTCCTCTGCACATTCACTTGTTAATTCAGCTTCAGCCCTTGGTGAGGGCCCCTGCTACTCATTCTCCCTCTTCCTCTCAGGTCTCACCCGTTTTGGGGGCATTAGTCCTAGGCTCCTCCTCCTCATGCCCCTAGCCCCTTCCTAGCACAGTGCTTGGCACGTATTGGGTGTTGGGCAACTATTTGCTAGACAAAATTAAAGTCACCCCCTTCTCAGCAAACAGTATCATTGTATGTGGTTTCCTCTACTTCTGTTGTTTTGATTAGTGTGGGGATGAGTGGGGGATTTGTTTGGATTTGTTCACTAGCAGTCACTGCAGCAAGCTATGGTGCCAAAATGCCTGGGTTCAAACCCCAGCCCTGGCACTTAGCAAGCCATGTGACTAAGAAACCTCAGTTTACTCATATGGTTTACAAATTTTCAGATGGAGTGTCTCCTGCCTCATGTGCATGCTGTGACATGTCAGTAGGTGTAGAGCACGGTACGTGGTGCACAGAAAGGATGAATAGATGTGTCAGCCATAATTGGTTATTAATGTGGTAAGTACTGTTTTCACTGTTCTAATGTATTGTGTTACCCAGTTGTTTCTACACAGATTCCTGGTTTACTCTCTCTTACACTTCTCCTTTTATGGTGTAGCAAACTCTGTGAGGTGGTGAGACCTGCTAATAGAGAATGTCCACCCCCCTGATCCATCTTTTTTCATTCAGTCTCCCAGCCCCTAGAACAGCACCCCATGGTGGTAGGGCCTCATTAAACATCTACTGAATCAGTGCTTGAGCAGCATTTTATAATTGCGGTAGTAGATGACATTAGTAACTAATAGTTTTAGGTTTTTGTTATTGTCATTGTCTATTGAAAGTTTAAGAAAATATTTTTATGGTGGAAAAACTCCCCTCCAGGAAGTCCTCCTGGTGTGCATGCTCCTCTGATCCCCTCCTGCTTTCCTGAAGGAGGCTTACTGCTGCATTATGAATTTTGCACTTGGTAATGGTTCTCCCTTTGGTTCATGAGTTAGATGTCACCTCCTAACTGGATTGTGAGGCCCAGGAGAGCAAGGCTCAGGCCAGAGTCCGAGCGTTAGTTCAGCCACCCTTGTGCCCATTACAGGCTCTGCTAACCGAAGGCCTCAACTAAAAGTCAAGGGCATTTACTCCCTGTTCCCAGTGAGCTGGTCCTTATCTCATGCAGTTACTAGCTTCCTAGAAATGTGAGCAAACTGAGAGGCAACCAGTGGAATCCCATTTTCCCACTGACTTCTGTTATCCTTTCAGTCTTCTTTTCATGGGTTTTCGGGGAACATGACCTTCTGCCCTTCTAGCAGTAAGCTTCTCACCTGTCTCTACCCACTCATTCCCAAGACTGTGCCTCAAGGAGTCAATGACCAATAAAACGTCATTCATTTGCCTCAACATTAAAAGAGGCCCTCCCTTCCCTCCCAGCCCACCCCCGCCCCAGACTGTATAGTACCTCTACTGTGAGATGGTGAGTTAGAAGTAGTCATCTCAGCCAAGGGCACGTCTGAACTTCCATAGCACTAAGAGAGCAACTTACTTAAAGGAAACTTTCAGTGAATCTTCTCTAATGGACGAACTTTCCCCACCTAAGGTTTCTGGCTTTGTACTTCTGAATTTTGGGGTCTGGATTTTCTGCTGTCAGCTCAAAGCAGGAGCCCCTGAGTCACCCTCTGTATCCCCTTGGTTTACCACTCACTAACACTTGCTCTCGTTCAGCACCCAGGACAGCTCCTAGTACTGGTTAGGTGTTTAAGAACTAACTCTTCAATAAATGAATGAATGGCTACATCCCAAGCTCTGTACAGAGAGGAATTAAGCCTTACAGGTGAGATCAGATGAACCCACTAATAATTAGAATAACAGGTAAATTGCTACCAGAGTCTCCAGAGAAGCACAAATCCAAATAGCTCCCATTTCCTGAACACGATGTACGTATTATCTCCTTTTGCCCCCCAGGAGTCCCAAAGCTAAGTGCTGTCGGCCCCCTATAACAGAGAGATTAAATAACTTTCCAAGACCTCAGACTGAAAAAAATGAAGGCACAGGATGAACCTCTAAAACATGCAAAGTGAAGGAAGCCAAACAGAAAAAGTCACATATTATGATGGTATTTATATAAAATGTCCAGAATAGGCAAATCCACAAGGACAGAGCACAGATTAATGGTTGCCAGGGGCTGGGGGGAAAGAGGTGGGAAGTATGCTGCTTAATGGGTATGACCTTCTCTTTGGGAGTGATGGAAATCTTTTAGAACTAGATAGAGGTGGTGGTTACACAACATTGTGAAAGTACTAACTGCCACTGAATTGCTCACTTTAAAATGGTTAATTTTAAGTTCTATGAATTTCACCTCAATAAACTATTTTTTGAGTGATAGGAAAGAAACAAAAAATAGTGGAGGTGCTCGTATTCAAACTTAGGCCTGCCTAACACACAGCTAAGCTGAGGGCTGGTTTCGAGTAGAGAGACAAGCACTCCAGGCCAGGTCCCACCCATCAAATCCAAAAGGAGCAGGTGACTCCCTCTTCCCTCGCCCCCACCTGGCCCAAAGCCTACCTCAAACAGCCAGACAAGGAGCGTGACAGCACCCATGGAGTTCATGAGGCTGCTGTAGTAGCTCAGCAGGGCGGCCCTGCAGCCGTTCACCCACAGGTTGAGCTCCTCTGTCTGGTGGTCATAGCTGTAGTGAGCCGAATTGTTGGTGAGCTGGTACTGAATGCAGGGCCGTGGTGAGCTGGGGTTGCAGCAGCTAAAGGGAACACCATCCACCAGGTATCGCCCGTCCACATTGCTCTTGATGCGACTGGAGGAGAAAGATGGCTTGAGAGGGGCTTCTTGGATTTCTCACCAGGGGCCAGTTCCCCCCATCCCCTGCCTCTGAAAAGCTATAATATTCATTCATCCATTTGTTCATTCATTCATTCGTTCATTCTCGATTAATATTTGTTGTGTACCTACTATGTGCCAGCCACTGTTCTAGGAGCTGAAGATGGAGAAATGACCCTAGAGAACCAATGTCCCTGCCTTCCTAGAGCTTAGGTCCTAGAGGGTTGAGACAGATGATAAACCAAGAAGAAAGTCAATAAGGAATGTAGAAATGCATCCAACCACCCTGTGTACTGTCAGGCCCTGGCCTGCAGTGATTATTTGGAGCCATGTCAGGCAGGTAGGAAGAAGAGCAGGACAGGTGGTGACTGGGACAAGAGTGCCAGGCATTCATGGCCAACAGCCTTTAGCCCCCAGCCCCCTCTCCAACTTTCTGTCTCCCAATAACAAGTCACTAGGGACCAAGGCCCCTCTGGCCAGATCAGTTCTGTTCAGGGGTGTTTCCAGAAGTCCTGCTCTGACCCAGGGCCTGTGTGGGGGCAGAGAACTCTGCCGCTAGCCAGGTGGGATCTCCTCACTCACCTGAAGGATGCAGCCCACATTACTTTTGCACTTCCATATTTACTATGTATTTGGTTAGGACACACCATACATTCATGTGGGTTGAGAATTCAAAAGGGAGAGACATCTTTACAGTGAAGACTCTCCCCATCCTCATCAGGCATCCGGGTATGTCCTGTCTGACCTGAGTGCGGTTACCCAGGTGTCTATGTGCCAGAGTTCATCAAGCTTTCACCCTTAAGATTTATGCATCTGAGTATATGCATGTTATCTTGAGTAAAAAGTTTTTTTTAAGTTGAACATGAACAATGCATTACATAATAGATGCTTTTACAACATAAGAATAGAAAGCATGTAATTATTTAAAATAGGAATTATAATTCCACTTCTGGGTATTCAAAGAAAATGAGAACATTAACTTGAGGGGCACCTGGCTGGCTCAGTCGGAGGAGCATGTGACTCTTGATCTCAGGGTTGTGAGTTCAAGCCCCACATTGAGTGTAGAGATTACTTAAAAATAAAGTCTTGAAAGAAGAAAACATTAAGTCAAAAAGATATATGTATGCCTGTGTTCATTGCAGCATTATTTATAAAAGCCAAGACCTGGGAACAACATAAGTGTCCATCAATGGGTGAATGGATAGAGAAACTTTAATACATACATACAATGGCATATTCTTCAGCTATAAAAAAAAAAGAAACCTTGCCATTTGCAACAACATGGATGGACCTTGAGGACATTATGCCAACTGAAATAATAAAGACAAATACCATTTGATCTCACATATATGTGGAATCTAAAAACAAAACAAGTCAAAAAACCAAGTTTATAGATACAGAGAAAATTTGTGTTTGCCAGAGACAGGTGAGGTGGGTGGGTAAAATGGGTGAAGATGACCAAAGTACCAGCTTCCAGTTATAAATAAATAAGTCCTGGGGCTGTAATATACAGCATGGCAATTATAGTTAATAATGCTGTATTGCCTATATGAAAGCTGCCAAGAGAGTAAATCTCAAAGTTTCTTATCACAAGAAAAAAATTCTGTTACTATGTATGGTGATGGATGCTAACTAGATTTATTGTGGTGATCACTTTCCATTTTATGCAAACAGCAAATCATATATTGTTATCCTGAAACTAATACAATGTTGATGTCAACTATACCTCAATAATTAATTAATTAATTAATTAAATTGTTTTCAAGGGGCACCTGGGTGGCTCAGTCAGTCAAGCGTTTGCCTTCAGCTCAGGTCATGATCTCAGGGTCCTGGGATTGAGTCCTGCATGGGGCTCCTGCTCAGCGGGGAGTCTGCTTCTCCCTCTCCCTTTCCCCCTCCCCCCACTTGTGCTCTCACTTTCTCTCTCACACTCTCTCTCAAATAAATAAAATCTTTAAGAACAAAATTTTTAAAGAAATTGTTTCAACAATGTTCATTGAAATGATAATTTCAGTGTTTAGCTTCTAAATGTCCATGTTTAGTCTCCCACTCATTCTTGTCCCTTGACCTCCAGGTCCCCCCCAACTGTAGCCAACTGTCTGTCCTTCTAAAAAGGCTGCATACATGATAAGCAAATACAGATTCTGCAAATATTCTTATTCTTCCTGTTTTTTACCCAAATGGTAATGTACTGTCTTGAACCTTTATTTTTTTCCTTTAGCAATATCTTAGAGATCTTTTTATGTCTACCAGTGGAGAGTGTTCTTCAGGTTTTTAATGAGCTTCATGGTATCACCATTGTACAGATGGTCCATGGGGTACTAGTCAGTTCCCTACTGCTAGATATTTAGGGTTTTCCTGGTCTCCTGTCAATACAAACATTTTGGATATTGTGAATATATCTAGGAATTGTGTCAATTCCTAGAGGAGGTATCCCTGCATCAAAGGGTGGGTCCATCTGTGATTGCCCTAGATCCCTACCATATTTCTCCCTGGAGTTTGTACGATCACACCCCTAACAGACATGCATGAGACAACCTCGCCTTCATGCCGTACCCACACAGGTTTGATTTTTGACCTTTGCCAACATGATGGATGGAAAATAGTATCTCAAGGTTGTTTTAATTTCCATTTTTCTCATTATGAATGAAATTGAGTATCTTCTGATATGTTGAAGGGTCATTTGTGGTTCCTTTTCTGTGAACTGTCTGTTGATCAGTTTGATTAAGACTTTAGGAAGGTTCTGCACAATGTGGCCTCCTTGGTTCCAGAACAGTCCTCACCTGGGTTATGGTGACCATATTTCCACATGCTCTGCAGTCCCTGACCTCTACTTCCTGGGCAGGACCCTTGCCCAGAGAATGGGTGGCCCTGGGTACACAGGGGATCCAGGACAGTGATAAGAGCAGGACCACCTAAACTGACTCCCAGTTCATTCCTCTGGACAGGTTCCTTCACCCTTCCAGGCCTCAGCTTCCTCATCTGTAAAATGGAGTTGACATGAGGATCATATGAAGGGATGCATGTAAAAAGTCTTAGAAGAGTGGCCGGTACACAGTAAGTGCACAATAAGCGTGGACTCATGGCCACGCCTGGGCGGGGTGATGGAGCCTTCACATGTGCTCTGTGTGCTCTCGGAAACAACTGTGACAGTGGAACAGACCACTCAACACCGCTGGGCAATAGTCACTTGTGAGCAGGTGGCAGGGTTTCTGCCAACTGTGAAGAAGAGAGTATGAGAGTCTTCTGTGAGGACAGCAGCCATGTCTGCGAGAGCAGAGCTCACCTCTGGCCTGAGGCAAGCCCTGCTAGACACTTTTCACTGACTGAAGTGGTTGCTACTGAAGTTCTTGCTTGAGCTCAACTGAGTGCGCCAAGAGCACAGTGGGAGCAGAAACCACTCTGCTCTCCCCCTGCAGCCCCCGCTCAGCACCTGGTGGGGGACTGGGTGGTTCAAGGTGGGAGGACTGAAGCAGAAAGGCCATCAGTTTGGGATTCCTGTCCCCCTCTTGAACCTGCACGACTGAGCAGACAGTAGTCTCCCACCCCCAGTCTCCTTGAGGCTGAGCTCAAATGCTGTTTGTCCCTCTTCCTGACCTGCAGGCTGTCCCTTGAGCCTGCTTCCACCAGCACAACATCCCACCTGGACCATTCCCAGTGTCCCCATGAGAAGAGGGGGGATTGTAGAGGGAGCCAGCCTTTGAGTCCCAAATCTGCATTTCTGATCTGTGGAATTTTATCCTCTGGACCTGTGTGAGGTGGGGATTACCCTCTTGGGAGCTGTGGGGAGCTCTAAATGAGGCAGTGTGTGGAGTGCACTTGACACAGGCCCTCAGAGAATGCCCACCTATGGCCACCTGGGAAGGACCTTGCAATCCACTAGATTGTTCTACAGAGGAAGAAGTGGTGCCCAAGCAGGGCAGGGCCTCACCCAAAGCCAAACAACAAGTGGAAGACTAGCCCACAGCAGTTGCCCACTCCTCCCCTCAGAGATGCGTCAGAGTCTCTCGGGTCCTTCCTGTCTGTTGGCTCTTCTGCTTAAGTTTCCTGGGATAGCATGATCTCCTCCTTTGTTCCCTGTCCCAGAAGCCCTTTCTTGTCCATGATTCTCGCTCATTATGCACTCTCCAGGTGCCTTAAGCTGGGGTAAAGCCTATGGACCTGCCTCATACATACTACAGTGTATCTGAAGTGAAGGCCAGGCCTGCAGTTTTGTGAGCTGAGGCCAGTAGACGCTCTGAGCTACCCTCACTCTGCAGGCTGGCCTACTGGAGAGCCCCTGTCTTCCCACGTCACCTAGCTCACTCCCCCAAGTGGAGAAGTCACCTTGCTAGCCTCATTAAGGCAAAGCTATGTCTCTCCTCAGACTGGGATTCCCTAGGTTAGGACTGTCTCTCCCCCTCAGCTGGGGCTCCCTGAGGGCAGGCTGTGTCTCCCCCTCAGACTGGGGTCCCTGGGGGAAGGGCTGTGTCCCCCTCAGACTGGGGCTCCCTGAGGACAGGGCTGTGTCTCCCCCTCAGACTGGGGCTCCCTGAGGCAGGACTGTGTCTCGCCCTCAGACTGGGGTTCCCCGAGAGCAGGGCTCTGTCTCCCCCCTCAGACTGGGGCTCCCTGAGGGCAGGACTGTGTCTCGCCCTCAGACTGGGGCTCCCTGAGGGCAGGGCTGTGTCTCCCCTCTCAGACTGGGGTCCCTGAGGGCAGGGCTGTGTCTCCCCTCTCAGACTGGGGCTCCCTGAGGGCAGGGCTGTGTCTCCCCCTCAGACTGGGGCTCCCTGAGGGCAGGGCTGTTTCTGCACCTCAGACTGGGGCTCCCTGAGGACAGGGCCGTGTCTCCCCTCACACTGGGGAGACAGTGACTTGGGAAAATCATCATGTCAGAGTTTTCCTGGAAAAACCAACATAATTTAGGAAATAAATCAATAAAGCAACAAAGAAATCCATAGGGAAATAAACAGTGGAGGGGAGTGGGGAAGGCAGGGGTATAACCGATAATGAGTCAATCCCCAACTGGGGATTGTGTCTCCCCTGTCTTCCCTCACTCACCACCTGCAGTACTTTATATCCAGTAACTACTCAAAAAAAAAAAAAAAAGAAAATCTTCAAGGAAATACTAATACTGTACTGCTGTATACCAACTGCTCTATGTGCATTAATCCACTTACTCTCTACCGCACCCCTGTCATGTCATTTCTCAGATGAGAAAACTGAGTCTGACAGAAGTCAAGTGAATTGCCAAGGTTCCACAAGTGTCACTCAGCTAGCATTCCAGTTGGGGATTGACTCATTATCAGTTATACCCCCTGCCTTCCCCACTCCCCTCCACTGTTTATTTCCATATGGATTTCTTTGTTGATTTATTGATTTACCTCCTGAATTATGTTGGTTTTTCCAGGAAAACTCTGACATGATCATTTTCCCAAGTCATACATGACTTGGCTATGGGAGAGTATGCTAGAAAACAGGTCTTATCGTAATCAAGACCCTTACAAGCCCTGGTGAGCCCTGAGCAGAGCAAGATTTGTAGCCTGCGAAATACTCTGATATAAATAGCCAGCTCACCATCTAAGGAGCTCTCCTCGCCTGGCTTTGTCTTAAGAGGGTGAATGGGGCCTTAATCTGTGGTTGTAACCAGGACAAGCACTAAGTAAACAAGGTGATGGTTCTAGAGGAGAGGGAGGGCTAATTCCAGAGATGGGAGACCCCAACAGATCCCAGGCTGGGGGCCCAGGGGAGTCCCAGCCTCCATCAAGCCAGACCTGCCCGCCCCCC